>NC_133330.1:106667219-107003182 GCF_042186555.1 Aquarana catesbeiana | reverse complement strand
CTCTAGCCAGCGATGTTCAAGCAGGAAAAAATCCAGTCTGGAATAAGTCCCATGCACGGGGGGTAGAACGTATAGTCCCTACAATTAGCATGCTGCGCCCTCCATACATCCACACATTGAGACTGATGCAATTTCTATCTCACCCTGTTGTTCCAGGCCAAGCTCGTCCCCCGTACATCGGACGATTTGTCCTTTCCTGGCTCCAGGCAAAAATTGAAAACGCCAGCCATTATGGCCAGGCCTTCCTTGAATTCCATAAATTCGGCCAACCTCGCTATCATAAATCTATTTGGGTTTTTATTCGGGCCATATATGTTTGCCAGCGAACATTCGGTTCCGTTTAATTTCCCTTTCAGGAACAGGAACCGTCCCTCCGGGTCCGTCCTTCTCTCATGTAAGTCAAACCTTATTCCACTGGCAAACCCTATGGCTACTCCTTTTGCGCGTATTGTGGGTGAATCTCCGTATAACCAGACTGGAAACTCCCTGGAGAAGATTTTTTGGTTTCTTCCCAGGAAAAGATGCGTTTCCTGAAGAAAAACCACGTCCGCTCCAAGGAATTTTAATTCCTGCAGGATGTTGGCACACTTTATGGGGGAATTCATACCGCGTACGTTATATGAAATTATTTTTATATTACTCATCTATACTTCAGGATAACTTTCCTAGGCCCTTCAACAGAGTGGTGTCCAGGACACTTGTACCACAAGTATATTAGTTGGAAATTCTTACCGGACTTCAACCCCTTCCCAATCCCACCTCCCTTTCCCTCCCTCCCCCTTCTTCCCACCCATCCTCCCACCCTTCTCCCCCCCTCCATCCCCCGTGAGGGAACCAGGCCATCCCATGACCTAAAAAACAACGTGGCCCCTCCGACACCTCCTGGCCCTTCGGTTGCCCCCCTAGAGGTTGAGCTTGGACTGGGCGACCCTGGACCCAACACTCCCCCCTACAATAGTGGGGTACCTGTGCCTATCCCCCCCCCCGGATTCGCCATACTATAAATCAGAAAATCCTACTTATTTTTAGTTTCACTAGCACATGTTTCACTAGCACATGTTTCTTCTCAGCTTAAGATCTTTTCATTTTGAATATTGGTTTCCAAGCGTGCTGTTCCCCAGAGATTTCTATGTCTCCAGTCTTTTCCCACCAACCCGGGATTTCCACCATAGGCACGTCTAAGCGGTTACAGAATTTTGCTGTTTCTTCCGGGAATCTTAGGGTAGCCGAACGGCCTTCTTTGCGTCCTATTAGGCAAGCTGGGAAGCCCCAGGAGTATTGAACTTCATATGCTTTTAACTGTTCTAATAGTGGTTTCAGTGTTCTTCTCCTGGCCAGCGTCTCAGCTGCCAGGTCCGGAAAGATCTGCAGGTTTATCTCTCCAAACTTCACTGGGTGGTTCTTTTTCAAATTATCCTTAATCTTCTCTTTGTCATTAAAATTGTGGAATCTTGCAATGACATCCCTTGGGACCTCCCCTTTTATTTCCACAGGTTTTCTAATCCTATGGATTCTTTCAAACTTTATTTTACTACTTGTGTCTAGGGGGTTAACCATACCGCCAAAGATTTCATCCAATTTTTTGCACCAGGCATGGAGATTTTGAGTGGGAGATGGATTCTGCAAGACGGAGCACAGCTTAAGGATGTTATGGAGAGGGGCAAACTTCGTTCATTTCAGGACTTAAAAAATAAAAGCGATCTTATAGCCATCAATAGATGGCGATACTCCCAATTAAAACACTTCATTGAAACACTTCCCCAACCTATTAGATCAGAGGATAACTTACAGCCGTTAGAGAAACTGTGTGTCAATAAGGTAGGGAAGAAGGGGATTTCTAAGATCTATAGGGTGTTGATTGATTTGAAGGGAACAGACACTCCGGTATTCATCAAAAAGTGGGAGACAGAATTAAAATCAAAACTCACAGACGTGGAAGCTACGATTTTATTAAAGTGAGCTCATAATACATCAGTTAACTATAAGGTGTCCGAGTTAAACTATAAATGTTTGGCAAGATGGTACATTACCCCAGACAGAGCATCTAAGTACCAAAGCGAAACCTTGCAATATTGCTGGAGGGGATGCAAAGAGCTGGGTACAATGGCGCACATCTGATGGCAATGCCCAGAAATGAAAAAATATTGGGGTGAGATAAGGAAAATTATTAGTGCGATAACCCAAATAGTAGTCCCTGATGATCCATGGGCATGTTTATTTCATGGCTTTAGAATGTCAACTGAGTCATATCTGGGAACACTTATACCACAATTTTTGAATGCAGCCAAAAGCCTCATAGTGAGACATTGGCAGGAAAGGAACGGTCCAACAATACAAGAATGGTTCGACAAAACAAGTGAAACCCAGAATTTAGAATATCTGAGATATACCGAGGGAGTGGAAATGGACGAGTATGAGGAAAAATGGAGGGGTTGGCAAAAATTTAAAAGTTCAATAAGATCTGCAGAGGTATTGGGAATCTAATAGGTCTAACCAAGTCAGTCCTCGTGCAGTCAGTTAGAGATCGGTAAAACGCAGTAGGAGCGGAGTCCACTAGAGGTGTTGTATTAGTTGGCTCTGAGGCCTATGGTTGAAGGAGATATAGGACTTCAGGGGGTTGGGGGGTTTCCGGGGCGGTTAGGAGGGAAAGGGAAAGGGGCTTAGATAAGTGCGGTACTAGATTTACTTTACTAGCCATTTTTTGAAGAGGGCTACTGCTGTGTTGCGGACAGTAAGCGATTGTAAATTTCATCTAAGCGACATTTGTAAAAATAGGCAAAAAGGGTAAAAAAAAAAAAAAAAAGTAATAAACACCACTATGATGTGAATAGCGAGTCGGGTAAATATTGAACCGTAAAGTTGAAATTTACTTCCCCGAAAATGAACACTGACATGGCAAAAAAAAAAAAAAGACACATCTAAACGTCATATGTTAACTTGGCCCCTTGGATAAAATTTACGTCCACTTCCTGCTATAAGGAAATCATAACACAAACCCCTTAAGAATGCCATTCAAACATTGTTAATAGACTCCTTCACCTAATAGATGAATCTTTTGCTGACTACGATTTATCTTTTTCTCACATGACCCTAAAGGTTTAGTCATAGATATTCTAAATGTGACGACATGCATGCCAACAACCCTTTCTACCCCACCATATACCCTTCCCCTAATCCCCCCCCATCCCCCCTCTTCTTTCACACCTAATCCCTCCTTACCCCCCCCCCCCCCCATTTTGTATTTCTTACTTTTCTCTCTAATTGGATAAGCTCCTTTATCTGGATTGATTCAAATGTTCACATAGTTGTATGCCTAGCTTGGCCAATTGTTATATTTGTCTGTTCTAACCCCTCCATACTTTCAGAGGTCATTGCTTGATTCCTGCTATCTCCATTACGAACGCTAGTTTTACCAGACCGAGCGCTTCCGTCTCGTACTTGATTCAGAGCATGCGTGGAATTTGGTGCGCCAGAATTGTCTACACACGCTCGGAATTTCAGAGAACGGATTTTGTTGTCGGAAAATTTGAGAACCAGCTCTCAAATTTTTGTTATCGGAAATTCCGACAAAAAATGTCCGATGGAGCCTACACACGGTCGGAATTTCCGACAACAAGCTCCCATGGAACATTTGTTGTCGCAAATACTGATTGTGTGTACGTGGCATATTAGTGTCACTGGTCCTCAAAAAGTGTCTGATTTGTCCGCTGCAATATCGCAGTCAGTCCCGCTAAAAATCACTGATTGCTGCCATTACTAGTAAAAAAAATATAATGATTTTATATAACTTTTGCTCAAATCGATCAATATACGCTTATTGCAATTTTTACCAACAGTATGTAGCAGCATACATATTGGCCTAAATTGATGGGTAAATTTTTTTTTTTTTTTACATTTTTTTATTTGGGTATGTTTTATAGTATAAAGTAAAAAAAAAATATTTTTTTTTTTAATCAAAATTGGCGTTCTTTTTTGATACCACCAAAAGAAAGCTCTATTTGTGGGAAAAAAAGGACACGAATTATACTGGAGTTTGTGGTTTCGATTTGGCCTTTTGGTGGGCGTAATTTTTTTTTTTTTCGGGGGGGCGGGGGGAGCAGCATTTTATGTTATATTCTATCTTATCTTAGACCAAGGCAGCACAATGTCTTGGGACAGTCCTGATCACATCCATGCCCATTTGGTTTCTGCCCAGCGGACACAGGTGGCCCTCTGTCAGCTCTATGGGCGGCCAGGTGTAAATGGACTCTGCTGTTTGTTTATATCATGGTACCTCTGATCTGGTCTGCAAAAGCGAAAAAGGACTTGGTCCCAGTTAGGGGAGTTAGGCCAGTGTAAATGGACATAAATTTGTTTATATCCACCTGCCCAAATGGCTCATTGACCCTTCCAATCACGTCCAACTGAGAAACTGACAGGCGGAACTGATCGAATCGCCCATGTGAAAGAGGTCTAATACACTTTTATAATCACAATTGCACAGTTTGTACACAATTAAGTTAAATAATGGATATATTTTATTGGCACATTTAAAGTTGTGAATATTTTATTTATTTATTTATTTCAGGTACTTATATAGTGCTGTTAATTTACGCAGCGCTTTACATATACATTATATATTCACATCAGTCCCTACACCCTCAAGGAGCTTACAATCTAAGGTCCCTAACTCACATTTATACATACTAGGGCCAATTTAGACAGGATCCAATTAAGCTACCAGCATGTCTTTGGAGTGTGGGAGGAAACCGGAGTACCCGGAGGACACCCACGCAGACACAGGGAGAACATGCAAACTCCAGGCAGGTAGTGTCGTGGTCGGGATTCGAACCAGCGACCCTTCTTACTGCTAGGCGAGAGTGCTACCCACTACACCACTGTGCCGCCCCACTACAGCACTGTGCCGCCATGTTATAGACACTTTTTATTATGTGCAGTGTGCCTGTATTCTATAGTCTGTTCAGCCTGAGGCAAGATACAGGCTGTGCTTGAACAGGGGGGCATGTTCAAGAGGCATGTCATGATTGGGGGGGGGGTTGGCTGAACGAACTACCTAATACAGTCATGCTGTGGGTCTGCACAGTGTACTGTACCTCTGAATGACCAGCCAAAGGACGCAAACTGACTACACAATCATAGATGAGCTTCTGTAGTTTGTGTGGTCAGTTTAGAGCAAGAATGAAAGATGACTGGCAGAATCAACCAGGAGCTTCAGGTGGAAGATGTACATGAAAATGGTAGAGGCTATTATTTATAAAATACACATATGTGAACGCACACAGATCGCTGAGTCAGCTGTCAGACCAGGCATCTGGGTGGATCCTGACCATACAGACTGGATCTTTTCAGAGCCTGGACTGTCTCAGTGACGTCAGCTGAAAATCATGTCAGAGGAGTGCAGAACTAAGTGCACTCTGGTGACCTACAGGAGAAGTACAGCCAATATAGCTTTGACTATACTTCTCCTTTAAAGCGGCACTTTGCTAGAAATTAAGTCTGCCACTTAGATGGTTCCCCTCCCCCAATCCCTGGACACTCATATTATGGTGCATGCTCAGATGTACACTATTGTGCAAAAGTTTTAGGCAGGTGTGAAAAAATGCTGTAAATTAAGAATGCTTTCAGAAATAGAAGTGTTGATAGTTTATTTTTTTTATCAAATAACAAAATGAAAAGTGAATGAACAGAGGAGAAATCCAAATCAAACCAATATTGTAACCACCCTTCAGTTCTTCTAGGTACACCTGCACACAGTTTTTGAAGGAACTCGGGTAGGGTGTTCCAAACATCTGGGAACAATTACATTTGGGGCCAATCACACGTCTACCTGATGGTATGGCATGGCATGATGGATAAGTACCTGTATTTCTCTACATTGAGGACACCATTAATCCTGACCAAATCTCCAACTCTTTTTGCAGAAATGCAGCCCCAAACTTGAAAGGAACCTCCACTATGCTTCACAGTTGCCTGCAGACACTCACAGTTGCTCTGCACCCCAAGCCCACCCTTTTTTTAAAGTCAATTAGAGCCTCAGGCTCTAGTCATGTGCGTAAAAAGCCCCCCCCAAAAAAACCCTATTGAAATCCATGCGTCCAGCGACCTGCATGCAGATTAGGGACCGGACGCATGGATAGGGAGGTGGCGCCCGTGTGCCCCCTATGGACAGGCCACCACTGCTCATTATTGTAACAATCTACAGCCCTTCAGAGAACAAACTGCCTCCTGCTACAGCCAAATATTTCACATTTTGACTCATCAGTCCAGAGCACCTGCTGCCATTTTTCTGCACCCCCAGTTTCTATGTTTTCATGCATAGTTGAGTTGCTTATCCTTGTTTCCTTGTTGGAGGTATGGCTTTTTGCCCACAATTCTTCCATGAGGACCACTTCTGGCCAGACATATCTGAACAGTAGATGGATTGAAATCTTCCAATGTCTAAAGGCATGTGTCTTTCATCTGCTGTATTAAGTTTCCTTGGCATCGACCAAGTTTATGTCGATGGTCCTTAATGTTGCCCATTTCTTTGTGCTTCTTCAAAAGAACTTGAACAGCACATCTTGAAACACGGGTCTGCTTTGAAATATTTGCCTGGGAGAGACCTTGCTGATGCAGTATAACAACTTTGTGTCTTGTTGCTATGCTTGCCATGGTGTATGACCTGTGTAATGAAATTGTCTTCCACAACCTCACCTTATTAGCAGAGTTTGGCTGTTGCACACCCAGCTTGAATCCTCCTACACGGCTGTTTCTTTCAGTTAAACTGGTTGTAAACCCTCAGAGTCAACTTAATCTTATCAGATACTAGATAACACAGGCAGCTAATCACTGCCTGTGAAAGTGCACTTACTTGTGTATTTTCCATGAAAATCGTCAGTTTATCTTCGATGACGTCATGCACGATTGTGCAGTGTGTACTTTCATTAACGGCATGTATATAGTGCCGTTTGTTTATTTCCGGCATGTCTCAAATTGACTGTGTGTGAGCCTCCCCTCTGAACGGTACAGAGGAGAAGTCTTGCGATGCAGGAATGATTCTAGTCTTCCTGATACTCCCCCTTGTGACTAAATAAACGATGCTACGGCGCATGCGCGAGATTTCGGTAGGGGTACGAACTAAAGGTGGAAATGACATCCGCATCAGCTTTGGAAAACAGAACAAAGAATGGCGCGGGCGATACCCGGAAGAGACTCCACAATCAAACAACAAAAAAGGTACTTCTAACACTTGTTTTGGAGTGATTTATATATCTCTTGATTGGCAATGTAAAAGAACATTGTAGTATTAGAAAATTAAGATTTTTTTGGCGGGGTTTATTTCCTCTTTAATGATTGTGTTTCAACCTATATATGCAACTTAAGATCAATCACACCTGCTTGGTATATATGGTTAATCATACATCTGACTTATCCTACAAAATCCCTCACTTTGTGCAAGTGCACAAAGTGTTCAAGTGTAATTGATGCTGGTTTGAAGCCGAAGAGTAGTCACATCAAATATTGATTCTTCTGTGTGCACTTTACATTTTGTAAATTGATAAAAAATAAACAATTAAAATATATATTTTAGCATTCTTACTTTACAGAATTTTTTCACACCTGCCTAAAACTTTTGCACCATACTGTACCCACAGGCTCTGCCTGGCCTTCGGGTCTTGCTAGTGCCTGTAGTTACATCTGTACATGCACAAAGACAGGAGCGTTTTCAGGCATCCCAGGTTGCAATTTTTGCTTGACTGCAGGAAACCCTGTACCTGTGCAGATACCCAGCATGTTCACAGATCTGCTGCAGGGCTCTTGGTACCCAAGCTCTATGGCACTCCCACGTGCAAGGGGCAGGGAGCAATTCTTGCCTGGGCAAGAATTGTGGAGGTGCTGCTTTGCAGCGCAAATGAAGCCGTTTAAAAAAATAATTAGGAGAGGGTGGCAGGTCAGCCCAATTTGCCCTTTAGGGTGAAGAGCCACTTTAAATCGATGGGTGTAGTTGCACTTTAAAGTGGTTGTAAAGTCAGAAGGTTTTTATCTTAATGCATTCTATGCATTAGGATAAAAAGCCTTCTGTGTGCAGCAGCCCCCTAACACTCACCTGAGGTCCCTCTCTGTCCAACGATGCCCACAAGCTTCTCAGCTATCCGAGATTCTCTCTCCTGATTGGCTGAGACACAGCTGCGGTGCCTTTGGCTGCCGCTGCTGTCAATCGAAGTCTGCTGGCCAATCAGGGGAGAGAGGGGGCCGAGTCAGGGCTCCATGTCTGAATGGACACAGGGAGCTGTGACTCCACTCGAATGCCCCCACAGCAAGCTGCTTGCTGTAGTGGCACTGAACAGGATGGAGAGGCCAGGTTCACAGAGGAGGGAATTGAGAAGGAGGAGGATCTGGGCTGCTCTGTGCAAATCCACCGCAACAGAGCAGGTAAGTATAAAATGTTTGTTATTTTTTTAGGGAAAAAAATGAGACTTTACAATCACTTTAAGATAAAAAGCCTTTGACCCCTGTAATACTTACCTGAGCCCCCTCTCTGTCCAGCGATGTCCACGAGTGTCTCGGCCGCCTGGGACTCTCCCTCCTTATTTGCTGAAACACAGCAGTGCTGCCATTGGCTCCCACTGCTGTCAATCAAAGTCAGTTAGCCAATCAGGAGAGAGAATGGTGGGGCTGAACCGCAGCTCCGTGTCTGAAGGGATACACGGAGGTGCAGCGCGGCTCGGGTGTCCCCATAGTAAGCTGCTTGCTGTGGGGGTATTCAACAGGAGGGAGGGGCCAGGAGCACAGACATCGGGCGGCTCTGTGCAAATCCCTTTCAACAGAGCAGGTAAGTACACGCAGGGGCGGGACCAGCTCACAGAGGTACATGGATAGGGAGGACATGGGGCTGGGAGGCGGTGTCATTGTAAGCAAGAGAACGGCCCCTTAGCAGATGACCTGCCTCCTGTTCCAACGGCACCTGTGTGCAGGGAAGGGGAGTGGTCTGTTCTATAACATACTGACCTCCTCATGTGAGCCCACTGCCCACACACAGCAGCATAAAACATAATGTAAGAGGGAGCCACACGGCCCCCTGAAGCATGGATGGGGTTGCAGTTGCGACTCCTGACACTATGCCTATAGGTAAGTATAACATGTTTATTATTTTTATAGTAAAATAAATGAGACTTTACAATCACTTTAACTGAACATGCTGGAGAAACTGATTAGTTATTCTGCATATCTGCTCCAGATGTAGTAGATCAGATTTGTAGTTCCATATTAATGAGAGTACAATGTTCTCCCTATCTCCGGGACCGTATCACATGCAGCCCAAAGGATGCAAAGCTCAGCATACTCATGGTGACATGTAAACATTGACGGTGTCATGGAAGGCTCGCTCGTCATCTGACACGAATTGCCCCTTTAAAAGCAGGCAGGCAGGCCACGGAATGACATCACTGTTCCCATCATGTGACAGCCCGGCCCCGCCTCCACAATGACGTCAGTGCATGACTGTGTTTTTATGAATGAAAGGAATCCGTGAGTGAGTAATTCCAGGAAACTGTAACATTACAACTCAGCAGATCTGAGCGCTCCGTGCGGCCAGCGGCACCCGCCATTCCCCCGGGCCCCCCTACAGTCAGCAAAGCAGGTAAGGGGCCCCTCGGCGCCCATGTGCGTGCCCTTCCTCACCCTGGGTGGGACCGCGATCACTCTGACAACAAGGAAATCGAGCGCGGATCGCCCGACTGGAGGGAGGGAACGGGGAAGATCGCTGGGCGGAGGACACCCGGTGTACGATCGCAATTGTTATCACAGCCGGAGGGATCGCTGCCACCTGCCCGGGGACGGTGATGGGCTGTGGGTGGTCTGTGGGGGGTTATCAGAGGCCCCCCGGGGTGGAACTTCCTCCTCCGGACAGTGCGATCAGTGTGTGTGTACATGGGGGGGGGGGGGGGGTGTCCATACTCGGTGCTGATTGCTCCCAGATGAAGTCATGTTGTTGGTTTCCTCTCCGAGCGGAGAGTGTGTAACATTCCTTACGTAACATCGCCGCTGTGCCCTGGGTGTTGTCTGCGTAAAACTGACAGGAGGGAGGAACATGGAGGAGAAAGAGGAAGGAGAGAGCTCTATGGTGTGTGTGTGTACATGGAGGGCACCGCCATGGTGTGTGTGTGTGTGTGTACATGGAGGGCACCGCCATGGTGTGTGTGTGTGTGTGTGTACATGGAGGGCACCGCCATGGTGTGTGTGTGTGTGTACACATGGAGGGCACCACTATGGTGTGTGTGTGTGTACACATGGAGGGCACCACTATGGTGTGTGTGTGTGTGTGTACACATGGAGGGCACCACTATGGTGTGTGTGTTGTGTGTACATGGAGGGCACCACTATGGTGTGTGTGTGTGTACACATGGAGGGCACCGCCATGGTGTGTGTGTGTGTGTGTGTGTACACATGGAGGGCACCGCCATGGTGTGTGTGTGTGTACACATGGAGGGCACCACTATGGTGTGTGTGTGTACACATGGAGGGCACCACTATGGTGTGTGTGTGTGTGTGTGTGTACATGGAGGGCACCGCCATTGTGTGTGTGTGTGTACATGGAGGGCACCGCCATGGTGTGTGTGTGTGTACATGGAGGGCACCGCCATGGTGTGTGTGTGTGTACATGGAGGGCACCGCCATGGTGTGTGTGTGTGTACATGGAGGGCACCGCCATGGTGTGTGTGTGTACATGGAGGGCACCGCCATGGTGTGTGTGTGTGTACATGGAGGGCACCGCCATGGTGTGTGTGTGTACATGGAGGGCACCGCCATGGTGTGTGTGTGTACATGGAGGGCACCGCTATGGTGTGTGTGTTTGTGTGTACATGGAGGGCACCGCTATGGTGTGTGTGTTTGTGTGTACATGGAGGGCACCGCTATGGTGTGTGTGTTTGTGTGTACATGGAGGGCACCGCTATGGTGTGTGTGTTTGTGTGTACATGGAGGGCACCGCTATGGTGTGTGTGTTTGTGTGTACATGGAGGGCACCGCTATGGTGTGTGTGTTTGTGTGTACATGGAGGGCACCGCTATGGTGTGTGTGTTTGTGTGTACATGGAGGGCACCGCTATGGTGTGTGTGTTTGTGTGTACATGGAGGGCACCGCTATGGTGTGTGTGTTTGTGTGTACATGGAGGGCACCGCTATGGTGTGTGTGTGTGTACATGGAGGGCACCACTATGGTGTGTGTGTGTGTACATGGAGGGCACCACTATGGTGTGTGTGTGTGTGTGTACATGGAGGGCACCACTATGGTGTGTGTGTTTGTGTGTACATGGAGGGCACCACTATGGTGTGTGTGTGTGTGTGTACATGGAGGGCACCACTATGGTGTGTGTGTGTGTGTGTACATGGAGGGCACCACTATGGTGTGTGTGTACATGGAGGGCACCACTATGGTGTGTGTGTGTGTGTGTGTGTGTGTACATGGAGGGCACCACTATGGTGTGTGTGTGTGTGTGTGTGTACATGGAGGGCACCACTATGGTGTGTGTGTGTGTGTGTGTGTGTACATGGAGGGCACCACTATGGTGTGTGTGTGTGTGTGTATACATGGAGGGCACCACTATGGGGTGTGTGTGTGTGTGTGTGTACGTACATACATGGAGGGCACCACTATGGTGTGTGTGTGTGTGTGTGTGTACATGGAGGGCACCACTATGGTGTGTGTGTACATGGAGGGCACCGCCATGGTGTGTGTGTGTGTACATGGAGGGCACCGCCATGGTGTGTGTGTGTGTGTGTACATGGAGGGCACCGCCATGGTGTGTGTGTGTACATGGAGGGCACCGCCATGGTGTGTGTGTGTGTGTACATGGAGGGCACCGCCATGGTGTGTGTGTGTGTGTACATGGAGGGCACCGCCATGGTGTGTGTGTGTGTGTACATGGAGGGCACCGCCATGGTGTGTGTGTGTGTACATGGAGGGCACCGCCATGGTGTGTGTGTGTGTGTACATGGAGGGCACCACTATGGTGTGTGTGTGTGTGTACATGGAGGGCACCACTATGGTGTGTGTGTGTGTGTGTACATGGAGGGCACCGCCATGGTGTGTGTGTGTGTGTGTGTGTACATGGAGGGCACCGCCATGGTGTGTGTGTGTACATGGAGGGCACCGCCATGGTGTGTGTGTGTGTACATGGAGGGCACCACTATGGGGTGTGTGTGTGTGTGTACATGGAGGGCACCACTATGGGGTGTGTGTGTACATGGAGGGCACCACTATGGTGTGTGTGTGTGTGTACATGGAGGGCACCACTATGGTGTGTGTGTGTGTGTGTGTGTGTACATGGAGGGCACCACTATGGTGTGTGTGTTTGTGTACATGGAGGGCACCACTATGGTGTGTGTGTTTGTGTACATGGAGGGCACCACTATGGTGTGTGTGTGTGTGTACATGGAGGGCACCACCATGGTGTGTGTGTGTGTGTGTACATGGAGGGCACCACTATGGTGTGTGTGTGTACATGGAGGGCACCGCCATGGTGTGTGTGTGTGTGTGTGTGTACATGGAGGGCACCACTATGGTGTGTGTGTGTGTACATGTACATGGAGGGCACCACTATGGTGTGTGTGTGTGTGTACATGGAGGGCACCGCTATGGTGTGTGTGTGTGTGTACATGGAGGGCACCGCCATGGTGTGTGTGTGTGTACATGGAGGGCACCGCCATGGTGTGTGTGTGTGTACATGGAGGGCACCGCCATGGTGTGTGTGTGTACATGGAGGGCACCACTATGGGGTGTGTGTGTGTGTGTACATGGAGGGCACCACTATGGTGTGTGTGTGTGTGTGTGTGTGTGTACATGGAGGGCACCACTATGGGGTGTGTGTGTGTGTGTACATGGAGGGCACCACTATGGTGTGTGTGTTTGTGTACATGGAGGGCACCACTATGGTGTGTGTTTGTGTACATGGAGGGCACCACTATGGTGTGTGTGTGTGTGTACATGGAGGGCACCACCATGGTGTGTGTGTGTACATGGAGGGCACCACTATGGTGTGTGTGTGTGTACATGGAGGGCACCACTATGGTGTGTGTGTGTGTGTACATGGAGGGCACCGCCATTGTGTGTGTGTGTGTACATGGAGGGCACCGCCATGGTGTGTGTGTGTGTACATGGAGGGCACCGCCATGGTGTGTGTGTGTACATGGAGGGCACCGCTATGGTGTGTGTGTGTGTACATGGAGGGCACCACTATGGTGTATGTGTGTACATGGAGGGCACCACTATGGTGTGTGTGTACATGGAGGGCACCACTATGGTGTGTGTGTACATGGAGGGCACCACTATGGTGTGTGTGTGTGTGTGTGTGTGTGTGTGTACATGGAGGGCACCACTATGGTGTGTGTGTGTGTGTGTGTGTGTGTGTACATGGAGGGCACCACTATGGTGTGTGTGTGTGTGTACATGGAGGGCACCACTATGGTGTGTGTGTGTGTGTGTACATGGAGGGCACCACTATGGTGTGTGTGTGTGTGTACACATGGAGGGCACCACTATGGTGTGTGTGTGTGTACACATGGAGGGCACCACTATGGTGTGTGTGTGTGTGTGTACACATGGAGGGCACCACTATGGTGTGTGTGTGTGTGTGTACACATGGAGGGCACCACTATGGTGTGTGTTGTGTGTACACATGGAGGGCACCACTATGGTGTGTGTTGTGTGTACACATGGAGGGCACCACTATGGTGTGTGTTGTGTGTGTGTACGTGTGTGTGTACGTGTATACATGGAGGGCACCACTATGGTGTGTGTGTGTGTATACATGGAAGGCACCACTATGGTGTGTGTGTGTGTGTGTGTGTGTGTACATGGAGGGCACCACTATGGTGTGTGTGTGTACACATGGAGGGCACCACTATGGTGTGTGTGTGTGTGTACACACATGGAGGGCACCACTATGGTGTGTGTGTGTGTGTGTGTACACACATGGAGGGCACCACTATGGTGTGTGTTGTGTGTACACATGGAGGGCACCACTATGGTGTGTGTACACATGGAGGGCACCACTATGGTGTGTGTACACATGGAGGGCACCACTATGGTGTGTGTACACATGGAGGGCACCACTATGGTGTGTGTGTACACATGGAGGGCACCACTATGGTGTGTGTGTACACATGGAGGGCACCACTATGGTGTGTGTGTACACATGGAAGGCACCACTATGGTGTGTGTACACATGGAGGGCAGCACTATGGTGTGTGTACACATGGAGGGCACCACTATGGTGTGTGTACACATGGAGGGCACCACTATGGTGTGTGTACACATGGAGGGCACCACTATGGTGTGTGTACACATGGAGGGCACCACTATGGTGTGTGTACACATGGAGGGCACCACTATGGTGTGTGTACACATGGAGGGCACCACTATGGTGTGTGTACACATGGAGGGCACCACTATGGTGTGTGTACACATGGAGGGCACCACTATGGTGTGTGTACACATGGAGGGCACCACTATGGTGTGTGTACACATGGAGGGCACCACTATGGTGTGTGTACACATGGAGGGCACCACTATGGTGTGTGTACACATGGAGGGCACCACTATGGTGTGTGTACACATGGAGGGCACCACTATGGTGTGTGTACACATGGAGGGCACCACTATGGTGTGTGTACACATGGAGGGCACCACTATGGTGTGTGTACACATGGAGGGCACCACTATGGTGTGTGTACACATGGAGGGCACCACTATGGTGTGTGTACACATGGAGGGCACCACTATGGTGTGTGTACACATGGAGGGCACCACTATGGTGTGTGTACACATGGAGGGCACCACTATGGTGTGTGTTGTGTGTACACATGGAGGGCACCACTATGGTGTGTGTTGTGTGTACACATGGAGGGCACCGCCATGGTGTGTGTGTGTACATGGAGGGCACCGCTATGGTGTGTGTGTGTGTGTGTGTGTGTGTGTACACATGGAGGGCACCACTATGGTGTGTGTTGTGTGTGTGTGTGTGTACGTGTGTGTGTGTACGTGTATACATGGAGGGCACCACTATGGTGTGTGTACATGGAGGGCACCACTATGGTGTGTGTGTGTGTGTGTGTGTGTACACATGGAGGGCACCACTATGGTGTGTGTGTGTGTGTACACATGGAGGGCACCACTATGGTGTGTGTGTGTGTGTGTGTGTACACACATGGAGGGCACCACTATGGTGTGTGTGTGTGTGTGTGTGTGTACACACGTGGAGGGCACCACTATGGTGTGTGTTGTGTACACACGTGGAGGGCACCACTATGGTGTGTGTTGTGTGTACACGTGGAGGGCACCACTATGGTGTGTGTACACGTGGAGGGCACCACTATGGTGTGTGTACACGTGGAGGGCACCACTATGGTGTGTGTACACGTGGAGGGCACCACTATGGTGTGTGTACACGTGGAGGGCACCACTATGGTGTGTGTACACGTGGAGGGCACCACTATGGTGTGTGTACACGTGGAGGGCACCACTATGGTGTGTGTACACGTGGAGGGCACCACTATGGTGTGTGTACACGTGGAGGGCACCACTATGGTGTGTGTACACGTGGAGGGCACCACTATGGTGTGTGTACACGTGGAGGGCACCACTATGGTGTGTGTACACGTGGAGGGCACCACTATGGTGTGTGTACACGTGGAGGGCACCACTATGGTGTGTGTACACGTGGAGGGCACCACTATGGTGTGTGTTGTGTGTACACGTGGAGGGCACCACTATGGTGTGTGTGTGTGTGTGTGTGTGTATACATGGAGGGCACCACTATGGCGTGTGTGTGTGTATATGGAGGGCACCACTATGGTGTGTGTGTGTGTGTGTGTGTGTACATGGAGGGCACCGCTATGGTGTGTGTGTACATGGAGGGCACCACTATGGTGTGTGTACACAGCACACGGAGGGCTATCCAGGCAGCACACTGGTCTTTATACAGTCCTGTGTACCCAACACATAGAGGGCTCTCTGGGCACCACTACGGTCTGTGTCCATGGCACACGGAGGGCTCTCTGGGCACCACTATGTTTTGTGTACACGGCACATGGAGGGCTCTCTGGGCACCACTATGGTCTGTATACAGTCCTGTGTACCCAGCACATGGAGGGCTCTCTGGGCACCACTATGGTCTGTGTACACTGCACATAGAGGGCTCTCCGGGCACCACTCTGGTCTGTATACAGTCCTGTGTACACTGCACATGAAGGGCTCTCCGGGCACCACTCTGGCCTGTGTACACGACGCATGGAGGGCTCACTGGGCACCACTATAGTCTGTATGCAGTCCTGTGTACACGGCACATAGAGGGCTCTCTGGGCATCACTATGGTCTGTATTCAGTCCTGTGTACCCAACATATGTAGGGCTCTCCGGGCACCACTCTGGTCAGTATATAGTCCTGTGTCCACGGCACACGGAGGGCTCTCTGGGCACCACTATGTTCTGTGTACATGGCACATGAAGGGCTCTCTGGGCACAACTCTGGTCTGCATACAGTCCTGTGTACAGGGCACATGGAGGGCTCTCCGGGCACCTCTCTGGTCAGTATACAGTCCTGTATATATTATTTTAAAGCAGAGGCCCTATAGTATAAAATGCCGGGTGTTGCAATTTTTTATGTCACACGGTATTTGCGCAGCATTTTTTCAAAAGCAACTGTTTTGAAAAAAGATACACTTTTAAAATTGTAATGCAAAAAAAAAAACAAAAACGCAACCCAATTTGTTGGTAGAATATAAAAGATGATGTTACACTGAGTAAATAGATACCAAACATGTCACGCTTTAAATTGCGCATGCCCATGCTGCAGCGACAAACATAAATTTTACTATCCATAAATTAAATCCATCCAATTTAAAAATGTCTTTACAGATTACCACTTTAGATTTACAGAGGAGATCTGGTGCTCGAGTTACTGCCTATGATCTGACGTTCGCCGTGATACCTCACATGTGTGGGATGATCACTGTTTGCATACTTTATCTTTATTTTTACACTGTCGCTTTACATTTTTATTTATTTTTTGATCGCTTTTATTGCTGACGTAAGAGATGTGACAGCAATAGGAATGTGACCGGTACTCATAATAGAGAGATCTGGGGTCTAAAAGACCCCAGATCCCTGCTCTTCCCCTAAAAGCATTTGATCACACCAAGATCGGTGTGTTCGAATGCTTTGATTTCTGAAAATGGCACAGTTTACAAACCGGAAGTGATGTCAGGTCATCGCTTCCAAGTTACCAGAGCCAAACAAAGCCGATCCGGTCTTTGTTCGACTCTTCGATCAACCAGGGGAAGCACCGGCTGGTTGATTGGGACTCCCGGTGGGACGGTAGATCCTGGTAAAGCCACGGGGGGTCGTCGCCTCCCTCTGCTTGTAAAAGCAATCCAGCGGCTAGTTGGCTGCTAGGATCACTTACTCCAAGCGTCTTCCAGGACAGCCCATGAGACCTTGGGCTCCTCCTACCAGGACAGGAAACACGTCACCCCCACCAGATAAAAGGGCGGTCCTCCAGGCCCATGTCAGTTATTTGTGTTTCCTCCGGACGGGGGGTAACATGTTCATGGAACCTGCTCCCATAGGCCTTATAAGCAGGGGCTTTGTATGGCTTTTTTCTGGGGCATATCACTTACCTCTTCCTCTGCCAGAAGCAGCACACCGCTGGGGAGGTTGGCTGTGTTGCTGTTCTCTGTCCTCAGTGCCTGGAGAGGGCCAGGACCGGTGTGAGGTCGTGCACCTAGCGCAGTGCATTGCACTCTAGCTCAGCTGAGCTTCGGTTGTCCTTCCCTGCCGACAGCCTGGCTGATCTGAGCAAGGAATGGAGGAAGCCGCAGCGTTCGAGGGGGCGGAGCTATTGCGCTCCAAGCTGGCCCACAGGAAATGCCTGGAGAGGGTTACTTCCGGGGCATATGACATCATCATCGGGCGCCGGAGACGAGGTTCCAGTCTTCATAAACGGCGCGAACAGAGAACGCTGGCTGCTGGTGTTTCTTGGTGTTAAGCAGCCAGGCTGTGGATGACCAAGAGGGGCAGAATGGATCCTCCTGCAGTACCTGCACAGGCAGCGGATGCAGTTCCCAACACAAGCACCTCACAGGTAAGCCTGGGGTGTTCTGTCACCACCTTACTATCCCTGTGAGTGTTCCCTCCCCCTCCCCCCTCTGTAGTAGTGGGTGTAAGGGGACACATTTCCTCCCTCCTGCACGTGGTGTTACGGAGTGATTGTGTGGCTTTAATTACATTGTGGGTCATTTATTTTGTCTTGCAGACCAAGACTCAGGACAAGGCCCAAGCGCAGCCACTTAAAAGGAAATGTGCGGTTTGCACAAACAAATTGAGCTCCTCATGGAGCAAAGCAGTTTGTCGCACCTGTATAGAAGGCCTAGTAAAGGATGACCCGGTTGCCTCCTGCCAGAAGATGCTTACTTCTGTTAGGGATGAGCTTGCGTCCACCTTCAGTTCCTTTAGAACGCTTATTGACAAGCTCCAGACTCCAGCAGAGAGTCCGTCTTCACTGAAGGCGTCAGTAAGCACTCCGCAGCAGGCAGAGAGTGAAGACTCTGAGGCTGAGGTCAGATCTACCCGTTCTTCTCTGGAAGAATCAGGGTCAGATACAGAGCCCAGAGATAGAGAATCCACTCGAGGCTCAAGATTTAAGTTATCTGTTGAGGATGTAGATGACTTATTAAAGGCTATCTATACTACCCTTGAATTAAAAGAGGAAGAGGTTCAGTTATCCAAACATGATCTTATGTATAAAGGATTACATAAGAGAAAATCAAGAGTGTTTCCAGTTCATAGTTCTTTGGTTGATACTATTAAACTGGAATGGGATAATCCTGAGCGAAAACCATTCTTCTCTAGTAACCTAAAAAGGAGGTTTCCTTTTGATGAGGACACTGCGCAGCCATGGAATAAGAATCCCAAGTTAGACGCACCTCTTTCAAAAGTTTCTAAAAACTCGGACCTGGCGTTTGATGATATGGGTACGCTTAAGGATCCGATGGACAAGAGGGGGGATATCCTTCTCCACAGAGCCTGGGACTCAGCAGTTGGAAACCTGAAACCAGCTTTGGCTTCCACTTGTGTGGCCAGAAATCTGGAGGTTTGGTTGACTCAGATTCAGTCACATCTGTCAGCAGGTACCCCCAGAGAGCAAATTTTAAAGTCTTTTCCTCTCCTATTTCAGGCAGTGGGTTTTTTGGCAGATTCTTCCGCTGAGTCGGTAAGAATGTCAGCCAGGACTTCGGTTCTAGTGAACTCGGCCAGGAGAAGCCTTTGGCTTAAGACCTGGTCAGGGGACTCGGCCTCCAAGTTGCGCCTTTGTGGCCTTCCTTTAACTGGCGATCATTTATTTGGCCCAGGTCTACAGGAGGCACTGGAACGCACGGCTGATAAGAAAAAGGTGTTTCCAGAGAGAAAGAGAGTTCAGACAGGCAGAAAATTTTTTCGTGGCCAAAACAGGCAACAGAGTCCTAGAGAAAAGGACAGCAGGCCGAAAAAGCATTGGACTGGGCGCAAAGGGGGAGTGCTATTTAACCCTCCTCAACAGCCCGCCAAGCCGCAGTGACTTGTGTTCCCCGGTGGGAGGGAGATTGAGGGCCTTCATCCCACAGTGGGCAGCAGTCACTCTGAGCCCCTTCGTCCTGGACCTAGTGACCAACGGGTACAGGCTGGAGTTTGTTCACCAACCACCAGAACGTTTGTTGGTCACATTTCCTCCACAAGATCGGGAGAAAGCGAGGGCTCTGGGTCTCCAGATCGGAGACTTATTAGATCAAAAAGTCCTGATTCCTGTTCCTCGATCGGAGCGGGGCAAGGGATTCTATTCCCATGTATTTGTGGTCAGAAAGCCGGCAGGAAAGTTTTGACTTATCCTGAATCTCCGGACCTTAAACAAGTCCATCAGATACAAGCATTTCCGTATGGAGACGGTTTTTACAATCAAAAACCTACTATACCCAAACTGCTTTATGGCCACGTTGGACTTAAGGGATGCTTATCTTCACATCCCTATCCATCCAGCCTTCCAAAAGTTTTTGTGATTGGCAGTGAAGACGGGTATGGGGACCCGACATTTTCAATTTCAGGCCCTCCCCTTCGGTCTTTCCTCAGCCCCACGCATCTTTACGAAGGTGTTGGGGGAAGTGCTGGCTCCTCTAAGATTAAAGGCAATAACGGTTATCCCTTACTTAGACGACCTCCTGATAGTGGCAAAATCATACCAAAGACTGTTGGAAGATCTCCAGGCTGTACAGGACTTCTTACAGTCCCTAGGCTGGCTAATAAACAAAGAAAAATCATCCTTGATTCCGGCCCAGAAAGTAACTTATCTGGGTTACGATTTTTGCTCCGTGAACCAAAGAGTTTTTCTTCCTCAGGAGAAGATTACCAAAGTGTTCCAGACTATGTCAACATTGCAGACCAACCAGTCGGTCTCTCTGAGACAGGTGTCGAGGGCAGTGGGTCTTATGACCTCATGTTTTCCCGCAGTACCATGGGCGAGACTCCGTCAGCGTCCGTTACAAAGGTTTCTTTTAAGAAACTGGGACGGGGACGTAAGGTCCCTGGAGTCAAGGATCTGGCTTCCCGACAGGATAAAAAGAAGCCTGTGGTGGTGGAGAGCTGGTCAGCACCTAGCAGGAGGTCTCCCATGGTCCTTTCCCATTTCCCGAAGGATTACCACGGATGCGAGTTCCTGGGGATGGGGGGCCCACCTCAGCAATGCAGTAGCACAAGGAGAGTGGTCCCCAGAGGAGGCAAGGGCTGCTTGCAGTCCAGAGAGCCCTCCAGTCTTTTCAGATGGAGGTCAGGGGTCACAATCTCCAAATCCTGTCAGACAATATAGCGACAGTCGCATATATCAGCAAGCAGGGAGGCACGAGAAGCCGGAGGCTTCAGTCCATTGCCCAGGAGATCCTTTCATGGGCAGAGGGGAATCTAGCCTCCATTTCTGCTGTGCACCTGAAGGGGAAAAACAATTGCCTGGCAGATTATCTCAGCCGTCACAGGATAGACCGAGACAACTGGTCCCTTCATCCCGAAGTCTTTGCAGATCTCACCAAGAGATGGGGTTATCCGGTAGCAGATTTGTTCGCAAACCGAAACAACCGCAAGACGGAGATATTCTTTTTCATGAACCCGGCAGACCAAGCCTTGGGGATCGATGCTCTGGCAAACCCGTGGCCTCCAGGCCTATGTTATGCCTTTCCGCCAATCAGGCTGATTCCAGAAGTCCTCCGGAAGTTTCGGCTGGAAGAGACAGATCTGATTCTAATTGCCCCGTTTTGGCCCAAGAGGCCATGGTTTTCCCTGCTACAGTCTCTGGTTTCAGAGCCTCCGTGGAGTCTTCCGAAAAGGGAAGACCTATTATTGCAGGATCTGTCCCTAGTACTTCAAACTCTGGTAGAATTTCCGTTTGAACCTCTGGCAAGTATGTCAGTTAAGTTACTTACATTAAAAACTGTGTTCCTTTATAGCTGTTACCTCAGCTCGTAGGGTAAGTGAGTTGCAGGCCCTATCAGTTAGGGAGCCCTTCCTCACGATTTTTGAGGATCGAGTTGTGTTACGAACCGATCCAGGTTTTTTGCCCAAGGTGGCAAGTACATTCCACCGATCTCAGAACATTGTATTGCCAACCTTTTGTAGTTCGCCACAGGGCGACTTAGAAAGAAAATTTAGTTTCCTAGATGCAAGAAGGATTCTCTTGGTCTATCTTGAGGTCACGAAGACCTTTAGGAAAACTGATGCCTTGTTTGTCCTCTTTTCTGGAGTTCACAAGGGGAATAGTGCATCTAAAGCCACATTGGCTAGATGGATAAAGCAAGCCATCTTGGAAGCTTACAAAATTAGGGAGGTCCCTACACCTTTTGTTACTGCGCACTCAACTAGAGCCTTGTCTACGTCTTGGGCTGAGAGGGCTGGTGCCTCACCGGAACAAATTTGCAGGGCTGCCACTTGGTCCGGTTACTCGACCTTCATTAAACATTATCGCCTGGATCTCCTATCAGCTCAGGAGCAGGCGTTTGGTCGTAAGGTCCTTCAGGCAGTTGTCCCTCCCTAGACTGGTAAGTTCTGGCTCATCGTCTCATGGGCTGTCCTGGAAGACGCTTGGAGAAAAGCTGAGTTAGACTTACTGGTAACTCCTTTTCTGAGAGTCTTCCAGGACAGCCGGATTCCCACCCGGTATTGTCTGAAGTTATGTGTATTATGCATATGTTTTGCAGGGTCCTACGGTTCTTGAGAATACTGACATGGGCCTGGAGGACCGCCCTTTTATCTGGTGGGGGTGACGTGTTTCCTGTCCTGGTAGGAGGAGCCCAAGGTCTCATGGGCTGTCCTGGAAGACTCTCAGAAAAGGAGTTACCGGTAAGTCTAACTCAGCTTTTTACAAGAGAGCCATCCTCCACCTCTTAAAAAAAAAAAAAAACCTGCAGCTGCGGGCATCATGCCAGGATAACCACTTGAAGTCCAGAGACGACGCGGGTCGGCAAGTAGTTAAATAATGCACAATGTGTTTTTGGTGCATTTCCCTCCACTATATTGGAAGGTGCATTTTTATTGGCTATAATGGAAGGTGCGCTTTTGGTGCATTTTTCAAACAGGGCTCTAAAGATGCAGCAGTCATGATTTTTCAAAAACGCAGCACACTGCATAAAACCGAGCACAGATGTGAACAGTTAGGGTTTAAAAGGACTAGCTTTCAATCTCGTTTGCATTAAAGTGGTTGTAAACCCATACATATACCCAGTGAAGTGACTGGCCTCAGGTGATGCACATTAACCAATTCTTCTACTTAAGTTGTACCTGTTTATCTGATGTATTCTCTACTCTACATCCATTTAAAGTCAAGAATTTATAAAGCTTATAAATTTAATAGTGATCAGAGCAACTTCCTATAATTGGATAACATACACTGAAATGATAACTGTGACAAAATCCATCAAAAAATGCGCTGATCACTATTACATTTATACCCATTTTTTTTGTGCACTGTGTACACTAAAGGTCTAGCAGCAATTTTCACACATATTCTATTCACTTATATTTAATTATATTCTATTCACTTATATTTGATTTTATTTGTTTGTTCACTTAGTGGCGTGAGGGATTACACTATTTTCATTTAATTTATAAAGCTTGTCTGAGCTGCGAGGGGGGGAAAAAAAGGCAGAGAGCTGAAATTACGCACTGCAGAGCTCAGCGAGGAAAGCTCTGAGAGCTGATTGGAGGGAAGAGACACACCCCCACAAAAAAGTGCTGAGGTTTTCAATAAGCTGGAGATCCCTCCTCTGTCGCCTTTTTTCTCTTGGTGCCAGGAAGACTTGTCAGAAGTGATTCAAGCTGGTAGCAAAGGAACGAAGCAGCAGACAGAAATTACATTAGTGCTCTGGATTGAGACACGATGGAGGGATATGCTTTGTTCATATTTCATGTCTGAGGTTTACAACCACTTTCATTTTTTGGGGGGGCTTTTTTTTTCCCTTTATTTTCACCTGGCGATCTGCCTACTTCTGTTGTTATTTTATCAACTTCCTTTTTAACAGACAAAACTTTTCAGCAAAAGTGCTAGTTAAAGGATTGAGACAAACCATTTAACACTGACAGGAGTGCTTACAAGACCTATTGCTTTAGTTGCTTGAAAAAATGTTACCTTGAGTCCAACTTTGATTTGTACTCGGAGTCAGTCTGTGGATAATGTGGGAAAGGAACAAAGAGCAACAGAGAACATAGACCTGAAGTGTGCCTGGGTCACGTGGTCAGTATGCCTAAAAGGGGGCATACCCAAGTATGAAATTAAAGTAAATGAAAAAGAAAAAAGGGAATGGGTGGGTGGGACACGAGATCCAACGACCACAAGGAAGGAGGCAAAGGAGGGCAGGCTTTATGCAGCCTGACTACTCCTACAATTACAAGCTGACCTGCGGTCAGCCTTACACTTGTGCTCTGAGTCAATCTGTGGATAGTGTGGGAAAGGACCCAAATGCAACAGAGAACATAGACCTGAAGTGTGCCTGGGTCACGTGGTCAGTATGCCTAAAAGGGGGCAAAAATAAACCCAGTAGGATGAAAGCTTAACAACCAGATTTATTACCCACTGAATTAACGTACAATCTGCCAAATCGACAACCGCTTGTGGCATCTCAAAAGTTGTTGAAAAAGAAGAAAAAAGATTCCTCCATCTGCATAAACTAAGTGGATGGAGGAATCCCTTCCCCCAACCAGATATCAGTATTTTGTATTCTGACAGTGGCACCCGCAGCTCTCAGAATACACTGGTCAGAGACTGCAGCTGATTGGATGCTGCCGCTGATCAACGGAAACTTTTTCTACATGTCCCTTTTGACAGAAGATCACTTCTGTCGAGTGGGGACTGCCACACACTAATAGACATTCAGCCATTATCTGCTGAGCTGGCCAATTTTCTATCAATGTATGGCCAGCTTAACACTACCCTCTCTCCATACTAAGGATGAGCTCTGGCGTGTTGGCACACCCCACATGGAGAGCCCGCCAGGAAGTCAGCGCTGCGCTAATCACAGGCAGTGAGACATTGTCCCGATGTGCGGCTGCAGAGATCGGTAAATGTCTCACTGCCTGTGATCAGCGCAGTGCCGACTTCCTGGCGGGCTCTCCACGTGGGCTGTGCGAACACGCCGGAGCTCATCCTTGGTCCATACTAACAATGCTGTTGTCCTAAGGTGTCTCCATTGCTCCTCCATCCAGAGTGGAGACATCCTAAGCTGCAGTGTTTTGTAGTATGAAGCTTAGGCCTGGTTCACATTAGTGTAATAGACTTCAAGGGGAGCCCCTCAAAACTTCTGAAAAGGAGTGTTCTTTTTCTGTTTAATAATGCTGCCTGCTCATGTCGATATACCAAGAGCTGTAGCATAGTAATTATTGGAAGGGGTTCCCCGAGATCCCAAAGTTATTTTATGGGTTCTTCTATGTTAAAAAGGTTGTAGACTGTAAAGTGCTGCAGGATAAGTAATTATGGATTAACAATAATAATAGATGTCCTCTGCTATCCAATTGATATTACGATCTGTGTCTAAAAATAATAAACCGTACAAAGGGAAATACCCAACACTAAAAAGAAACAGAAATATTGTTGTCGCACACTGTAGTGCAGTAGAGCTAGCATTTATATGTCAGCATAAATGCGAAGTGTGAAGCAAGGCTCCGAAGTTTCTCCTTTTAGAAAGTTCAAGCTCAGCACTTTTTTGTCTGCTGTGTAGCAGTGACCCGTCAAGTCAGTCACTAACATAGTAACCCATTGTCAACTTTTTTTATTTTTTTGGGTCATAGTTTGTTAATAGGTTTTAGAAAATCATTTGTTTTACAGCTACAAAAGAATGTCCTTGTTTGCCACACCAGCTATCTAGACCTATGCCTAGGGCACTGCGCTACAAGGGGGGGTCTCCTCTCATTCTATTCAGGATAACTGCTCCTCAAGGTGAGAATGGCAATTGGCTGCTAGTCAATGAGCTAAACTTTAAAAATCTGAAATTATGAAAATAAGGTTTCTTTATTTAGTATGTCTCATTTAGGTTTTTACAACAAGAGACCTTATAGACCCTTTTGTGACCAGAGTGTGTGTTGTGTTTTTTTTTTTAAAAGGTTTTATGCCCAGACCAAGTTTAGCAGTGTCCAGTATGCAACCATTAAAGCGGAAGTAAACCCACTAATTTTAACTGTTTCCCAAAACTGTTAATTTCAAGGCATGCCTATGGTGATAACTGTCACGTTTACTAGTTTGCTTACGTTGGCTCCTAACTGAAGTTAACCCCCCAAATGACAGGTGTCACAGCCAATCACTTGTAAAGCACCAATGGCATCTGCAGATCAAACAGAGGCTAAGATGGTGCCGTCCTGGGCTGTAAAGAATGTGAGGGTTTAGTTCCACTTTTCTAAATTCCTTATTTTATTTAGTTTTTTTTTAAATATACATAAGAAGGTGGCTAAGAGAATGGTATAAGGACCAAGGGAATGGTATCATGTAAAATTGTCTGACATTGAAGCACATCATAGTATAGATCTCTAATTCCATCCTCTAAAGCAGGGGTCTCAAACTGGTGGCCCTCCAGCTACAAGTCCCATGAGGCATTGCAAGCCTGACCGTTACAAGCATGACTCCCACAGACAGGGGCATCATGGGACTTGTAGTTTTGCAACAGCTGGAAGGCCGCCAGTTTGAGACCCCTGCTCTAAAGTGATTGTAAAGTCTTGTGTGTGTGTGGTGTTTTTTTTTTTTTTTTTTTTTTTTTTTAAATTAATTTATTTTAAATAACAAACCTGTTATATTTTCCTGCTCTGTTGCAGTGGATTTGCACAGAGCAGCCTGGATCCTTCTCTTCTCGGGTGCCTCTTCACTGGTCCTAGCCCCTCCCTCCTGTAGAGTGCCCCCACAGTAAGCCGCTTGCTGTGGGGGCACCCGAGCTGAGCTGCAGCTCCGTGTGTCCATTCAGACAGGGGCTACCAATCGCCCCCTCTCCCCTGATTGGCTAACTGACTTTGACTGAGAGCCTCGTAAGCCAATAGCGCCACTGCTGTCTCAGCCAATCAGGAGGGAGAGAGAGAATATAATCAGGAGGAGAAATTGGTATAAAGAAGCCATTAAGTCTTCCATGGTTTTGATTTCCTGGACCTTAGAGATCTGCATACGTTATGGTTGGAAGAGATGATGACTTCCATCTTTTTTATAGGTAAACAGACCATTACAGTCTTTATCAAATGTATGAGAAGAGTATGTTTGCTTCTTGTTGTTGGGATCCAGGTCAAATGGAGGAGGAAGGTGCTCCGTTTATTATGAAGTTCTGTATTGGTTCATTTCAACACAATGGGGATTACTTCATCCTAAAATGGCTTAAGGATGGGGAAATTCCCAAAACTGTGAAGGAGCATGTCAGTGCTTTGGTACAACGCCAACACAAGGCAGAGCTTTGGGGTAAAATTATCTATTGATCAAGGGTCCATCAAATATTTGGGTCCTTTTCTCCCTTCATCAGGTAGGTGGGGGTGAACCCTTCTGGTGGCCTTATTACAAGGGCATAAGTAGTTGATAGACCATGTTGCATTGGTTTGCTCCAGGCAAAGTTGTTAGAAAGCTGAGAGTTGGTGGTTTATCAGTTGGTCATGAAAATACTATGAAGAATGCTGTGGAGCTCCTTAGGGATAAGGGTGGTGTTATCACTCATTGGATATCTTTAACCGGTTTCCAGCCTGTGTGATCTATAATGTTTCATATACCAAACATGAGGAAACGGCATCAGAAAAAAAAGATCAGTGGCAGTAAGTCAAAGCTTTCCCATGGAAATAGATGGACAGATAGCATGGCAGTTACTAAATGCCACACAAGCACAGCATACAAAATTGCCAGCGAATTACCTCTGCTACCTGCTTTTACCAAACCACTATCCTATACCCAAAGCAAAAATGTAAAGTGATAATATATCCTAATCTGTGCTGTGACCCTGATATTAAATATAAATAAATATATATATATATATATATATATATATATATATATATAAATTTTTTTTTTTTTTGTGCTAGCCTAGCGTTTAACCCATATTCTCTTTTTGAGTTCTAACACTCAACCCAACTCTTTAAGAACTCTGGGAATTTTTTTTTCCCATGCATTGGGGCTGTGACTGCACTGCATTGGTTAACTGCTTGTTTTTGCCTAGAGCTGAGGAGAGCGGAGATATACTTGCGTAATACGCCAATCCTCTGAGCGCAAGACAGATCCCTGATGCTCTGGCCCCCCTGAACCCTAGCGGGCTTGTGCATGAACTATTTCTGATCTCATCATGCTCACAAACTGACTGTGGATGCGAGGACAGCAGGAACAGTCCACTGCTGGACATAGGGGAGTTCTGTTTTCCGGAGAATGAAATGCTCTGGTAAATATAGTCTTGCGGTGCGCCCCTGGACAAAACAAGCAGTTAAACCATGCAGAGGGCGCACTTTTTTTCCCCCAGAGTTCTTCTTTTCTCTTTTTTTTTATTTTAATACAAAATAAATAGTTTTATTAATAGAATAAAGTAACAGGTATAAAAATAAAACTTTTTCCATTCCAGCATACCATGAAACATATACAGTCGGGTCCATAAATATTGGGACATCGACACAATTCTAATTTTTTTGGGCTCTATACACCACCACAATGGATTTGAAACGAACAAGATGTGCTTTAACTGCAGACTTTTAGCTTTAATTTGAGGGTATTTACATCCAAATCAGGTGAACAGTGAAGGAATTACAACAGTTTGTATATGTGCCTCCCACTTTTTAAGGGACCAAAAGTAATAGGACAGATTAACAATCATCCATCAAACTTTCACTTGGTTGCAAACCCTTTGCAGTCAATTACAGCCTGAAGTCTGGAACGCATAGACATCACCAGACACTGGGTTTCATCCCTGGTGATGCTCTGCCAGGCCTCTACTGCAACTGTCTTCAGTTCCTGCTTGTTCTTGGGGCATTTTCCCTTCAGTTTTGTCTTCAGTAAGTGAAATGCATGCTCAATCAGATTCAGGTCAGGTGATTGACTTGGCCATTGCATAACATTCCACTTCTTTCCCTTAAACTCTTTGGTTGCTTTCGCAGTATGCTTTGGGTCATTGTCCATCTGCACTGTGAAGCGCCATCCAATGAGTTCTGAAGCATTTTGCTGAATATGAGCAGATAATATTGCCCGAAACACTTCAGAATTCATCCTGCTGCTTTTGTCAGCAGTCACATCATCAATAAATGCAAGAGAACCATAGGATGTTGTTCCAGAACTGTGAAGGCTTTTTTAGATGTTGTTTGGCAAACTCTAATCTGGCCTTCCTGTTTTTGAGGCTCACCAATGGTTTACATCTTGTGGTGAACCCTCTGTATTCACTCTGGTGAAGTCTTCTCTCGATTGTTGACTTTGACACACCTACACCTACCTCCTGGAGAGTGTTCTTGATCTGGCCAACTGTTGTGAAGGGTGTTTTCTTCACCAGGGAAAGAATTCTTCGGTCATCCACCACAGTGGTTTTCTGTGGTCTTCCGGGTCTTTTGGTGTTGCTGAGCTCACAGGTGCGTTTTTTTTCTTTTTAAGGATGTTCCAAACAGTTGATTTGGCCACACCTAATGTTTTTGCTATCTCTCTGATGGGTTTGTTTTGTTTTTTCCACCTAATGATGGCTTACTTCACTGATAGTGACAGCTCTTTGGATCTCATATTGAGAGTTGTCAGCAACAGATTCCAAATGCAAATAGCACACTTGAAATGAACTCTGGACCTTTTTATCTGCTCCTTTTAAATGGGATAATGAGGGAATAACACACACCTAGCCATGGAACAGCTGAGCAGCCAATTGTCCCATTACTTTTGGTCCCTTAAAAAGTGGGAGGCACACATACAAACTATTGTAATTCCTACACCGTTCATCTGATTTGAATGTAAATACCCTCAAATTAAAGCTGAAAGTCTGCAGTTAAAGCACATCTTGTTAGTTTCATTTCAAATCCATTGTGGTGGTGTATAGAGCCAAAAAGATTAGAATTGTGCCGATGTCCCAATATTTATGGACCTGACTGTATACAGGCAGTCCCCAAGTTACAAACGGCCTCAAAAGCAGGCCACTTGTGCTCCACGCTGGTCCTGGATACCTCCGGACACATCCCATACTGCAGTACTACATGTACTGCATGGCCAGAAGAGCCCCAGATAACATAACAAGCGCCCGGAACGTCCCACATCCCACATGCACAGGCGGACGTTACACTTACGAATGCAGTGTTCCGACCGGAAGTTACACCTACAAATGCAGTGTTGCGACTTACGAACAAACCTACAGTCCCTATTGTGTTTGTAACTCGGGGACTTCCTGTATATGAACAACTCACAGTTTAAGCACCACTGGTGCATTAGCAGGTTACATTTACATCACACAGGATTAAGTACATCACCTCCCCAAAAACTTTTCCCATCCACACACTTAGATGAATGGGTGTATGGTGATCATTACCATATTCTTAGGATTTTCCCCCAGAATACACTCAGCCTGCGGGACAGTGCAGCACCCTCATCAGAACAAGCTCCGTAGGGGTTAGCCCAGGTATATTAAGCCACGTAGACCACAGTTTTTCATGTTTGTTGAGGCAACTCCCATGCTGATATATGTATCTCTCTAAAAGTCACCCATGTTTTTACAGAAGGGGGGGATTGTGGATTTCCAGCCTAATAAAATTACTTTTGTGGCCTGGAAAAGGCCACTAGTCGCTTCCTAAGGTATCACCTCCTCAAGAATTCCCAATAGGCAATGAATAGGGTCTAAGGGGACAGTCACCTGGAATACACTGTTAAGCATGGAGAGGACCTCGCTCCAATAGCGATGTAACTTCGAGTTTCGCCAGAGGAGGTGGATAAGATCCCCAGGTGTTCATTTGCATCTACCACATAGTGAGTCAGGGTGTATACCCATTTTGTGAAGTTTCACTGGGGTGTAATGCACCCTGAGTAAAATGTACAGTTGTGACACCTTTTGTGAGATATTAAGGGAACACTGATTGGCTGACTGAAAAGCTTCCTCCCACTGATCCCCCGTCAAAGCTCCTACATCTTCCTCCCATTGCTGCGTGACCCTGGAGGGGTAGGCCCCCAAATACTCCTTTAGGAGCATACAATAACTGTGGGATATAAAACCTTTTGTTTCAGTTGCAGATTGGATTAGAATATGGGAGTAGGGGAGAGCAACCAGTCTGTCGCCCTGGGACTTGACTGCATGAGATAGTTGCGTGTGTGTATAGTAATAAAAAATTCAGTCCGGTAGGTCAAAATTACGTTGAAGGTCCGCAAAGGACATCAATCTCCCCAGGTGAAATACATGAAAAAGAAGGATGAAACCCCCCCCCCCAGGCACGCCATCTGGGCCCTTGTTGGATTTTGGCTAGTTCAGCTTAATCGCGGTTGCCCCCAAAGCAGACTGTATGCAGTGTAGCCAGTAACACGCTGCAGTTTTGATTTATTCCAAACTTTCTGAATTAATGCATAGGTAGGCTTTTGCTTATTGGGTTTCTGGAATGCTTATGCCTCCAATCCCTCTCTGATCCCTGGGATCTGCACCAGGGAACCAGCACGGGGGTATTATGGAGAAGATATAGAAGTTGGGGCATGAGTATCATTTTAATTAAATTTGTTTTCCCTGCCAGGGACATTTCGAGTTCCAAATATTAATTTTATCTCTAAACCTAACCATCAGGGGGCGTATATTAAGATTTCAATAGTCCGTGATGATGGGGGAGATTTGGATACCCAGGTATCTGAAAGAAGTCGCTAAAGGGATAAAGCAAGGAATAGATGCTGCCTGTCCGTGCGCGTTGTCTAACAGCATTAATGCTGACTTGGTCCAGTTAATAGTGAGGCCAGAGAACCGCCCAAACTCTTTTTGGACATAGCACTGGTCAATGATGAGGAAGTGTCTCCTAGAAAAAACAACAAATCGTTGGCGTATAGAATTATCTTTTCATGCAGCTCGCCATACTGGAGTCTGGTGATGTGTGGGCTGTTATGCACCAAAGTGGCCAGTGGCTCGATCGCTATGGCAAAGAGCAGGGGTGATGGACATCCCTGCCTGGTTCCCCTGCCCAGTCTATCAGACACTCTAATCGCTGCTTGTGAGTTACTGTATAGGAGACGTACCCAAGTGATGAAGCGATCACCGAATCCAAACTTGGATAATAGAGAAGATAAGGCCAACTGATACTGTCAAACGCCTTATTTGCGTCTAGTGAAAGGAGTGTCCTCTGTCCCATATTATCTGCCTGCGTCTGCATATTCAGGGACGATTGCCTAAGGTTGGTGGCTGTGGATTTTTGGGGCATGAACCCTGCTTGGTCTGATTGTATAATAGACAGGATAAACTTATTTACCCTCAATGCTAAGACCTTGGCCAGACTCTTCACATCACATTGTAGTAGTGATATGGGCCTATAGGAACTAGGGTTCAGGGGAACCTTTCCTAGTTTGAGCAATAGTACAACATTAGCCCTATACATGGAAACGGGCAGGGAGCCCACCTCAACAGGCATTAGAAACCTCCAGCAACCTGGTCAGGACCCCCCCCTATAGGTGGTGTACACCCCCATGGTAAGACCATCATCCCCAGGAGCTTTACATGTGGGAAAGGAACAGGCTGCCCTCTGAAGAGCCTCAAGAGTAAGTGGGGTATTCAATTCCAAGCGGGCCGCAGAAGATGAAGTGGGCATACAGGTCCACAAGGTAGTTTGCCAGAGTCTCAGGAGAGTAGACGTCCCGAGAACTATAGAGGTCAGAGTTAAATGATGATAGCTCCATGACAATTTGATCTGGATCATTAACTACCCATCCAGTAGGGAGCGAACTGACTGCTAGGGACTAGGGACTGCTGTAACCTGGCAATTTTTGCCAACAGGCCCTCTTCATAAAACGCTATGTCCGTGAAAAACTTTTCCATTCCTCAGCGGAGGAGCTTAGGCAGTCCAGACGATCCTGAGCCAACATCCATGTCTCCCTCTTGGAATCGGATGGGTCCAGCACATATGACAATTCCAACTGTCGAACCTGGCCTTCCACCTGCTCAAGGAGGATAAATGAGTTGTGTTTAACCACATTAAATTCGGCTATGAAGGTGCCCCTAAGGCATGCCTTGAAAGTTTCCCACCTCAGCAGGACATTCAATTTGCTGGGATATTCGTTCATGAGAAGGAAAGAGCTGAAACCAGAAGGCATTTAGCCTCCATGGGGCCTTACACATAATGGATGGAGGCCTGGTAGTCAGCCATATCACCAAGGGGGAGTGATCGGACAACCCACGGGGGAAGTATTCTACATTATGAGTGTAATTGGGTATGTGAGCCGTGCCCTAGCAGAGGTCTATGCTCGAGAGCGATCCATGCATCTTGGAAAAGCAGGAGAACTGTTAAGTATTAGAATTTCGAAGACGCCAGATGTCAAGCCAGCCCACCTGCGCCAAGAGACGACTAAGAGTAGTACCCCTCCCCCGACAGTAACATTTGCAAGATTTACCTAGAGAATGGAGGAGGAATATAAACATAAGCCAGGACTAACGTTAACGTGTACAGTTTACGATATAGAAAAACAAAACAACCCAAAGAGTCTACCAAGGAGTCTTATTCCTGGAATCCCAGGGCTTTGTGCACCAATACACTCACCCCACAAGAATAGGCAGAGTAAGTGGAGTGGTACTCCCTACCAACCCAGGAATAAGGCAAACAGCTGTTTCTCGTGTTAGGTGTGTCTCTTGGAGACCTATAATCGCAGGGCGGAACTTCCGGGTGCAGGAAGCAATCATGGTGTGCTTCAATGGGTCATTGACACCTCTAACGTTCCAGGAGACCAAAGGGGTAGCTGTCACATTGGCCATTGTAAAAAGTCAGTGTGGTTGTGGCCCTCCTTGACAACCAGATCATGATAGGTTGACCTCGGTGGGGGCAGGAGGTCAATGGGGGGGTAGCAAACTGTAACGCTGCATGAAAGGCAAGTCCAGTGATGAGTTGCGTTCACTTAAGGTACCTGGTAATAGCCAACTTGTGTCAAAAGTTAATCCATAGAAACAGGGCACAGAGGGAGTAACGTGGCTAGAATCACCATTGGTAAGATAAGGATCAGTCCCTTTTGGAACCAAAGAAACTGTAGGTGGTGGGATTGTTGTGTGCCAAACGGGCACAGAAACAGATGCCACTCTAACCGTGGCTGGTGATTAAGTACATGGTGCATTCTGAGAGTGTGTACACACATGTATCCAACTCAAAGCACAAACAAAGTAGGGGCAACCACTAGCTTTCTTTCAGCTGGGTGTAGGAAAGGAATACCGTCTCTCATTCAGAAAAAACATTGCCTTAGGGTAGGCGTAAAGGTGCCATACCAACCTGAGGAGATGTCATCACAAGGATCATTCTCTATTGCCATCTTGTCGCCTACGTTGAGATCCTGTTTATGTTGGTTAAGCCAGAAGGCCACATCAGGAGCGGTTTCGAAGAATTGAGCCTGACCTGCTGTGACCTGCAACCTGGCAGGGTAGAGCATAGTATATTTTAGTTGAAGGCGCTGTAGCCTCTTTTTCACATCAGCATATTTGGATCGCATGCGTTGGACCTCGGCAGAGAAGTCAGGGAAAAACTATATCCTGGTTCCATTATATTGGACTGTAACCTTCTCACGGGCTAGGCGCAAGATCTCTTGATCCTTATAGTTGAGCAAGCATGGAGCACCGTGGACCATCCGGAGGGAGGGGGGTCAAGGGGGTGTGCGGTATGCCCCTTCCACTGCAAATAAGGGGGTGAAGGCCTCCTTGCTGAACAGTTCTTGCGGCCATCTCTCCACAGATTCAGTGGGGTCACGGCCTGCAACCTTTTTCGGGGCGCCCAACTATCCGGACAGTGTTTCGGTGAAGGTAATTGCGCCCACCCCCCCCGAGAGTCATAATCTGTTCTGGGGCGAGGCGGCTACAGGTCCAGGTGGCTCCAGGAGATGAAAGGCAGCAGTTGTGGGCAATATGGAGTGGGTGAGATGGCGTGGGGAAGATCAAAGAAGGATTAACTGCGGGAGCGCTGTGATGAGTGTCCTCTCGCATGCCGCTGCAGGCCACACCCCCAAAGTTCTTCTTTAATATTTAAAAGTTTTATCTAGCATTAGATAGGTTTGCTTTAACAATGAAAACATTTATTCCTTTCACTAAAAATCGCATCCACATACAGCTCTGTATGCTGATATGTAATCATCTTGCATTTATTAAAGTGGACCTTCAGTCCTTCTTCTTTTTTCCAACTTTTCATCTATTTAATTGGCTTTTTTAATTGGCTTTTGCATTCCCATACAATTCCCAATGTCAAGCTTGTGAGAATGCAAATCCTGCTTTATGCAGGTATGGCTAATTTTTCATCTATTAAATCCTCTGCCCTTGTTTTTAACTTTGGATAGTAAAATATATATATAATTATAATTTTTTTTTTTTTTTTGCCAAGTAAATACCTTTTTATACAGCCCACTTCCTGTTACTTGCCTAGGCTTATAACATCATGCCTCTCTCTCGAAGATGTTTTTTTATTACAACTTATGTGAACAGACTGCAGTTCCTCTTTAAGCATTGTTTGCTTTTACTTTGTTACTGTTTTTCTACTTCCTGGTTGAGTGAAGTGCCTTGCTCTGCAGATGATGTGCACTGTCACAGAGCTCCACGACATACAGGGACATGTATTCATGTGGCCTTGCTGAAAAGAGCCACGTGAGACAAATGGGGGGGAAAAGAAAATTAAGCTATGCAAAGAATACAAAAACCTGCAATTATCTAGAAGGATCTGTTTGTAGATTGCCATTACTAAACAATTCTAAAGGTGCTTTTTTTTGTATTTTTTAAGAATAGGGGGAAGTTCCTCTTTAAATACATGTATACTAAAGTCATGTGTAGGTATCAAATCTGTCATTTATTATCATTCACAGAGATCATAGTACTTCACCTGTCAATTTGCTACATCTGTTGCTTATGTCAACAGGCTTTAATTCACTTTTTAATTGGCTTTTGCATTCCCATACAATTCCCAATGTCAAGCTTGTGAGAATGCAAATCCTGCTTTATGCAGGTACAGGGGGTCCCCTAGTTACAAACATCCGACTTACAAACGACTCCTACTTACAAACGGAGGCAGACAACAGGAAGTGAGAGGAAATCTACCCCTAGGAAGGGAAATTCTCTCCTGTAAGAGCTATTTTGGGGAAAAGGTACCTCCACTGATGCTTTATCACCAAGGCTTGTTTCCACAACAACCCAAAATTTTCAAAATCCAATTGTCATTGGGACAGAAAGTGAGGTGAAATTTTCTGAACAGAGGCACAGACAGCAAAACAAACCTTACAGCGGTGTTGACCCTTCCCTATGCTATCCAAAAAGCTTAAAAATAGTTTTTTTGGCTGGAGCTACACTTAAAAATTGTACCTGTTCCGACTTACAAACAGATTCGACTTAAGAACAAACCTCTATAGTCCCTAACTTGTTTGTAACCCGGGGACCCCCTGTATGGCTAATTTTGCATAGGCACATTGATCCAGCTTGGAGCATTGTAACTATGCATATGTCCTACCTGTCCAATACCCCTGGAAGCTGGAAATCATTGTAATGGGCACAACTATGACAGTGACTGTTGTTGGTATCCAGGTCCCATGCTGAGCAGCAGCCTTGTTGCTTGGTGAACACAGGAGGTCTGTGAACAATTTAGAGCAGAATGTCACTTTTGTGACATCCATGTCTGTTTTCTTACTGCAGGAGCTTTCTGGACCCAAGTTAGATATATGGGTGGCCCAATGTAAATAGACTTGCATACATTATAGACGTATAGGTCCGGGAAAAAAAGAAAAAGATGCAGACCTTTTTCCATTTTGTTTTTCCCAACCTGGATGGATTTTGAAATAATTGGATATAAATGGACACCTGTCTGTTTAAATCTGCCTGCCCAGAGATTAACCTAGAGCTTCGATCCGGTCCACCTGAAAATCTGACAGGTGGACCTAATCGGACTGCCTGTGTGAGAGGCTCAAGACAAAACTTTTAGATTAACATGCAAGCATTTTATTAATGTGGGCAAAGAGTTCGTTCTTCCATTTTTATAACAAATTAGCAATTGTTCTGTAAAAAAGGACACTCCCTACCAGGCTGCTGCAGCAACCTTCAAAGAGATCCAGGATCTTTTTGTGGCTCCTGAGGAACCGATTGATGGACCAGTGGACATGATAATCCATGATAATCAGAAATCCATTTTCGTTATTTTGCTGCTTGTAACTTGATGAAAGCAGATTTAGGATTGGTTGGGCTTTAGTGCACATTGGTGTGCTCTTTGTAGCGCTTACAAAAATAAAGGACATTCAAATTACAAGCGTCAGAACATTTCTTTTTTTAAATTGCACTTCCACATATTCCAGGGTAGAATGTTTATTTCATTTCTTCCTCTGGTCAAGTAACTTCCTTTTATGAAAGAACTTTGACTGCTGTGTGTGAACGTTAATGCTTAACCATGGATAGTTGACCATTGTAAATAATCCTTTATTTTGTTTTGAGAGGAGGCTGTTAATTCAAGTTGACTATACAGGTAGTAAATGATCTAACTTCAGCATTCGTAAAACTGAAGGGACAGAGAGATGGTATAGAAGGGGTACAAATGAGGACATCTCCTATTATGGTGCTGTTTTTATACAAATGTCATGCATGTGTTTTGTAGAGTAATGACATCATTATTGTGGTATTTATTAAAGCCTTTCCTTAAAGGTAACTGTTAAATCACTTCTATGATAAAGAACTAGAATTTGGTGATTCTGTATAGTTTTTGGAAGCTCCTGATGTATGTGGGACATTGTGAAAAGCAAAAGGATATCCATCACAGAGTGGCCTCATGACTGTATAAGGACATGAAGGCTCAGGAGGAGAGCATTTATACTGTCTGTTGAACTTGGGATTCAGAAATCCTCTTTTACTACAGTAGTGAACAAAGAATTGTTAATGCATGCAGACACTACCAAGAACATACCCAGAGTTTTATGGGTATGCTCATCACTGACCATTAGTTCATAGCCTGGCTATTAGACGCTATGGGCCGTTAAAGTTGAACTTCATGTTTTGTTGTGGGGGGGACTCTCTGTGTGTGTGTGTGTGTGTGTGTGTGTGTGTGTGTGTATCCTCTTAAAAGTAAGAGCTGTTGCAAGCACTTAAAGTGGAACTGAACTAAAAAACAGAAGTTTTACTATGTCATAGAGATGATTTTGAAATATTAATTATACCCAAGCAGTATCCTGAGAAAAATTTACACTCCTCCTTTTTTTTTTTTTTTTATTTTTTTTATTCTTCCTGAAATTCCTTTTGATAAATAGCAGTGTACTTCCTGGTATGTGAGGGTGCCTAGAGCCTCATAGCTGTATACTGTATCTGTAGCGTAAGTTTAAGGCCTCATGCACTCTGGACATTTTTACGGCTGCTATGTTTGGCTTCAGGGTTTTTTTTTTCTGCAGCCAGTAAACTCCCCAGCATGTTAATCTATGTGTCCATAGGCTGTTATCGGCAGTTTTTGGCAGGGGTGTTTTCTAGCTGGGGGGGGAAGAAAAAAAAAAAAAAACAGTGGGTTTTAACCACTTAAGGACCAGGCCTATTTTTTCAAACTTGTTTACAAGTTAAAATAATTTTTTTGCTAGAATTAAAAAAAAAAAAAAAAATTGTGTGTTTGTAATATATATATATTGTTTACGCAAACAAATTGAGCTCCTCGTGGAGCAAAGCCGTTTGTCGCAGCTGTATAGATGGCCTTGTAAAGGATGACCCGGTTGCCTCTTGTCAGAAAATGCTAACCTCTGTTAGGGATGAGCTTGCGTCCACCTTTAGTTCTTTTAGAACACTTATTGACAAGCTCCAGACCCCAGCTGAGGGTCCGTCCACATAGAGCTTCAGTCAGCACTCCGCAGCAGGCAGAGAGTGAAGACTCTGAGGCTGAGGTCAGATCTACCCGTTCTTCCCCTGAAGAATCGGGGTCAGATATTAGAGCCCAGGGATAGAGAATCCACTCGAGGCTCAAGATTTAAGTTATCTGTAGAGGATGTGGATGACTTGTTAAAGGCTATCTATACCACCCTTGAATTGAAAGAGGAGGAGGTTCAGTTATCCAAACACGATCTTATGTATAAGGGATTGCAGAAGAAAAAAACCTAGAGTTTTTCCAGTCCATAGTTCATTGGTTGATACTGTTAAACTGGAATGGGATAACCCGGAGAGAAAACCATTCTTCTCTAGTAACCTAAAAAGAAGGTTCCCTTTTGATGAGGACACTGCGCAGCCGTGGAATAAAAAACCGAAGCTGGACGCACCTCTTTCAAAGGTTTCAAAAAATTCGGACCTAGCGTTCGATGATATGGGCACGCTTAAGGATCCAATGGACAAGAGGGGGGGATATCCTTCTCCACAGAGCCTGGGACTCAGCGGTTGGGAACCTGAAACCAGCTCTAGCCTCCACTTGTGTGGCCAGAAATCTGGAGGTTTGGTTGACTCCGATTCAGTCACACCTGTCAGCGGGTACCTTGAGAGAGCAGATTTTGAAGTCCTTTCCTCTCCTCTTTCAGGCTGTAGGTTTTTTGGCAGATTCTTCCGCAGAGTCGGTAAGAATGTCGGCCAGGACTTCGGCTTTAGTGAACTCGGCCAGGAGAAGCATCTGGGTTAAAACCTGGTCAGGGGACCCAGCCTCCAAATTACGCCTTTTGTGGGCTTCCCTTAACAGGCGATCATTTATTTGGCCCAGGACTGCAGGAGGCTCTGGAACGCACAGCTGATAAGAAAAGAAAAAGGCGTTTCCAGAGAAAAGGAGAATCCCGACAGCCAGAAAAAAATTTCGTGGCCAAGGCAGGCAACAGAGTCCTAGAGAAAAGGACAGAAGGCCGAAAAAACACTGGACTGGGCACAAAGGCAGAGGCAAAGGGGGAGTGCTATTTAACCCTCCTCAACAGCTCGCCAAGCCACAGTGACTTGTGTTCCCCGGTGGAAGGAAGATTGAGGGCCTTCATCCCACAGTGGGCAGCAGTCACTTCGAGCCCCTTCATCCTGGACCTAGTGACCAATGGGTACAGGCTGGAGTTTGTTCACCAACCATCAGAACGATTGTTGGTCACCTTTCCTCCACAAGATCGAGAGAGAAAGCGAGGGCTCTGGGTCTCCAGATCGGAGACTTATTGGATCAAAAAGTCCTGATTCCTGTTCCACGGTCAGAGCAGGGCAAGGGATTCTATACCCATGTATTTGTGGTCAAAAAGCCGTCGGGGAAAGTTTCGACTTATCCTGAATCTCCGGACCTTAAACAAGTCCATCAGATACAAGCATTTCCGTATGGAGACGGTTTTTACAATCAAAAACCTACTATACTCAAACTGCTTTTATGGCCACGTTGGACTTAAGGGATGCCTATCTTCATATCCCTATGCATCCAGCCTTCCAAAAGTTTTTGAGATTGGCAGTGAAGACGAGTATGGGGACCCGATATTTTCAATTTCAAGCCCTCCCTTTCGGTCTTTCCTCAGCCCCAAGCATCTTTACGAAGGTGTTGGGGGAAGCGCTGGCTCCACTAAGGTTAAAGGCGATAACTGTTATCCCTTACTTGGTCGACCTCCTGATAGTGGCAAAATCATACCAGAGGCTGTTGGAGGATCTCCAGGCTGTACAGGACTTCTTACAGTCCCTAGGCTGGCTGATAAACAAAGAAAAATCGTCCTTGATCCCGGCCCAGAAAGTAACTTATCTGGGTTATGATTTTTGCTCAGTGAACCAAAGAGTTTTGCTTCCTCGGGAGAAGATTACCAAAGTGTTCCAGATTATGTCAGCATTGCAGACCAACCAGTCGGTCTCTCTGAGACAGGTGTCGAGGGCAGTGGGTCTTATGACCTCATGTTTTCCCGCAGTACCATGGGCGAGACTCCGTCAGTGTCCGTTACAAATGTTTCTATTAAGAAACTGGGACGGGGACATAAGGTCCCTGGAGTCAAGTATCCGGCTTCCCGCCAGGATAAAAAAAAGAAGCCTGTGGTGGTGGAGAGCTGGCCAGCACCTAGCAGGAGGTCTCCCATGGTCCTTTCCCATATCCCGAAGAATTACCACGGATGCGAGTTCCTGGGGATGGGGGGGCCCACCTCAGCAATTCAGTAGCACAGGGAGAGTGGTCCTCGAGGGTGGCAAGGGCCTCATCCAATCAAAGGGAGCTGCTAGCAGTCCAGAGAGCCCTGCAGTCTTTTCATATGGAGAGCAAAGGTCACAACCTCCAAATTCTGTCAGACAATATCGCGACAGTCACGTATATGAACAAACAGGGAGGCACGAGAAGCCGGATGCTTCAGTCCATTGCCCAGGAGATCCTTTCATGGGCAGAGGGGAATCAAGCTTCAATATCGGCTGTACACCTGAAGGGGACAAACAGTTGCCTGGCAGATTATCTCAGCCGTCACAGGATAGACCGAGACAACTGGTCCCTTCATCCCGAAGTCTTTGCAGACCTCACCAGGAGATGGGGTTATCCCATAGCGGATTTGTTCGCAAACCGAAACAACCGCAAGATGGAGATATTCTTTTTAATGAACCCGCAGACCAAGCCTTGGGGATCGATGCTCTGGCAAACCCGTGGCATCCAGGCCTATGCTATGCCTTCCCGCCAATCAGACTGATTCCAGAAGTCCTCCGGAAGTTTTTGCTAGAGGAGACGGATCTCATTCTAATTACCCCATTTTGGCCCAAGAGGCCATGGTTTTCCCGGCTACAATCTCTGGTTTCGGAGACTCCGTGGAGTCTTCTGAAAAGAGAAGACTTATTATTGCAGGGTCCAGTATCACACCCACAGGTGGTTTCCTTAAACTTGACGGCCTGGTATCTGAAGAAAAGATACTGAGCGCCTAGGGGTTCTCTGACAAGGTAGTCAAGACTCTCGTAAATTGTAGGAAGCCGGTCACTAGAGCCATTTATTCCAAAGTTTGGAAAAAGTTTAATTCGTGGTTATCTGAAAATGAAAGATTAACTCATGATATTCCATCTATTTTGGAATTTTTCCAAGACGGTGTCGACAAAGGTCTTTCAGTTAGTACCTTTTTAAAGGTACAGGCGGCAGCTATTAGTGTGTTCCTCCAGTTTTCTCTCCTGGAAAATGCCACTATAGCCAGATTTTTCAAATCTGTCTCTAGGGCCAGACCAGTAGTGGTGAGAAATTGTCCAACTTGGGACCTGTCCCTAGTACTTCAAACTCTGGTAGAATTTCCGTTTGAGCCTCTGGGAAGTATGTCAGTTAAGTTACTTACACTAAAGACTGTGTTCCTTATAGCTGTTACCTCAGCTCGTAGGGTAAGTGAGTTGCAGGCCCTATCAGTAAGGGAGCCCTTCCTCACGATTTTTGAGGATCGAGTTGTTTTACGAACCGATACAGGTTTTTTTGCCCAAGGTGGCAAGTACATTCCACCGATCTCAGGACATTGTACTGCCAACCTTTTGTAGTTTGCCACAGGGTGACCTAGAAAGAAAATGTAGTTTTCTAGATGTAAGAAGTATTCTCTTATGCCCCGTACACACGGTCGGATTTTCCGATGGAAAATGTGTGATATGACCTTGTTGTCGGAAATTCTGACCGTGTGTAGGCTCCATCACACATTTTCCATCGGATTTTGAGAGCAGGATATAAAATTTTCCGACAACAAAATCCATTGTCGGAAATTCCGATCGTGTGTACACAAATCCGGCGGACAAAGTGCCATGCATGCTCAGAATAAATAAAGAGATGAAAGCTATTGGCCACTGCCCCATTTATAGTCCCGACGTATGTGTTTTACTTCACCACGTTTAGAACGATCGGATTTTCCGACAACTTTGTGTGACCGTGTGTATGCAAGACAAGTTTGAGCCAACATCCGTCGGAAAAAATCCTAGGATTTTGTTGTCGGAATGTCCGAACAAAGTCCGACCGTGTGTACGGGGCATTAGTCTAGTCTATCTTGAGGTCACCAAGACCTTTAGGAAAACTGATGCCTTGTTTGTCCTCTTTTCTGGAGTTCACAAGGGGAATAGTGCATCTAAAGCCACATTGGCTAGATGGATAAAGCAAGCCATCTCTGAACCTTACAAAATTAGGGAGGTTCCTACACCTTTTGTTACTGCGCACTCAACTAGAGCCTTGTCTACGTCTTGGGCTGAGAGGGCTGGTGCCTCACCGGAACAAATTTGCAGGGCTGCCACGTGGTCCAGTTACTCGAGCTTCATTAAACATTATCACCTGGATCTCCTATCAGCTCAGGAGCAGGTGTTTGGTCGTAAGGTCCTTCAGGCAGTTGTCCCTCCCTAGACTGGTAAGTTCTGGCTCATCATCTCATGGGCTGTCCTGGAAGACGCTTGGAGAAAAGCTGAGTTAGACTTACCGGTAACTCCTTTTCTGAGAGTCTTCCAGGACAGCCAGATTCCCACCTGGTTCTGTCTGAAGTTATGTGTATTATGCATATGTTTTGCAGGGTCCTACGGTTCTTGAGAAGACTGACATGGGCCTGGAGGACCGCCCTTGTATCTGGTGGGTGTAACGTGTTTCCTGTCCTGGTAGGAGGAGCCCAAGGTCTCATGGGCTGTCCTGGAAGACTCTCAGAAAAGGAGTTACCGGTAAGTCTAACTCAGCTTTTCCCATCACTTCTTCTTGATTGGAAGCTCTAACGAGCAGGGCCCTCTGATCCCTCCTGTATTGATTTGTATTGTAAGTGTACTGTCTGCCCTCATGTTGTAAAGTGCTGCACAAACTGTTAGCGCTATATAAATCCTGTATAATAATGCTCAACTACACTGCAGAGTCCATTCGTATCATGGGAAACGTAGTTCCAAAACATCTGAGGTGTCACGGTTTGCCAACACTGCCCCAGAGAATAAAATGTCGGTCGTTGCAATACTTTGTCACACCGTATTTGCGCAGTGGTCTTACAAGCGCATTTTTTTTATCTTTTGTTTATTTTACTTTTTTATCTTATCGTTTTATTTTTACATAAAAAAAAAAAAAAAATTGTTATGTAATTGTCCATTTAAAAAAAAAAAAAAAAAAAAGCGTCACTTTTATTCCTATTACAAGGAACGTAAACATCCCTTTTATAATGGGGGGGGGGGGAAGCATGACAGGACCTCTTTAATGTGAGATCTGGGGTCAAAAAGACCTCAGATCTCACATTTACACCTAAATGCAATAAAAAAAAAAATTCCCCTTTTTAAGACCATTGGCGTCACTTCCGTCATCCAATGGTATGGAGCTGAGTGAGGGACATCTTTCCCTTACTTGACTCCATGCCTGGCAGGGGAAAGGACCCGATGATCTCCGCCGCTACCGACCGGTGGCGGGAGGGGCACCTCTCCCGCCGCCGATTTAAAAGTGATCTTCCGGCAATTGTCATTCCGTCACACTTTGACATTTGCGCAGTCATGCTACACTGTACTCAAATGAAAGTTTTTTTTTTTTTTTTTTTTTTTTTTTTTTTTCCACACAAGTGGAGCTTTCTTTTGGTGGTATTTAATCACCACTTGGGTTTTTATTTTTTGCTAAACAAGCAAAAAAAAAAAAAAAAAAAAAAAAAATTGTTTCATAGTTTATAAAACTTTGCAAACAGGTAATTTTTTTTTTCTCCTTCATTGATATTCGCTGATGAGGCTGCACTGATGGGCCCTGATAGGTGGCACTGATGGGTATTGGTAGGTGGTGATGAGGCTGGTGACATTTATAGGTGGCGCTGGTGGGCACAGAAGCCTCTCCAGAGGCTCTCCACAATTGGGACTGATGTCCCTCTCGCAGACGCCGGTGATTGGATCTGTTTACATCACATGATGAGCTGTCATTGGATGACAGCTGATCACATGGTAAGGGGTTGGGATCGACCACTTACTGCGATCTGTGATCAGCCGAGTCTGACTTGCTGATCACAGAGCGTGCCCTGCAGGGGGCGCCCAGGCAGCTCGAGCACGGGAGGACGTCTATGGACGCCCTCCCGGCAAATTAGTTCCGCGCTGTAGCGGTCTTTGGGCTATAGCGTGGATGGGAGGTGGTTAAGAATATACTGGGGTTATGGCCGCTATATGCTGCCATAACAGTATTCTACATCAAAGTACTGATGTACAACGACGGCAGGCGGTCCGGATGTGGTTAAGAGGAGTTTGTCCAGCTGTAAAAATGCTCTAACTCTGATAAAAGCTGAAAAACTTAATGATTCTTCGTTTATCAGCGTTTTTGAGCCATAAGCTTTTGTAGGAGCATAGTTTTGCTAGAAAAACGCTACTGTCAAGTGTGCATGAGACCTTAAAGCGGGGTTCCACTCAAATTTTTAACTTAATCTTACCCCCTTCAGTTAATTGCATAGATGTTCAAATGCCGCATGAAATTTTTTTTTTCATCGCTGTAATTACCTTTTATATTGTACTTTATTGTGGCACTTCCTGTCTCTCCTCCCATGGGAGTAGGCGTGTTTATTGCCTTTCCACGGTGCCGCACTGTCTCCCGGGAGCTTAGTGTCAGGCTTCCCAAGATTCAGTGCGGAAACAATGATCATGCGTGTGAACAAGCTGTGAATGAACAGCATTCACCACATCCAGGAAATCAATGCTTGTGGGCTTCACATGCCCACAAGCAAGATGGAAACAGCCAGCATCACATTTTTTAAGTTATTCTTTAGTACGAAAACAGACAGAGGCGGAAATATTACACCCAAACCGTGAGTATTATTTTGGGGTTAGCAAAGTGTCTCAATGACCTAAAAAAAAAAAAAAAAAAAAAAAAAAATGGTCGCCGGACTCCCGCTTTAAAGTGGTTGTGAACTTCAGACATTTAAATAAGAAAAAAGCACATCCTTCTATACTGTTTATTTGTCACTCCAAAGTGACTATCTGAAGCTGAACTCTGTCCAGGTGCATACTTCTCTTCTTGAGGGTTTCAGACGCCTGCTCTGCATACATCCCTGGTGCAAACAACATCTAGTAAAGCACTACCTGCACGTCAATGCCCCAAATATTTGTATAGAATGTCGCTTCAACAGTATCAGTATGCCTCATTCAAGTGTATTGGATGTTGCTGTGCAGCCATGAGAAACGCCCTGTTAGATTTTGCCAGCCAGGCTGAAAATGTGAGAGGATGACGCTGTGAGAAGGTAAGGCCGCATTCGCACATGTGTGGCTACGGGTTCGTGGCTGGGGTCCGGTACGTTCCTGTACATCGGCTCAGGTGCAATTCAGGCCTAACTTTTAGCCTGAGTTTGCACCTGAACCGGACCCAAAGACGCACCGGACCCTTTTTCAATACGGACTGTAGCCACTCCAGACATGTGTGAACCGGCTCCATTGAGAGCCGGTCACACTTGCCTGTCATACGATTTGAATACGGAGAAACACACATCCACTTTGCATATGTGTGAAGTTAGGGGGCTGGGGGGTTTGGGTTAAAAGTGAGCTTTTTCTTTTAGTGCTCCTGCTGTAAACTTTCTGTTATTGAACTACGGAGGTTAGTCAGGGCTTGTTTTGAAGCCCTTTTTTTTTTTTTTTTTTTTTTTTTTTTTACAGATAACATGGTTTTTATTTGAGAAGAGTACATGTTTACAGGGTATTGACATTGGTATTACAGTCAGTAAACAAACTAACGTAAAGCAAAAGAGATGACATACACTGGAGAACTCATGAAGGTCTATTGTCTTTGCACAAACACAATATTCTGATCTGTAATCGTGGGTATTCCAACTTACAAGGTACATTATAAGGAGAGATTGTTCAACATGCGGTTTATTCAAAATAAGGAGGATTATTCGGCTATCTCATTGCATGTGGATGCAGTGTCTAACCAATTATCCCAGATCTTCCCATATTTGGCTGGGCATCCCCTGTGGGTGTAAAGTTCTTTTTTTATAGGGCAGAACACTATTCACTGCAGAAATCCATTCTTGAAGTGTTGGTGGTAGTGCCCTGAGCCATTTACGCGCTATGAGCAGTCTAACTGTAAATAATGTTTCTTGTAAAAATATATAGTGAAATGTGTCTGGTTCTGGTAATACTCCCAGTAATCCTTGTTTAGGGCATAATGTAAGGGGAGACCCCATCTTGTCATGTATGAATTTCACTGTGGGACCAGTAATCTTGTATTATTGGGCAGGACCAAATGATAATTGTGTAAGACGGTCTGAGAGCTTGGGAGACACTTTTTTTACACATATCTAATGCATCCTCCCATTCGTCATCCTCCATCTCCCCCACGTCCCCAGTCTAACGATCTTTCAGTCGATAGGCGAGTGTTGTAGCGTGCGGGCGGAGGAGAGAATTCTAAAATATTGAGATAAGTTTTGGAGATTCCGGCCCAGTTATTACATTTAGAATGTCCAATTGTTCTAGGTTGGGCGGGGGGGGGGTTTTGTCATGAAATCGAGTCTGTAAGGTGTGGCGGAGCTGGAGGTAACGTGCATAGAATTAGGGAGACTAAATTCATCTTTGAGTTGAAACGATTTCAGGATATTACCACAAAATACATCCGATAGGCTCATCACAGAGTGAGTGATCCAAAGATTGTGGTCTGGTATTGTTAGTAATTCTTTTAGGCCTGAGTTGTCCCAGAGCAGTGTCTGCGAGTGCGTAAGGGGGGGTCTTGAGCTTGCGTCTCACCACTTCCCATATTTTACAGTGATTATAAAGTAGTCCCTTTCGGCTTCCCAAAACCCAAGGATCTACCGGGTCTCTGAGGAGAAGCTGGAAGGGGTGTGTATGTATACGTGTGTATGGGGAGCAAACATGGGCCAAATAACGGTCCTTATCGTTTTTATCCAGATAGAAGAAGTGGGACAATTGCGTTGCCAAATAATACAAATTAAAATCTGGTAGTGCTGTGCCCCCTAATTCTTTGGGGTTCTTCAGCACCTGCCAAGACAGTTTGTGTCGGGTTTTGTCCCACACAAAGGAATTTAGAATGGCTTCTATAGATTTGAAAATCCTCAGGGGTAGGTACAGTGGGGACGGAAAGTATTCAGACCACCTTAAATTTTTCACTCTTTGTTATGTTGCAGCCATTTGCTAAAATCAAAGTTCATTTTTTTTCCTCATTAATATACACACAGCACCCCATATTGACAGAAAAACACAGAATTGTTGACATTTTTGCAGATTTATTAAAAAAGAAAAACTGAAATCTCACATGGTCCTAAGTATTCAGACCCTTTGCTCAGTATTTAGTAGAAGCACCCTTTTGATCGAATACAGCCATGAGTCTTTTTGGGAAAGATGCAACAAGTTTTTCACACCTGGATTTGGGGATCCTCTGCCATTCCTCCTTGCAGATCCTCTCCAGTTCTGTCAGGTTGGATGGTAAACGTTGGTGGACAGCCATTTTTAGGTCTCTCCAGAGATGCTCAATTGGGTTTAAGTCAGGGCTCTGGCTGGGCCATTCAAGAACAGTCACGGAGTTGTTGTGAAGCCACTCCTTCGTTATTTTAGCTGTGTGCTTAGGGTCATTGTGTTGTTGGAAGGTAAACCTTCGTCCCAGTTCTGAGGTCCTGAGCACTCTGGAGAAGGTTTTCGTCCAGGATATCCCTGTACTTGGCCGCATTCATCTTTCCCTCGATTGCAACCAGTCGTCCTGTCCCTGCAGCTGAAAAACGCCCCCACAGCATGATGCTGCTGCCACCATGCTTCACTGTTGGGACTGTATTGGACAGGTGATGAGCAATGCCTGGTTTTCACCACACATACCGCTTAGAATTAAGGCCAAAAAGTTCTATCTTGGTCTCATCAGACCAGAGAATCTTATTTCTCACCATCTTGGAGTCCTTCAGGTGTTTTTTAGCAAACTCCATGCGGGCTGTCATGTGTCTTGCACTGAGGAGAGGTTTCCGTCGGGCCACTCTGCCATAAGGCCCCGACTGGTGGAGGGCTGCAGTGATGGTTGACTTTCTACAACTTTCTCCCATCTCCTGACTGCATCTCTGGAGCTCAGCCACAGTGATCTTTGGGTTCTTCTTTACCTCTCTCACCAAGGCTCTTCTCCCCCGATAGCTCAGTTTGGCCACATGGCCAGCTCTAGGAAGGGTTCTGGTCATCCCAATCATCTTCCATTTAAGGATTATGGAGGCCACTGTGCTCTGAGGAACCTTAAGTGCAGCAGAAATTTTTTTGTAACCTTGGCCAGATCTGTGCCTTGCCACAATTCTGTCTCTGAGCTCCTCAGGCAGTTCCTTTTGTCCTCATGATTCTCATTTGCTCTGACATGCACTGTGAGCTGTAAGGTCTTGTATAGACAGGTGTGTGGCTTTCCTAATCAAGTCCAATCAGTATAATCAAACACAGCTGGACTCAAATGAAGGTGTAGAACCATCTCAAGGATGATCAGAAGAAATGGACAGCACCTGAGTTAAATATGAGTGTCACAGCAAAGGGTCTGAATACTTAGGACCATGTGATATTTTAGTTTTTCTTTTTTAATAAATCTGCAAAAATGTCAACAATTCTGTGTTTTTCTGTCAATAGGGGGTGCTGTGTGTGTATATTAATGAGGAAAAAAAAAGAACTTAAATGATTTTAGCAAATGGCTGCAATATAACAAAGAGTGAAAAATTTAAGGGGGTCTGAATACTTTCTGTCCCCACTGTACACCAGAGCATGCCACAGTAAGTATAGGAACTTGGGAAGTAATACCATTTTGATTAGGTTTATGCGGCCTATTACTCCCAAGGGAAGTTTGGCCCACATCTGTGTCTTGGTTTTTAGGGTCACGAACAGGGGATCTATGTTCAGCTTGACATATTCCTCCAGGGAGCGGGTGGTTGTTATGCCAAGGTATTTCATGGAACTAACTCGAATAAGGGGGGAGGAGGATTGGGTCTCCGTGGGGGCACCAATATCAAGGGGAACGACCGGGGATTTGTCCCAATTGATTTTCAGACCAGAGTATTTTCCGAATTTTTGTATTACTTCTAGGGCTGTCGTTAAGGAAGGGCCAGCATCTTCTAAGTAAAGTAACTAACATGTCGTCTGCGTATAGACTCACTGTCTCCGTCAAGTGTCCGCATTGCAGACCCTTGATTCCTGAGTGTTTTCGTAATGAGGATCCCAAAGGTTCCACTGCCAAGGCATATAACAGGGGGGACAAAGGGCAACCCTGACGTGTGCCCCTGGAAAGGGGGAGGGCGCCAGAGACCCTCCCATTGACCAGCACCCTGGCGCTAGGATCTTGGTAGAGGAGTTGGATTCACTTGGTAAAGTTGGGCCCGAATCCAAACCGTGCCAGACACTCCCAGAGATGGTCCCACTCTACAGAATCGAATGCCTTTGCAGCATCTAAAGACAGCACAACTCTGGACCCTATCTGGTCATGTCTGGCCTGCAGGTTCATATATAGCCTGCGCAGGTTAAATGCCGTGTTTTTTGCAGGCATAAACCCAGTCTGGTCCGGTTGGATTAGGGAGAGGATCACTTTATTCAATCGTAGCGCCAGGACTTTGGCCAAGATCTTGATGTTGAATTGAAGGAGGGATACTGGGTGATATGATTTGGGGGAATTCCAGATTTTTGCCAGGTTTGGGTATAAGTACTATAAAGGCTTGATTCATCGATTTAGGTAAGGAGCCGGAATTTAAATATATGGGGGAATCATTTGTATAGTTTGGGGACCAAGGTTTCGCTGTAGCTTGTGTAAGATTCAAGGGGAAGACCATCTGAGCCAGGAGCCTTCGATGGGTTAAGGTAGGACATCGCCTCCACGATGTCCTCCTTAGAAATGGGAGCTTCCAGCATTTCAGTCTGGGGTTGGGACAGTGTAGGGAGGGCAATATTGGCTAACAGTGACACCACTTCCTCCCTGGGGTTGTTGGCAGTAGATGAGTATAGGGATGTGAAGAAAGAGAGTGGAACTCCCCAGCCACCCTGTCAGGGTTAGTGATCAAAACATCAGCAGCATTTCGTAAGACCACAGTAGGTGGTCTGTGTTCCAGATGTGCTAGGTAGGCTAGTAAACGCCCTGCCCGTTCTCCGCATTCGTACATCCTCTGTTTTTACTGTAGAAGATTTTCCCCTCTGCCTTTTCTTTTTTTTTTTTTTTTTTTAAATTCCTTTATTTTATTTTCAATAATGCATGTTACAGTGTGATGTACAAGATCTATAACATTTAATGAGTAATAAAAAAACAGAAGTAGGGAGAGGACTTTAACAGAAACTACCGTCGACTAAAGATGTAACACATATACATTCCTCTTGTTTACACAATCTGTATAGTGAAGGCGGAGCCTGGGTGCATGGGAGAGTCTAATGTAATGATTATCATAGTGTCCATTTGCAAGCAGTTCCCTGAGATATGCCTTGTGTAAACTGATGACTCGTGTAATTATCCTTTATCGACAGGTATAAGAGTAAACCAAGATAACAAAGAGAGGCTCTCTACTGACCGGGGGTGGAGATATTCCTTGCCGATCAGTAGAGTCTGGCAAGGGGCAACTAACGTAGAGTAGTGTATACCATGATATTCAATATATCTGATCAGATCTTCCCTTAGCCGGAAAAGTATAGGGGGTTGTGTGAGAACCTAGGGAGAGTGGGGGAAGGGGGGGGGGAGGGGAAGGGAGGGGGGAAAAAGCAGGAGACAATAGGGAGGGAGGGGCAAGAAAGATGGAGAGGAGAAATGGAGAGGGAGGGGAAGTAGTAGAGAGAAAAAAAGGGGGGAAGAGAGAGGTAAAGAGAAGAGGGTGGTGGTGTCACCCTCCAGCCAAGCGGGGCCCTCGTGTCAAGGAGTGTCCGCATTAAGTTATCTCTCGGAGGTAGGCCTCGGAGTAGATGAAGTGTTGCCAGGGGCGCCAGGTCTCCCGAAAGGCTTCCTCCCTGTCATGCAGGGTGGCCGTAAGATCTTCCATGTCCCGCAGTTCGTTGACCCTGGCATACCACTGATTCTTCGTTGGTGGGATTTCTGATCTCCAAAATAGAGGGATGCAGGCCTTAGCCGCATTAAGTAGTTGTATGGTGAGCGAAGCTTTATACTTCTTAATTGAACTTCTAGATAGGTGCAGTAGACAGGCCCCGGGGTCTCCCCCCAGTGCGACACCCGTCAAACGCTCGACCGTATCTGTCACCTCTTTCCAGAACGGCTTAATCTTGGGACAGTCCCAGAAAATGTGCAACATTGTTCCCTCTCCTGCTCCACAACGCCAACATAGACTTGGTACCTGCGGGAGGAACCTGTGAAGAGTGGATGGTACTCTGTACCATCTGGTCACAATCTTGTAGCATGTCTCCTGGACCCTTGTGGCTAGAGAAGATTTTTGGGCAAAGTGTAAGATCTTTTCCCTTTGTGTTTCATCAAAATGCGCTCCTAATTCTGTCTCCCATTTAGTAAGGAAGGGGGGCACAAAACCTTCAGCCGGGGCGATCAGAGAGAGGTAGATCAGGGATAAAGAGTGGCGTATGGGCTCTCTGCGGTGGCAGATACGTTCCAATTCCGTGAGTGGGCGTGGGGGACCTAGAGATCGGGCGCTTCGGCGTAAAAAGTTACGCAGTTGGAGACCGCTCAGGAAGTCCAATGGCATGTCCAGGTCTTCTATTCCCGCGGTCGTCCTGAGTTGGCCACCGGAATCCAGGAAGTGGTGGAGGTGTGGCCATCTATCTCCCGCTGATAAGGCTCTAAAAATCGGCCCCTGGCAGCCCGGCAAGAAGTCAGGGTTGCCCAGGATCGGCACCATAGGGGAAGGAATAGGTAATATCTGGGTTTTACGAAAGGTTTCTCTGACCACTCTCAATGTGTTTCCCAGAGTTGGGTGTTCGGCGATGGACTTCGGGATCGGAGTGGAAAGCCACGGCCAACTCCTGGCCGTACCGTCGGAGTCCTCTATCTCCATAGTGACCCATTGTTTGGCCTCTGAGTGGCAGTACCAGTCTATTAGTCTGGTAAGATGTGTTGCCCTGTAGTAGGCTTTTACGTCTGGTAGACCCACCCCTCCCCTGCGTTTTGCCATATAAAGTAGTTGTAATTTGATGCGTGGCTGCCTGTGCGACCAGACAAATTCTCGGAGGAGGGCGTCGATTCGCTTGAAAAAGGAGGGCGGGAGATGTATGGGGAGGGCCTGTAGAAGATAGAGTATCCTCGGGAGGGCTGTCATCTTGATGGCATTACAGCGTCCAAACCACGTTAAAGTGAGGGCGTGCCAATGCTGCAGGTCTGTTTTAAGTCTGTGTAGAAGAGTGGCAAAATTTGCTTGGTAAAGGTCGGCGGGGTCCGCGGTGATGGCCACTCCTAGGTACGGAATGGTATCAGTTGCCCAGTGGAACTGGTAGTTCAGGCGCAATTGTCGGATATTTTGCGAGCTCAGTGTGATATTGAGCATGGAGGATTTAGACATGTTTATTTTAAATAGAGACAGAGCCCCGTATTCCCTCAGAGAATGGAGCAAGACGGGGAGAGAGGCAGTGGGGTCAGCCAGGAAGAAGATAAGGTCATCTGCGAAGGCGGCGACCTTGTGGGCTCCAGATGTTTTACGGAAGCCCTCTATGTGGGGGTTGGCCTGTATCTTACAGAGCAGGGGTTCTAAGGTAAGAATAAAGATTAGGGGAGACAGGGGACAGCCCTGTCTGGTACCATTCCGAATGTCAAAATAACCCGACCTAGTTTCGTTGACCCTAACCGCCGCTGTGGGGTTAGAGTAGAGTGATAAAATCCAGCTGAGCATCGACGACCGAAGGCCAATGTGTTCGAGAGTAGCTCTAACAAACGTCCAATCTACACGGTCGAAAGCCTTCTCTGCGTCAGTTGACAGCAGGAGAAGGGGTCGTCGCGTGGTCCTAGCGGCATGTATGAGGTTCAGCACCCTAATTGTGTTGTCACGTGGTTCCCGTTGGGGGACAAAGCCCGCTTGGTCTTTGTGAATTAGGTTTGGTATGTGTGAGAGCAATCTGTTCGCCAGAATCTTGGCAAATAGTTTCAAGTCGGTGTTTAGCAAAGCTATCGGTCGATAGTTTCCACACCGAAGTAGGTCCTTTCCCTCTTTAGGGATGAGAGAAATGTAAGTCCTAAGGGAGTCTATGGGGAAGGAGTTACCTTTCGTGATTGAGTTAAGTGCAGCCACTAACGGTTTGGAGAGCGTCTCAAAGAATGTTTTGAAATAGATTGGAGTGAGGCCATCAGGGCCTGGGGCTTTCTTAGGCTTGGAACTCGTCAGTGCTACCCCCAGCTCCTCCACCGTGATGGGGTCCTCCAATTCTTCCACGGTATCGGCCGGTAGAGATGGCATGCCAGAGGAGGCTAGATATTCATGTGGGGTGGATCCCCCAGTAGGGTTATGGGCATCGGGAGAGGGCCTCTCTAGGTTATAGAGACCGCTGTAAAATGAACGGAATTCTTCTGCCATTTCTGTTGAGGTAGAGACCCTCCGACCCGAAGGGGACAGAATATGGGGGATGAAAGTTTTGGTGCGGGGACCGCGTAAAGCTCTGGCTAGGAGAGAGCCAGGTTTGTTAGAGAATTCATACATGGTACGACGTGACCATGCTAGCCTCTCTTTGGTTTTATGCAACAGAAGCGAGCGAAGCTCCTCACGTGCTTTAAGTAACTCCTGGTATACGGAGCGTGCTAGGCTAGCCTTATGTGTGCATTCAAGGGTCTTAATCTGAAGTAGAAGTTCTTCAGTTCTACGGATTCTTTCCCTCTTGAAATGTGCCCCAATGCCTATCAAAATGCCCCTGATAACTGGCTTGTGTGCCTCCCACATCACCAAGGGGTTGGGGACCGAGGCTTCATTAAGTGCAAAGTATTCCTGCAGTTTGGCTTGGATCTCCGCGCGAATCTCTGCAGATTGAAGCAGTGATTCGTTCAGTCTCCACGAAGGTGGAGATTTAGACATTGGTCCCATTTGGAGCGTCAGGTGTATTGGGGCATGGTCAGAAAAGGAGATGACATCTATGAATGAGTCCACCACCCTTGGCAGGTCCTTATGGGAAAGGAGCAGGTAATCTAGTCTTGAGTACGAATGATGAACTTGTGAAAAGTACGAGTAATCCCTGTCCCTGGGGTGTAAGAGGCGCCAGGGGTCCACCAAACGAAGTGAGTGAAGATCAGATTTAATTCGTTTAAGGCGAGCGTAGGAGAGATGAGAGGCACCCCGTGAGGTGTCCAACAGGGGGTCCATCGCAAAGTTCATATCGCCCCCAAAAATGAGCATCCCCTCCGTAAACTCAAGCAGTATGGGTATCAGCCCACGCAGGAACCGTGCGTGGTCGGCATTGGGGAAATAAATATTGGCAAGAGTGACCTGAACGTCCGACACCCTGCCCTTAATCAGGAGAAAGCGGCCCTGGGGGTCCGCCCGCTGCGCCCCGAACTCCCAAGGTACAGACTTTGCCACTAAAATGCTAACCCCCTTAGATTTGGAGATAGGTGAGATACTGTGGTATGCCGTCGGGAAGAGATTGTTAGTCAGTTTAGGAATATGCTCACCATGAAAGTGGGTTTCCTGTAGAAAGGCAATTTGGGTTTTAGTTCTGCGTAGGTCAGCTAGGAGCTGGGAACGCCTTTCCGGGATATTGAGACCCCGTACATTAAGGGAGGTCACCTTTAGGAGAGCCATTGTGGCAGCCAGGGCGCTGAGAATCGTTGACAGGATGAGGAGGACAATCACCTCTGATTTAAGTTCACGTCCCCACCCAACTAGAGAGCAACAGCACCGGAGAATAGAGAGGGATAAAGAAGGGGAAGACAGGATCAGAGAGGGAGGAGGAGAGGGTAAGTAAGGGGGGGAGGAAGGGGAAGGGGGGAGGGAGCAATCTAAGTTAGTCAAGTGACTACTCTAAGAGCTCCCGGCCGAGACACAAAAGGAATTGTGCAGCAACCGGGAGGTCGCCCTAAGGGGGGGTGGTCGATGCGTCGAAGTGCGCAACAAAAAGTTTTTGCTATCACCTAAATAAGCAAGACAAGCAATATAAGAAGGTACTTTTGGGAGTGGTAGGGAGATGCACTGAGTGGAGGGCCTTCAGAATCAGAAACATTGAGAAAAAACAATACATTAACCATCGTAAATAAGGTGTGATTTACCATAAATCTGGGCATAACATCCCTAAACGTAACTGTGTTTAAGGCTAGTACGTGCAACTAAGTAAACCTCTAACATCCATGACCTACTGGCGTTGACGCATTGCAGAGGCGGCCGAGGACTGAGGACCCCGGAGGTCAACTCGTCCTTCTCCTGGACAGGGCCAGGAGGGAACCCCCACCGCCCGGCTGTCAGTGTGCCAAGGCAGCCTGACCAAATGTGGCTCAAGTGAAAAATGTATGCACCTCCTCCTCAGCGTCTACGTTCACATCAGATAGGCTCGGATGGAGTGCATGAAGTCTAGCCTGCAGCAAAAATGCAACATTTATAACAGTTATAACAATGCGTCCCCCCTCCCTCTTCCCCTGTCCATAATTAAGAGTTAACCCATGGGAAAAAAGGAGGCACCTTCTGGAAAACAAGGATAAAAATGGTGTAAAAAAAAAAAAGGGGGGGGGAGAGTCCTGGTGCATGGGTTTAAATGTTCCTGGAAGGATCGCCATAGAGGGGGGAAGGAGCGGGGCACCTGCCCATAGGAGGTACTGAAAGTCTTACCAAGAACCAAAAGGTGGTGAGCGTTTAGTCCTCGGATGATGTTGGATGGGCTCTTCTGCCTTTTCGGTTTGGCGGGCGGGATCTTGGGCGTCGAGACCTCTGTCTGGGTGGTGCTGAACCTTGTGAGTCCTGGGAAAGCAGATAGTCAAACCAGTTGGGCACCTCAATCACTGGCCTGGAGATGAAATGAAAGAGGGCAGGGAGTTGGTCTGGCGTGCGGAGGAAGAATTCCGCCCCCTGCCTCCTGACGATAAGATGGAAGGGGTGACCCCATCGGTAGGTGGCATCAGCCTCGCGGATAACTTCCAGTAGGGGTCGCATGAGCCCACGCATGGTGCGTGTTTGTCTGGAAATGTCAGGGAAAATCCTGATGGGAGCCCCGTTAAAGTCTATTGGGCCCTTTTCCCAGGCAAGGCGAAGAATGTCCTCCTTGATAGTGAAAAAATGCACCCTGCATAGTACATCACGTGGAGAGTCCAGTTCGGATGATGATCTCTGTGCGGAGGGTGGGGGTCTGGGGCCTGGGATACGGTGCACCCTGTCCAGTTCCAGGTCAGCTGTCGGTGGTTTGCCCAGAACCTGGTTTAGGATGGCGGCCACTGTGGATCGGAGGTCTGGGCCCATGGTGGCTTCTGGGATCCCCCTTAGGCGCAGATTGTTCCGCCTGCTCCTATTCTCGCCGTCGTCCAGGCGTAGCTGGACGTCGACAAGATGGCGGCGGAAGGCCCCATACTCCGACTCAAGTGTAGTGAGGCGCGCTTCTGTGGTAGATTGGGAGGCTTCGATCGTGGTGACTCTCTCCTCGACAACATCCACTTGCTGTTTTAGGTCATGCAGTTCTCTGGTTAGTGCGTTGACAATAGAGGTGGCCATAGCATTTAAGTCCTGTTTGGTGGGGAGGCCTGACACTATGTCTCTTAGAGAGCATTCAACTAGGCCGCTTAGGTCACCAGCGTTATCTGGAGGCAATGGTATGTCAGCGGTTATGAGAGCCGGGGACACTATAGGAGAGGGTACTCTGTGTGACAAGGGGGGAAAGTCCTCCTCCGCTGCAGAGGTAGTTGCAGGAGCGCCCTTCTTACTTGAAGGTGTAGCGCCCGCCGTGCTGACTCGAGGCGGCGCCATCTTGCTCTGTCCCGCCGGCGAGGAAGCCTGTTGTTGCCGCAGAAAGTAGTGTGAGATTTCGGGTCCCCTCCGTTCCTCAGTGACCGGTGGGCGCCTGCGGCCTCCTGGCATGAATGGATGGCTTAGCTGATCGGTGCTACGGGTGATTCACGGCCCGTTTCAGTGCAGAGCTCCCGACGACGCGTCCTCACGTTTCCATAGCTAGGTCACGTCTCCCTCTTGTAATATGTTTTGCGCTGAAGTTTCTGCGCCTCATTCAGGTGTTAGGGGGCCCAAGCCAGGCAGTAGTGAGCAAGCGAGTGATGGAGCCTGTCTGCAGGGTCAGGGGTAGTCAAGCAGTAGGTATGGTACAGTGTGTGACCCTTTTTGATGAATATAGTATTGGAGAGGACTCAGGCAGGGCACAGGCTTTGAAAACTGCGGTTATGTCACCCCCAACAACAGAACCTTGTTGTAGAATCTGCAGACTGTTCTTTAGGTCACAGGCTAGGAGGGAGAGGGGAGAACGGCTCTGTGAATTCACAATGTCCTTTACCCTCTGCCTTTTCAAAATGGAGACTGTTGACCACCCGAGCCTGCAGTTTCAACTGGTCAGCCGTGTCAGGTGATGGGTTGTTAGAGAAAATTTTCTCTATATCTGTTGTGCCTTAAGATATGATAGTGCCGCATTTCTTTTTAGCTTGGCTCTAATACCACGCACATTCCAGGTAATACATTTTAAATTAGGCATAACACATCAGTCAGACTATTGGTGTCCGCGCCGGCCCATAGCTGCACCTAACAGCACGATTCCACCCCACAAGCGTAAGGACGCAAGGTGTCATCCAGGGGGCCCAGGGCGGTGAGGACATGGTATATGTACGCGATCCATCAGGGCCCGAGGAGCACAACAGCAAATAGGGCCCCAGTGCATTGCCTATACATGATGATACCGAAATTTATAACTCTTCTTCACACTTATTTGCAGAATGGTCAACCAACAGTAAAACTTTAAGTAAACTTGAACTAACACTCTGACATGTCTGGACTTGAGTTGCAAAACAGACATCACAGTTCGCAAATAAAACCGCGGGGTCTGTTAGGACTCCCGTAACTAGGGGGGGGGGGGGCGATTATCTGCTGAAGAACGTGCAGCAGCGTGAGGAGTGAGACTCCCGGCGCAGGGCTTCCGGGATAATATGCATGGGGGATACAAAAGGATGTGGGGTTGTGGATCCATGTTCCAGGCATCGCATCGGGCGATAGCTTGTGATAAACGAATGTTCAGGGTGTCAATCGTCTCCTACCATCAGGAGACCATGAAGAGGGAGGGGGGGTATAGTGAGCAGCAGATGTGTCCGGGGGGGGGGGGATGGGGGGGGTGTGATATGGGTGTTTTGGGGAAGAACAGTGAACACAGGGAGTCATAAGTGGCTTTGGGCAGGGGGTAAGGATTACAGTGCCTTGTAGGGGGGAGTCAAAGACATCCGGATATAGTTGGCGTTCAGCATGTCGTCCATTGTGGCAGAGTCCGGACATGTAGTGATGTAGGCTAGCTGTGTCTTATGCAGGAGCTTGATTGGGTGTCGCTCTGTCCTCCAGCCAGGCAAAAACAGCTTCTGGGGTGTCAAAGAAAGAAGAAAGTCTGGCGGGGAAGAGCATGGCGTATGAGTAGTGTCGGATCCGATGTTGTCGATTGGCCTCAGTAAAGTGCGCCCTCTTTTTCTGAACTTTCACGGAAAAGTCAGGAAATACCCTGATCCCACCATTCTTGAAGGGGATGTTGCCCTTCACTCTGGTGAGGCGGAGGACTGCATCACCCGTCTCTGAAGTTCAATAGCTTTGCAATAAAGGTCCGGGGAGGTGCACCTTGGGGAGGGGGTCTGGCAGCCAGTCTGTGAGCTCTCTCCACTCAGATCTCCCAAATGTGGAAATGAGCAGACTTTCCAGAAATAAGGGGGAGGCGGTTCCCTCCCCTCCCACGGGCAGCCCCACAAATCGCAGGTTACACCTGCGAAGCCTGTTTTCCATGTCGTCTTGCTTGGGTAGTACTGTGTTGAGATGATGTTGTAGCTGTTCATATGCAATCTGCAATGGCGGTACCTCATCCTCCACGCAGCTGATGCGGGTTTCCGTCTCTCTGTGACTCCGAGCTTCTGTAGGTCTTGGTGGATCAGGGACACATCAATTTTAACTTCCTCGATTTTGCACGTCAGGGTGCTTTTGCAGTCTGATATCGCCTCAAGCACAAGTGCAGTGTCTTCCATGGCGGAGGCGTGTCGGCGCCATTTTACCCCACGGCCCCCTTCTCCTTAAGACGGTACTTATCCAACTTTGCGATCGTGTCCGTCACTTTTTTTGGTGGTGACATGATCACTGAGGGTGTGTGAAGATGGTGGCCATGTTTGTGGGGCAGGGAGATCGATATTAGCCCAAGGATTTGCGGTAACAGTTTGTACAAGCGGAGCTCCCGATCAGCACTGCTCACACCATGCCGGTCCAGGCCACGCCCCCTGTTTTGAAGCCTTTTACGGCTTGTTAGGAATAATCAAATATATAAATTCCCACACTTCTAAAAGAATAGCGGCTGTAGAAGGGTGCTGGGCAGCAGGGAAAGACGCAGGCCTGCAGACAGGTGCTGTATGCTGTTGAATGCTCATAAACTTTGTTCCTGTAAGACATAAATTCACATATTCGGATATCCATAGTCAGTGGATGAGAGCTGAAATGAACAGAGTAAAATCCTATGGCCATCCTCAGGGGAGGGTTTAGAGCAGGGGTAGGCAACCTTGAAGAGGTGGAGATCTACCTGAACAACATGGGAAGAGTCAAAGATCACCAGGCACAGTGTCGTCTCCTCACACCTGATTTAAACCTCTATCGTACTACCGTGGCGCAATCTCGTGCATTGCACGGCAATCACAAGTTTAAATCGGGTTGTGAGGAGGCAACATATCGCCTCCTCACCACCTGTCAAACGCACTCTGATTGCTTTTCACTCTTCTTTCCTGCTGCTGGCACCACTCTGGAGACCACTAGCTGGGGTAAGAGGTGGAGTGCAGTTGTTATCGCTAAAAGGAGGCATCGGCTTATGTGGCTCTTGCTCCCTACTACAGGTCCAACTTTACAAGTAGTCCCTCTGCATTGCACCCTGTGTTTGATGCTCTGGGATTGCGGGTCAGCAAGCCCAGACTGCGATCTACCAGTCACCTGTCTGCGATCTACAGGTTGCTGACCCCCGGTTTAGAGTGTGTTTGTTTGTGTGTTTTTTTTTTTGTTTTTTTTTTGGCTGCTGATCTTTTGTTTGCCTGAAAGCACAGTGGAACTTGGATTGCCACAGAAAAAAAAAATTGTTTGGTGGATAGAGAATCTGACTGGTCATTTACTGTTGGCAGCCAATTTTTCAGCAGACCATACAATAGCAGATCTAATCTATTGCTATAAGGGACTTTTTAGCTTTTTTTTAAAAGTCATATGATGGTAATATATGGGCGGCACAGTGGTGTGGTGGTAGCACTCTCACCTAGCAGTAAGAAGGGTCGCTGGTTCGAATCCCAACCACGACACTACCTGCCTGGAGTTTGCATGTTCTCCCTGTGCCTGCGTGGGTTTCCTCCGGGTACTCCGGTTTCCTCCCACACTCCAAAGACATGCTGGTAGGTTAATTGGATCCTGTCTAAATTGTCCCTAGTATGTATGAATATGAGTTAGGGACCTTAGATTGTAAGCTCCTTGAGGGTAGGGACTGATGTGAATGTACAATGTATATGTAAAGCGCTGCGTAAATTGACGGCGCTATATAAGTACCTGAAATAAATAAATAAATAATATATGTGCACCCCTGCTAATACAAACAAAGCTACCTTTTCTAATGAAATCACTCCTTCCCTTCCTTGCTAGCTGTTCCTTTAAAATGATGAAGTGCTACAATGCTTTGCTGCAGGAAAGTGACACCCTAAGCCCTCTTGGGTATGGGGGTCTACTGCATTGGAAGATTAGAATTTTACTCAGAGTTACTGATAAGGATGACACCTATTTCTTCAAGCCAAACCCGAACACTTTAGCGGCGACATTTTTTTTTTTTTTGGAGTTTACGCTGTAAGATTGTAAAAGACCTGGGACACTTTTTTGGTGGCCTGAAAGAGTAGTAATGTGGCGCACGTAGCATGCCGTGGTGAACAGTGCATGTGGCCGAATTGTGAGTGTTCTGCACAAAATGCAAGGGGGGGGGGGGGTCAGAAATATTTAATGCAGGGGTCAGATATGTGCTGGGGAGAGGGCTAGTGCTAGCAGGGGGGTGGGGGGAGTTAGAAATGTGCTGGGGTCATGCTTGAGAGGGAGAGAGAGAGAGACTTGGTGGTGCTTCGGGAGAGGAGAGGGCTAGTGCTGGGGGGGGGATGCTTTTGAGAGTGGTAGTGCTAGAAGGGGTTGTCAAATCCAACCTAATCCTCTTAACCACCCCAATCGCTATGCATTTTTTAGGTTGCTCTCCTTCCCAGTCACTCAACCACCAACACCCCAACCCCCCCCCCCCCATCCCCCCCCCCCATCTACAGTGCATTGAAACTTTATACATACCTCGATCAGTGTGTCCCTGCTCCCCCCCGTGTGTGTGTGTGCTGCCATCAGAGAGGCAAGCAGACTTCTCACTCTCGGTGCAGTCTGGTGTGAATATCCGGGTCTGAGGAAGATGAAAACCTGGACACATCATTCAAAAGCTGGACTGTCCAGGAGAAAACCGGACAGGTAGTAACCCTAGCTACTGGTTGCTTGGCCCTAAATTTTAGTTCCCTTTCAACAGAGATCATGTGACCAGCTATGGGCATAGGATTCTTACTAGGCTGTAAAATTGTTCCTATAAGCTTATGTGTGCACATTTTAAGCACATTTAGGGTGCAATCATTAAATCCTTGAAAAAGGTGTACTTTGCAGTATAATGTATTTTATGTATCTTATTTAACTGTGAAAGCCTTCCTTGTGTAGACATGTAAAAGTCATGAGACTGCTGCTGGGAGCTGCCATCTTGGAAGTAATGTCTGCAGACCCAAACCTGTCACTCATAATATTTCCCTTACCTCCACCTACAATTATGTTAAAGGAAGGAAGGTAAAGAGAAGGAGGGAGGAGCTTGGCCAGCACACTACCAAAATAGGCTATGACATGCAAGGAGGGTGGAGAGCCATGCTAGAGAATTGACTACTCAGTTTTCTGTGTGTGCTTTTACCTGCGTTTTTAAGCTGGTAACAGGGCCTCTTTAACTATTGTAGCACTTCCTTTCTTATTTTAGGCGTTGTGGTATGATATGAATGTGTTGATGGAGTTATTTGTTCACCCTGATCTGCTATAACATGGGTGCATGTACTCACTATGTCACTGAAACACACGTGTGTGCGCGTGTGTGCGTGCGTGTGCGTGTGCGCGTGCGTGTGTGTGTGTGTGTAAATTGTTGCTTGGAGCTGGCCACAGAAACTCCAGCTTCAGCATATGCTCCATTTATCTAATACAGCTGCTGAGTGTGTTATGTCAGAGGTTTGGAGATGCATAGACAAGTAAAAAAGCCACTATAGTGGCAGCCAGCTGCTAAAAGTAGAAAAATCGCAGGAGATTTTTATGTGACATAATTTGGTGCAAAGTTGCTTCTGTGACATGATCTTTTCTTAAATTATTTTGCAAATAGTTATTATTGTTATTTCATTGTGTTTTACAGGAAAAAAAAAGCGTTTAGTAAGCAACAATGTCATCAGATGGACTGTCGTCTAAGGCCCTAAAGGTATTTTTATTTGATCAGTTTTCCCCATTCACAAAGTATGTACTGCACAATATTTTACCCATCTATGTTTAAATATTGTTTAACCACTTGCCGACCAGATGCCGTCATTATACTGCGGCAAGGTGGCACGATCCCGCAAATCACAGTGGGTGTACGCCGGCTTGGGAACTTGCTTTTGTGGGGGGCGTGCAGTGTCCGATCTGTCTGCCGCAATGTCGCAGTCCTGATAAAAATCACTGATCACCGCTATTACTAGTAAAAATAAAATAATAAAAATGACAAATCTATCCCCTATTTTGTTGACGAGATAATTTTTGCGCAAACCAGTATTTATTTTTATATTGAATATTGATACGCTTATTAGTGAGAACTTTTTTTTTTTTCCCAAAATTTGTCACTTTTTTGTTTATAGCGTAAAAAATAAAAACCGGTGAGATGATCAAATGCCACCAAAAGAAAGCTCTATTTGTGGGGGAAAAAAGGACATCGATTTTGTCTGGGTACAGCGTCGCATGACCGCACAATTGTCAGTTAAAGTGAAGCAGTGCCATATCTCAAAAAATGGCCTGCTCAGGAAGTGGGTAATTCCTTCCGGGGCTGAAGTGGTTAAAGGCAACTATATCAACCATATTTATTTACTTATTTATTATTACAGGCAATTGTATAGCCTCTAATATTCATTCACATTAGTCCGTGCCCTCAAGGAGCTTACAATCTAAGGTCTCTAACTCATATTCATACATACATACATACATACATACATACATACATACATACATACACTGGGGCCAATTAATCTGTGTTAATGTCTTTAGCGTGTGGGAGGAAACCGAATGTAACCAGAGAAAACCCACGCAGGCACAGGGAGAACATGCAAACTCCAGACAGGTAGTACTGTCGTTCAGATTCAAACCGACGACCCTAGTGCTGCAAGGCAGAAGTGCTAACCATATAGCCACAGTGCTGCCCATATGTGCATTTTATTTGGCATTGCATGTGAGAAAGCATGCTTCTTAACCTCTTGCTTCCCATGTAAGGCATATGTGTGGTGGTAAAGAGGATAGGCTTTAACCTCCACACACACCACATATACAGTATGCGTCCAACGGTGGCAGAAGTTTCTGTGCTGAGCTCACTCACGCTGCATGCTTCTAGCACAGAGAGCGAGCTATCCTAGAAAGCTTCTGTTCTTTAGTGCCGATCAAGAGCCAGTGAGACAGGTGCTTGATCTTGTGACCACTTTGTCAGTCAATCACAGTGCTTATGTGATCAGGCAGATCTTCCCTCCCCGACTGGGCAAGATGGGGTTGAAAGGACTATGCTCTGCTACGCTGGACACAATGCCAACATGCGGCATACAGACACAAGGTGGGGGGGAGGGCCACCAGGATCAGTCTGGTCACTGACCTGCGTTACAACAGAGACAAGATATACCTGTGCTTATATCCCTATAGTTTGTACGTGTAAAGGGGTGTGACCATATTTTAACACTACAAATTCTGGATGAACCCTCTGCACACTGCTATACACATAAATGGGGCATTGGAGTGAGCCCCCATAGCAAGCAGCTTGCTATGTGGGCGCTAAGAGTGCCAGCGGAGGACCTGAGAAGATCGGGGCTCCTCTGTGCAAAACCATTACCCAGACCAAATAAGTATAAAATGGTTGTTATTTTATTTAAAAAAAAAAAAAAAAAAAAAAAGGAAGCTCTACTATCACTTTAAATAAATTGGACTGTGTAGCTTAGTAATCTAGCACTGTCTATGTTCACTACATCCCCCAAGAACAGCCTGGTATTATCACTGTACAGTCAGGCAGATTGTTTTACAGGTGAAACATGAGACTATCCCTCTGACAGTAATTAAAGGGGCGTGAATCATCTGGGGGTGCATAGTAGCTGTGGTTGTGTTTTGAGGGCAGATCCCTTCAGATCAGTTTAGTTTTTATTACAACACAAATATCTTTTGAGTTATTTAACTTTAACTTTTTCAGTCTATCTTTAGATACATTGTCTGGAAGGGGTGCCTTGATCACAAGACTGGCTAAATAAAAACAGACTAAACTCAACTAAATCTTCTTCTTAACCTAAACATAACTCCTAGCCTTAAAGTGGTTGTAAACCCACTTAAAAAAACAAAACAACTAACACCTGCAAGACAAATGCATATGTAATACTCACTCATTTGAGATCGAAGCCTTCGCCGCAGTGCCTGTACACAGCTCCATCGGCTGACATCACTCCCAGGGGTTACTTCCGGGTATCGTAATTGTGATTGGCCGGAGCTGCGATGTCACTCCCGCGCATGCGCGCGGTAACGGCACATACGTGCCATTGCTTCAGTTTGTGTCAGTGCACATGTGCCGATGACGTCGACACATGCAAATACAGGGGATATCTACTGAAGCGTGCAGGTTTAGGAGATATCCTGGGTAGCTACAGGTAAGCCTTATTATAGTCTTACCTGTAGCACAAAGTGGTCTGTAAGGGTTTACAACCACTTTTAAACCTTATCTTAAACCTTAGACAGTTGCTATGTATTTTAACTAATTTATGTTATGCTGCTTGGTATGGTGTTCCACTTTAATGAAAATGTTCTGCGGGACAGAATTTAACTTGGGACATTCATCATTCTTGTGAATCTTTGGCTTGGCTGTAAAAGCTGCTGGCTATTATTCAGTTCTTCTACACTGAGCAAAACGATAAATACAACACTTTTGTGTTTGCCCCTATTTATCATGAGCGGAACTGAAAGATCTACAGCTTTTTCTATGTACACAAAAGGCCTATTTGTCTCAAATATTGTTCACTAATCTGTCTAAATCTGTGTTAGTGAGCACTTCTCCTTTGCTGAGATAATCCATCCACCTCACAGGTGTGGCATATCAAGATACTGATTAGACAGCATGATTATTGCACAGTTGTGTCTTAGGCTGGCCACAAAAAAAGGCCACTCTAAAATGTGCACTTTTATCACACTGCACAATGCCACAGATGTCGCAAGTTTTATGGGAGCGTGCACTTGGCATGCTGACTGCAGGAATGTCCACCCGAGCTGTTGCCCTTGAATTGAATGTTCGTTTCTCTACCATAAGCCATCTCCAAAGGCGTTTCAGAGAATTTTCCAGTACATCCAACCGGTCTCACAACCGCACCGCACACCACGTGTAACAACACCAGCCCAGGATCTTCACATCCAGCATCTTCACCTCCCAAGATCGTCTTAGGCCAGCCACCTAGACAGCTGCTGCAACAATCGGTTTGAATAACCAAAGAATTTCTGCACAAACTGTCAGAAACTGTCTCAGGGAAGCTCATCTGTATGCTCGTCGTCCTCACCGGGGTCTCAACCTGACTGCTGTTCGTTGTCGTAACCGACTTGAGTGGGCAAATGCTCACATTCAATGGTATCTGGCACTTTGGAGAGGTGTTCTCTTCCCAGGTGAATCCCAGTTTTCACTGTACAGGACAGATGGCAGACAGCGTGTATGGCATTGTGCGGGTGAGCGGTTTGCTGATGTCAATGTTGTGGATCGAGTGGCTCATGGTGGCGGTGGGGTTATAGTATGGGCAGGCGTATGCTATGGACAATAACACAGGTGTATTTTATTGATGGCATTTTAAATTTGCACAGAGATACCTTGACGAGATCCTGAGGCCCATTGTTGTGCCTTTCATCCATGACCATCACCTCATGTTGCAGCGTGATAATGCATGGCCCTATGTTGCAAGGATCTGTACACAATTCCTGGAAGCTGAAAACATCCCAGTTCTTGCATGGCCAGCATACTCACCGGACATGTCACCCATGCAGCATGTGTGGGATGCTTTGAATCGGCGTATACAACAGCATGTTCCAGTTCCTGCCAATATCCAGCAACTTCACACAGCCATTGAAGAGGAATGGACCAACATTCCACAGGCCACAATCGACAACCTGATCAGCTCTATGTGAAGAAGACGTGCTGCACTGCGTGAGGCAAACGGTGGTCACACCAGATACTGACTGGTTTTCAGACACCCCCCCCAATACAGTAAAACCGCATTTTAGAGTGGCCTTTTATTGTGGCCAGCCTAAGGCACACCTGTGCAATAATCATGCTGTCTAATCAGCATCTTGATATGCCACACTGTGAGGTGGATGGATTATCTCAGCAAAGGAGAAGTGCTCACTAACACAGATTTAGACAGATTAGTTCAGCTCATGATAAATAGGGGCAAACACAAAAGTGTTGCATTTATAATTTTGCTCAGTGTATTTACATAGCACTGACACATTAAGCTGTGCTTTACAGAGTGCATAGAACTATTCTCCATACCCCAAATAAACTACCAATGTCCTTATTACAAAAAAGAATTGTGTTAGGACCAGTTTTGGAGTAAGGTGTCCGTTTATGAAGCAGTGAAATCTATTCACTGCTTCGTTCTCCGGCATTCACAGTGAAGATCTTTCTCCTCTGTGTGCCTGTTTATGAAGCTTTGTAGATCGCTTCACCTTCGGAGGAGTGAAGAGATCTACAAATGCTTCAAACAGTGGAGAACGGCCCCTGATACTGGAATCTCGTGAGACTTTACGAGATTACAGCACCAGAAATACAGAGATGTCAGTTTATTAAGCGGTGATAAATTATCACCGCTCAATACACGGACGATTAATGTTAATAAAATAATGAGTCCCCCTACATTATATACATATGTATACACACACACACACACACACATTATATATACATGTATATACACACACAATAAATATATATATATATAGATATATATAGATAGATATAGATATATATCTATCTCTATCTCTCTCTCTATCTCTCTCTCTCTCTCTCTCTCTCTCTCTCTCTCTCTCTCTCTCTCTCTCTCTCTCTCTCTCTCTCTCTCTCTCTCTCTCTCTCTCTCTCTCTCTCTCTCTCTCTCTCTCTCTCTCTCTCTCTCTCTCTCTCTCTCTCTCTCTCTCTCTCTCTCTCTCTCTCTCTCTCCACATTATATGTATATATATGTATACACATAAATATGACAGGGGGACATGCTAACAGTGTTGGGGGGTCTGAACGAGGCATAAGGAAGTTAAAAATCTTCCTCCTTCCCCCTCAGATCCCCCCAGATTTCCTCTTCACTCCCCGATTCACCACCTCTGAGCTGGTGAACCTGGGAGTGTGAATTCTGACACAGATCGCCAGTGAAGCGGTGAGATCACCACTTCATAAACTGGCCCTACTGTGTCATTCATGAGAATTCTCTGCGTGTAGAGATAATCGGCGGGAGAACAAGTTCAAACATGTTCTCCCCCGATTATCACTGTTTCATAAACTGTTTATGGACTGTGATCAGCGGTGATCCTCGGGATCACCGCTGATCACTGCTTCATAAACGGGCACCATAGCCAGTTAACCTACCACTATTAGATTGTGTGAGTAAACAGTAGAGGTTGTTGGTTGAACTAGATGGACTTGTGACTTTTTTTGACATTTTTTTTTTTTTATTTTTTAACCAGGTTAACTATGTAAGGCTGGGTTCCCGCTTGCTGCAGCTCACAGCAGGGGGTCCGATGCGTCCCCTCTACACTGATTCAAGTCCGAAATTCTGCCTGAATTTGTAACTGATTCTGAGCCAAAGACACACAACACAGGACCCTTCAATGCAGACCGCAGCTGCTCCGGAGGTGTGTGAACTGGCTTCATTGAGAGCCCGTCACACTCTCCTGTCATGTGAATTGGATGCGGGGAAACCTGTGGGGATAAGTGTGAACCCAGCCTAAGACTACGTAAGGATATTCACACAAACTCCATGTAGATGGTGGCATGCATTAGACTCGTACGCAGGACCCAAAGCTGCAAGGAAAGCGCAAAACATTCTGTTATATTATGGAAGTGCTGCCAAAAATATAGATCTATACTGTTTAGTTAGTGGGCTGGGTGAGAGCGATGACTTAAAAAGCAGCATCCATTTTTCAGTCACCCATCAGATGGATGAGTATTACTGTGATTTCAGGGAGAGATGTTTTGAACTGTTGCAGCTATACTTGTGAGGTAGGACATCCTGCATATTATTTGGGGCATAAAATTGAGTTCCCTAGATTTTCGCCTGAAGTTCTGTTTTTAAATAGGCTTCTAGCCACAAGCTTTAGCAACTGATCATATGCACTGTCAGCACCCTAGCCGAGGACAGCAAGTCTCACACATGACAGAGAGGAAGAAGAAGCTTGTGTTTATCTCCTCACTTTATTGCAGTCTCTGGATCAGCTGATCATACAGCCACTGAAGTTTTCCCTCTTTAATGGAGGACCTGCAAACAGTGCACATAATTATATAGTTAGTCAAGTTGAAAAAAATCCTTCTAGTTCAACCAATGGAAATAAATGAATAGAAAACTTTTGTACAGAACCCTATATTCAGTTGATCCGAAGGAAGGCAAAAAAAAAACTTTATATAACCAATAAATTCCTTCCTGATCCTCCAGAAGGAATCAGATATGCCTTCATCAACAATCCCTGGTGCTAGTAATTAAGATTGGGAATATCCACTTAAATTTTGTGTATTTGGGAATGCATCCAGGCCTAGTCTAGTGAGCTGGCCAGAACTAGTTCATGAGAGAACCTATTTTACGTTTTTACATCTCAAACTGTGAAGACGCCTTTCTGTATGTGGAGGTTAAATCTCTTTTCCTCCTGATGTAAAAAGTATCCCCTTGTCCTTTATGATGACCTTAAAGTGAATAACGCTACACCAAGTTCACTGTATAAACCACTTATGCATTTATACATGGTGATCATATCCCCCTTTTAATCTCTTCTCAAGAAAATACAGATCATCTTTCCTCACAGCAGAGTTCCTCCATTCCTCTTATCAATTTGGTTGCTCTTCTCTGCAAATATCCCTTTTTTTTTTTTTTTTCTTTTTTTCTGGTGCCCAAAACTGCATGTTCTGGATGAGGTGAGATGAGAAACTGGTCCTTTTTTTTTCCCTCCGATAATATATCAATCCATATAGCCTTCCTGACTCCATACAAAGGGTCCACATGTTCTGGTAAGAGTCCTTTTTGTCTGTGGTGAAGGTTCAGTGCCTTGAAAAAGTATTCATACCCCTTGAAATTTTGTCATGTTACAACCAAAAACATGAATGTACTTTATTGGGATTTTATGTGATAGACCAACACAAAGTGGCACCTAATTGTGAAGTGGAAGGAAAATGATAAATGGTTTTCAAAATGTATTACAAATATCTCAAAAGTGTGGCGTGCATTTGTATGCAGCCCCCTTTACTCTGATAACCCTAACTAAAATCTAATGGAACCAACTGCCTTCAGAAGTCACCTAATTAATACCTGTGTGTAATTTAATCTCCGCATAAATACAGCTGTTCTGTGAAGCCCTCAGATTTGTTAGAGAACCTTTAGTGAACAAACAGCATCATGAAGGCCAAGAAACACACCAGACATGTCAGGGATAAAGTTGTGGAGAAGTATAAAGCAGGGTTAGGTTATAAAAAAAAAAAAAAAAAAAATATCCCAACATTTTAACATCTCACAGAACACTATTCAATCCATCTGAAAATGGAAAGAGTATGGCACAACTGCATACCTGCCAAGACACGGCCGTCCACCTAAACGGACAGGCCGGGTAAGGAGCGCATTAATCAGAGAAGCAGCCAAGAGGCCCATGGTAACTCTGGAGAACTTGCAGAGATCCACAGCTCAGGTGAATCTGTCCACAGGACAGCTATTAGTCATGCACTCCACAAATCTGGCCTTTATAAAAGAGTGGCAAGAAGAAAGCCATTGTTGAAAGAAAGCCATAAGAAGTCCCATTTGCAGTTTGCAAGAAGCCATATGGGGGACACAGCAAACCTGTGGAAGAAGGTGCTCTGGTCAGATGAGATCAAAATTTTACTTTTTGGTCTAAAAGCAAAACACTATGTGTAGCGGAAAACTAACACTGCACCTCACCCTGAACTCATCATCCCCACTGTGAAACATGGTGGTGGCAGCATCATGTTGTGGGGATGCTTTACTTCAGCAGGGACAGGGAAGCTGATCAGAGTTGATGGAAAGATGGATGGAGCCACAAATACAGGGCAATCTTAGAAGAAAACTTTTTAGTCTGCAAAAGACTTGAGACTGGGGCAGAAGTTCATCTTCCAGCAGGACAACAACCCTAAACATACAGCCAGAGCTACAATGGAATGGTTTGGATCAAAGCATATTCGTGTGTTAGACTGGCCCAGTCAAAGTCCAGTCCTAAATCCAATTAAGAATCTGTGGAAAGACTTGAAAATTGCTGTCCACAGATGCTCTCCATCCAATCTGACAGAGGTTGAGCTATTTTGCAAAGAAGAATGGGCAAAAATGTCACTCTAGATGTGCAAAGCTGGTAGAGACATACCCCAAAAAGACTTGCAGCTGTAATTTCAGCGAAAGGTGGTTCTACAAAGTATTGACTCAGGGGGGCTGAATACAAATACACTCCACACTTTTCACATATTTATTTTCGTTAAAAAAATTTGAAAACAATTTATCATTTTTCCTTCCACTTCACAATTATGTGCCACTTTGTGTTGGTCTATCGCATTAAATCCCCCAAAAAATCCTTTAAGTTTTTGGTTGTAACATGACAAAATGTGTTTTATTTTCAAGGGGTGTGGATACTTTTTTAAGGCACTGTACACCTGGGTGTCATGCAGTTTCGGATTGGCAAGATCCTACTACATCCAGTTTCTTCACAAATTTGGACTCATTTGGAGCTATTATTTATTTTTTATTTGTATACTTGCCTTTTCTTTTATTTACTATGTTGCACTTGTTTTGAACAACACTGGTCACCTTTTAGTATGGCGAGCCTGTTCTATACATTAGTTCACAGGAAACTGTGAATGAATGACGTGTTGGAGGAGCCCCTTACGGCTGCACCCTTTTTGAAAAGGGACAGTGGGTGTGGGGAGAAAATTCCCCACCCACTTTCACGCTGAGGGGGGATCGGAGGAACTTGCGTCGGTAGCTGGAACATGTTTCATGTTTCATGTTCCACCCTAAATGCAGGTAACCTGTTCTAAAAGGTGGACTTGGCCTTTAAAATTTGATTTGCTTTTAACATTCGATTTTGGAATTAATGTAGTTTCTCAAATGAAAACCACATACACCGTTAGAAATTTGTAGAAATTTCTCATCCTGTTCCTTTTTGAAATTTCTTATCACTGTGGTCGAAATTGAACATATATTTGACCCCATTAACGATTAGGAAATCTAAAGAACAATCTAAAGAACAAGGCTGTTCTTAACCACTTCCGGACCGCCGCACGACGATGTACGTCCAAACTTTGAAGGGGGATACCGTTGTTGTGGCAGCAGCGGCGGCCGGCTTTCTGATAAAAGTGGTCCCTGCGGCGGATTCGCCACAAGATCACTTTTATCTGTGGCGGGAGAGGCCACCCCTCCCACCGCGATCCGGTGCCCTCCGCCGCTTACCGGAGCCGTTGGTAGCGGCGGAGGCGATCACATCCGTCTCCGTCCTGTGCCTGGAGAGTGAGGCTAAGATGGCGCCCACTCGTCTCCATGACACTGCTGGGTGGAAGCGACGTCAAAACGTCACTTCCGCCCACGCATCTTAAAGGCATATTTTTTTTAAATGTCATTTTTTTTAAATTACATTTTTTTTATTGCATTTTAGTGTAAATATGAGATCTGAGGTCTTTTTGACCCCAGATCTCATATTTAAGAGGTCCTGTCATGCTTTTTTCTATTACAAGGGATGTTTACATTCCTTGTAATAGGAATAAAAGTGACACAATTTTTATTTTAAAACAGTATAAAATAATGTAAAATAAATAATAAAAAAAAAAATTTTTTTTAAACCCCCCCCCCCGTCCCGATGAGCTCGCGCACAGAAGCGAACGTATAAGCGAGTAGCGCCCGCATATGAAAACGGTGGTCAAACCAAACATGTGAGGTATCCCCGCGACCGGTAGAGCGAGAGCAATAATTCTAGCCCTAGATCTCCTCTGTAACGCAAAACATGCAACCTGTAGAATTTTTTAAACATTGCCTATGGAGATTTTTGAGGGTAAAAGTTTGACGCCATTCCATGAGCGGGCGCAATTTTGAAGCGTGACATGTTGGGTATCAATTTACTTGGTGTAACATTATATTTCACAATATGAAAAAAATTGGGCTAACTTTACTGTTGTCTTATTTTTTTTTTTTTTATTCAAAAAAGTTAATTTTTTTCCAAAAAAAGTGCGCTTATAAGACCGCTGCGCAAATACGGTGCAAAAAAAAGTATTGCAACGACCGCAATTTTATTCTCTAGGGTGTTAGAAAAAAAAAAAAAACATATATAATGTTTGGGGGTTCTAAGTAATTTTCTAGCAAAAAAAAATGTTTTAAACATGTAAACACCTAAAAGTCAAAACGAGGCTGGTCCTTAAGTGGTTAAAACCAAAAAAAATTCCAGCACGATTCTACTAGGGTATAGCCAGCATTAGACCATTCAGAGTTCGAATCATTAAAGACCAAGTTCACCTTTTGGTAAAAAATAAATGCACATGATTTAGCAGATAAAAAAACATGCATTTATTTTACACTGGAGCCTGCAATGCATTGCACCCGTGATCAGCTCTCTGACCATAACTCTATATGAGCAGACTGTTACTTAGCTGCAGGAAGTGTCAGTGAACTGCAAGGGCCCTGATAGTGGATTGAGAACTACAAGCTGTTTGTCACGGTGGCAGATGGGATGTGTAGTGAATTTGTTCAGATTCCTGTGAAGGAATAATATGACTGTGTGTGCAGAACCCCATACAACTGCGCAGAGTTTAAGCTGTGAATGGGGAACTTTGTCAAAATTATACAGTATACTATATCCACAGCAACCCCTTTTTGTCTAAGTTTTTGCTTACTTCCCTATTCTATACTTCCTAATTGGGCAGATTTCATTTGAGAACTTTGATCTTCTTTTTTAGATGTGTTTTTTAAAAGTAAACATTTTTTTTTTTTTTTGCTAGAAAATTACTTAGAACCCCCAAACACTATACATTTTTTTTTTGTTTGTTTAACAATACCCTAGAGAATAAAATGGCGGTTGTTGCAATACTTTCTGTCACACTGTATTTGCGCAGCAGTCTTACAAGCACACTTTTTTTTTTTTTTTTAAAATACACTTTTTTTTTAATTTAAAAAATAAGACAACAGTAAAGTTAGCTCAATTTTTATTTTTTTTTTTATATTGTGAAAGATAATGTTACGCCGAGTAAATTGATACCCAACATGTCGTGCTTCAAAATTGCGCCTGCTCGTGGAATGGCGACAAACTTTTACCCTTAAAAACCTCCATAGGCGATGTTTAAAAAAAGCTACAGGTTGCATGTTTTAAGTTAGAGGAGGTCTAAGGCTATAATTATTGCTCTCACTCTACCGATCGCGGCGATACCTCACATGTGTGGTTTGAACACCGTTTTCATATGCGGGCGCTACTCACGTATGCGTTCGCTTCTGCACGCGAGCTCGGCGGGATGGGGACGCATTTAAAAACTTTTTTTTTTTTCTTATTTTACTTTTTATTTTTACACTATTTAAAAAAAAAAAAAAAAAAGTGTCACTTTTATTCCTATTGCAAGGAATGTAAACATCCCTTGTAATAGAAAAAAAGCATGACAGGACCTCTTAAATATGAGATCTGGGATCAAAAAGACCTCAGATCTCATATTTACACAAATGCAATAAAAAAAAAGATTGTCATTTAAAAAAAAAAAAGGCCCTTTTAAGAGTTGTGGCTGGAAGTGATGTTTTGCATTGTTATGGAGACGGGTGGGGGCCATCTTCCCCTCACTCGTCTCCATGCCCAGCCAGGGTGAAGATCCGATTGCCTCTGCTGCTGCCGACAGATCTAGTAAGCGGTGGAGGGCACCGGAGCGCGGTGGGAGGGGGCCCCCTCTCCCGCCGCCGATGAAAGTGATTTTGCAGCGAACGCTGCAGAGACCACTCTTATCAGAAACCGGACTGCCGGCCAAACACAAGGATACTGGGGTTATGGCAGCTAGCCGCTGCCATAACAACGATATCCCCCTTCAAAGTAAGGACGTATATCGGCGTGCGGCGGTCCGGAAATGGTTAAAATATAATTTTCCAGCAAAACCTTTTTTATATGTGGTCTCTTATCAAACTCTAAAGTACCTTCCCAACAATACAGGTTAAACTAACGAGTCTGTAGTTACTAATTTTTATTTTAATTTATTTATTTATTTATTTTTTGGGAACCACACCATCTTGTGACAATTTTTTTTTTTTTTTTTTGTGTCATTAAATAGTCTCTAAAAATTAGTAACAAATTTTGAAGTAGGGTTGCAACTAACAATTATTTTCATAATCGATTAGTTTAGTTGTTTCGATTAACCGGTTAGTAAACTTTTTTTAAATAAAAAAAAAAAAAAAAAAAGAAAAAGTGTGGTGTATAATTTAATTTAGTTTATATATAAAGTTTTAAAAAAGGCAATAATTTTCTTGTAAAAAAAAAAAAAAAAGGGCAATTTATTCTTAACTATCTCTATGCGCAGTGGTAAATATTAATAACCAACTATATGGTTAGGGAGTAAAATCTTTAATCCACTCTGAGAACAACAGACAGAAGAGATATTATATATACTATTAGAGGTTGAATCTGGTAAATCTCATCACATTCAGATCAAATTTTTTTTATTTAAAAGAAAAAAAAAAAGTTTAGAGCGTTTTGCAGATTTTCAAATAGAACTGTAATAGATTATATGCTGGCCATACAAAAACAAAGTCTTCCTTCAAAAAAAAAATGTCATTTTAAGAATGCTTGTTCGATTTTTCTTATCGTAAGTGCGGTCAAATCTTTGTTTGTTTTCAACCACAGTGACGGGAAAATTTAGAAATAATAGAAAACCTCCTGGTGAAAGGAATTTTCAGACTGTGTATGTGGTTTTCGTTCAGAAATTACATTAATTTTAAAACAGAATGTTAAAAGCAAGGGAAAATTTCAAAAAACATTCTTTCATTCAGCGAATGTACAACGATTTTTCATATGAATACTCTCGTCAAAATTGATCCATGTGGCCAGCATAAGACTCGGTGCACACCAATGCACTTTGCTTTTAATCTGTTTCTGCAGTGCTTTTTGCTGTGCGTGTGTTTTTTTTTTTTTTTTTTTTTTTTTTTTTTTCGGCGGATGTGATTTTGCTGCGATTTGCGTTCGTGTTTTTTTTTTTTTTTTTTTGAGCAATTTGTTGGGCAGATTAAAAAACACAAATTGCTGCAAAAACGCATTTCATGCTTTTCTGCAGCTTCTCCATTTGAAGTATATTGAACCAAAAAACAGTTTTACGTTGAAAAAAAGTCCTGGACCCTTTCCAAATACTCAGCAGCTGAAAAAAGCATAGCTGTGAACGTTAAATGAACTGTGGTGCGTTTCTGCAAAAAGCACCAAAAAAATGCACAGGTGTGAACAAGGCCTAAGACGTTTAGTAACATATAATGGGGTTTAAAAAAAAAAAGAAAAGAATTTAGCCCTTTTATAGTACAAAAAGAGCAAATAACTGCTACTGTAAGGGGTTAATTATTTTTTTTTTTACTGTGCAACAGTGAAAGTAATATTTACAGTAGCGATTATTTACTGTTTTTGTACTCTAAAGGGCTAATTTTGAGTTTGTTTAACCCCCATTATGTTGCTGGCCGATTTAATCGATTATGAAAATAGTAATCGATTAATTTCGTAATCGATTCGTTGTTTCGGCCCTACTTTGAAGTAACACAGCTCCACTCTTCAAGGACCCAAGGGTGTAAGCAGTCTGGTCCAGGCACTTTATCCACCTTTTATTTAGTACACCTTTAGGCTCCATGCACACTGGATCTCATAAACGGACGTTGTTTGGAGCTTGGGCGTTTTTTTTTTTTTTTTAAAAGCCCATAAACTCCACTCTGTTATCCTATGTGTCCATGCACACATGGACGTTTTTAGACGTTTATCAGCAGTGGAGTTTATGGGCTGTTTTCTGAACATGATGGGACTGTGACGTCATCACCCGGTAACCACGCCCCATGCCAATGTAAGTCGTTGTGCACCGCGCACACGGCATTACAGCGGGAGAGAGCGTCGTGTCAACATCAGAAGAAGAGCAGAGGGAAGAAGATGACGGAGAAGACCGGGCCAACGCTAGCAAAAGAGCAGGAGATAGCGGAGGAGCCCGGCAGAAGACACCGGAGAGCGGGAGAAGAGGCCGGAGAGTGCGGAGATGAAGGACGAGACCCCCGAAGTCAGAAGAGACCCTGCTGCCTAATAAACTAATTTAAAAACCTGTGTAGTGTTTTATTTTTGACACTTTTTCCAGATGAATGGGTAGGGGTACGATGTACCCCATACTCATTCACATAGGGTGGGGGGCCGGGATCTGGGGGCCCCCTTATTAAAGGGGGCTCCCGGATTCCGATAAGCCCCCCCACCCGCAGACCCCGACAACCAACGGCCAGGGTTGTCGGGAAGAGGCCCTTGTCCTCATCAACATGGGGACAAGGTGCTTTGGGCTGGCCCCAAAGCACCAACTCCCCCCTAACCCCCCCTCCATGTTGAGGGCATGCGGCCTGGTATGGTTCAGGAGGGGTGGGGCACTCGCTCATCCCCACCCCCTTTCCTGACCGGCCGGGCTGCGTGCTCGGATAAGGGTTTGTTATGGATTTTGGGGGACCCCCACGACGGCGAAGGGGAGTTCCCCTTAAAATCCATACCAGACCGAAGGGCCTGGTATTGTCTGAGGGGGGAACCCCATGCCAATTTTTTTTTTTTTTTTTTTTCATTTTGGAGGGGTTCCCCTTCATCCTCAGCACAGAAGACGCATCGCAAGTCGGATCATGATGATCTGACTTCTGGTGCGACTTCTTTTCAAATCAGTGAGCTCTCATAGGGAACCATTGATTTTTAATAGAGGCAGAGAAACGCGGTTAAAAGCTAGCGCCACAAAACGTGCATTAACGGCAATGCAAAACGCTGATAAAATCGTGTTTTTAAAGCAGTAATTTTCCTGCCAGCAATCCGACGTTCAGAACGGCCGTTTATGAGCTCCAGTGTGCATGGAGCCTTATGTAGCTAACACTTACTAAGCAGTTACAGCAATTGTTTTTTTAATTCTGTTACATAAATTTAAATCTGACCATTTTAAGCACCCCTGTCAGTGTTAAATGGTTTGTCTCAACTCTCGAATTACTACTTCTGCTGGGCAGCTTGGTCTATTAAAGGACACTGAATAATTAATAATTACAGACTTGCTGGTCGGATTACCAGGTCATAAACTATGCTATGGGGGGGACTCCAATAAACAAAGGCTGCTGTGTTAGTACTACTAACATACTGCATCATATACAGTATGTCAATTTTTACTTTGACCACTTTAGGGTAGCCGATTCCTATTATTGTTCATATTTGCAAGTGACAAATGGTTCTATCACATTTGCTTCCTGCTGCCACCTACAGTGACCAGGTCACCATTGAACCTCTCTTGCTATTTAGTGGATTTTAACCGTGGTATAAGAAGATGGCTTTTACTTGACGTCCTCAGTTGAGTTTCCTCTGTTAAACAGTGCAACATGTTGGATTCCAAGTACAATGGGAGTAGTCTAGCTGAATTGGGCCTTTCCAGCTCATGATCCACTAATGCTTCTGGGGCAGCTTGAAGTGTCCCTCCACAGGGTCCTAACACAGACATCCTTGCAATTGTCTCATGCTTGAATCAATACACTCCTTTCCTTACAGTCTACTTTTTAGCTATGTCAGCTGTGGCCTCCTCCTTCTCTGCCTTATCCAGAGGCGTTTTTCTGCAGGCATACTTGATTATATGGGCCAAATTGAATCTGTTTACTGATTGGGGCATAGAGGCTGCAAGCGTACTTCTAGGCTTTCTCTTTCAGAATCTGTCAGATGTGCCTGCAGCTGTGGTAGCCTCCAAGCCTTCTGTTGTGGAGCCTTTGTCCGTCTTTATTATTTAATTTTCTTCCTGAGGACCCATAACCAGCTGCCATAGCCTCCAGGCTTAACAATACCATTTGTTTTCTTCTTAATATGGTGTATGCCACCTTAAAATTAGAATAACATATAGCTGTTACTAGACTGGGATCCCTGAAAGGCCCCTAGACCAGTGATGGCGAACCTTGGCACCCCAGATGTTTTGGAACTACATTTCCCATGATGCCCAACTACACTCCAGAGTGTATGAGCATCATGGGAAATGTAGTTCCAAAACATCTGGGGTGCCAAGGTTCGCCATCACTGCCCTAGACTATCAAAACTTTTCTGGTACACTCCTTACTTGAACCTGTTAGGTATGGTGACTGGAAAACTCCTAATACATTGTAAACCATTCAATCCTCCTAATCACTTTACAAACCAATACACGCTTGAGAAGGCATTTATCAAGAAATGTGGTGTTCCTACTGTAGAACCAGTGATTAAGAAAATACTGATTATACCTGTCTGATGCAGCAGTATTTAAGGATTCTATTACAAATGTTTGGAAACCCTTTGCAAAGCATGGTTTTCATTTGCAGGTCTTGCTGTGCAAACTGCCACAGATTTAAAGGAGAAGTAGGCCAAAACTTTTTTTGGTTTCCCTCTCTTATGGATCACGGGAAGGCAGTTTGTTCTGCACCCCTGTCATCCATTTTCAGCTGACAGCGGTCAGAATCTCACTGTTGGCTGAAGTCCTAGAGTTGGTCCAGGCTCTGAAGATATCCCAACCATATGGTCGGTATCCGCACAGAAGCCTGGATCGGTATGTGGCTCAGCCTCTCAGTGACCCGCTAAGAGTCTGAGTCGGCCCCTCCACAGCCCAGTGCTTCAGTGAGCGCCAGAGGAGAGAGCTGCTGACAGTCATGGCTCTCTGCTCAGAGCGGAGGGGGAGAACTGAGTGATCCATGCTGTTTGATCGCTCAGTTTTCACTACAGAGCCAGTGGGAGACAGGTACAGCATCAGATCGATGCTGCAACCCCCTAGGTGAGTATGTTTGGTTTTTATTAAAACCCAGAACTTCTCTTTTTTTTTTTTTAATGACTATGTCAAAATCTGGGGGAATGGACTAAATGGATGTCCATACATCCAGCTATTATCCTTGTTGATGCAATGCTTGTAGAGCACTTAGGGCTTATGCCTACAGCCCTACACCAAATTGATTTGACTTGGATTAGTCTACATTTCCATCTTCTTTTTCGAATGAGTCTAGTAATGGTAAATAAGCAAAGAACTCTTTTTAGCTGAAATATTGGTCTGTGGAACTTCAATGTAAAAAGTGCTTGTTATGCATGCCCTTTATGGTAAACGTTCCAGAACACCCTTATTAAAGACATGACGTCATCGGTGGTAAGAGTACTAATTTTCCCCAGCAAAAGAAGTCCAAACTATAAAGACTGATTACCCCTTTGACGCTAAGAAGGGTTCCATTTGTTACACCCAGGTTTCAACCTCTAAAATCAGACCCAAGCAAGGGGTCAAGTTTCATCATAAACCCTGGCTTCCTAAATCTCCCAAATCTTCAGACAAAATGAAGGAAGGCCTATTGGCCTGTGCAGACTGCCTCCCCTCCCCGCCAAGTGCATGCTATCCAACCTGTCTCTGTCCCCACACAGACTAGCAGACCTCATGCAGAGTTGCGTTGTTTGTCAGTGATTGAAGTCCAGTATTGATGTAATGTGCAGGGAGAAGCATGTTTACAGTGCATGCAAACTTTGTTTTGGTAAAAAGCACTACACGGCTACCTTTTTTTTTTTTTTTTTTTTTTTTTTTTTTTTTTTTTAAAGCAAATCAGTCCCATAGTTTAAGGTTAAAGGCACAGGTCCATCCAGTTCAGTCTGTAAGTGTGCTAATTCAGTATTGTAAATTAATTAAATTCTGCTGATATGTATGACTTTTCCACTAACAAACTCTAATTCTTATTTTGTAGGTGAAAAGAGAGACCGGGGAGAACACTCCAGTCCTCTCAGATGATGAATTAATGTCAATGTCTGTGCGGGAGCTTAACCACCACTTGCGTGGTTTGTCAAAGGAAGATGTGGTGCGGCTCAAACAAAGGAGAAGGACCCTAAAGAACAGAGGCTATGCCGCCAGCTGCCGTGTAAAGCGTGTTTCCCAAAAGGAAGAACTAGAGAAACAGAAGAATGACCTCCAGCATGAAGTGGATAAGCTAGCACAGGAGAATTCTACCATAAAACTGGAGCTGGATGCCCTAAGGGCCAAATATGAGGCTCTGCAGAACTTTGCGCACTCTGTGTCCTTAGGGCCTATCACTCCAGCAAAAGTTGCTGCCACCAGTGTGATCACCATTGTGAAATCCTCTGGGAACTCTTACTCTTAACAAATGCAAAATGTCTTTCCTTGTGCATCCAGTCCCATCTCACACCACCAACAGCTATCAGCCACACTTCAGACTGCAGCTTTCAAAAGATGTGGCTAGCAACCAGTATAAGACTTCCATAATTGGTCATCAAATTTGTTTTCGTTTTGTTTTTTTACATTTCCACTAGGCTTGTCCCTATATGCGTTGTGTTATGAACTACAGTAATTTTACAGGGTACATCCATGTTTCAGTTTTGCGTGAAAGCCAATGGTTTGAAAGGTCCACCAGCTTCTTATATTGCAAGGAGAGCTCTTGCCGTAAGATCTCATCACCTGTGTCAGTAATTCTATTCTCCTGCTGCAGCCATTGAGGGGATCCTTCACTCTTCTTTGTTATCTTGACCTGATGGTGAACGTGTCAAAAGGAGACATTACAGTGCCTACTGTGGGGAAACAAGAGCTTTTGGGGGCAAATCTGGCAAAGGGATACAAAAATACTAATTCAAAAACACCCGTGCCAATCCAAAACTCATATCTAAACTACAGAATTCCATTCACAGCACATTGAGGCTGTGGAACTCAGAACTAGTATGCTTCTACATGTTGGATAGTGCTTTAGAAAAGCATTGGATTTTCTTAAAGTAAGCCTGTCACAAAATATTATAGTCCTTTATATCAAAGTTTATTTTTATGCTGTTTTGGCGCTTTAGCCATCACACAATGTATCCTTCCTATGTTATAATAGTGCTAGAAGTAAAAATAATCTTCACTCGTATTGTTCGGGGAAAAATCAAAATGCAGAGATTGAAATCCATATGGATGTCTATTTTGTGATTTCACATTTTATTATTTTTAATATATTTTATTTATTTTAACAATATTTATTGTGATGGGCAGAAAATTGCATACTTGGCAGGTTCACTTTAAAAAAAAAAAGTGTTTGCATGTATCTTTTCTAATGTAGAGTAACATTCTACCATTTGCTAGAGATGACCCATACCATGCAGTGCTGGGACAGTGTATGGTTATACAAGCTTCAGTGCAGCCTCATGGGGGTTTGTTTCATTTTGTCTGGTTCATAGGATTTTGGTCCAGAAAAATGTATGCAGTGTGGGGGACAGGTAATATAGCCAACAGTTATAAAAGTAACCTGTCATGTGAAGATGGGGGAATAGGAAGTTGACGACTAAGGTGGAGAACAGGAGGTTGTTAGTGGAGTAGAGCTTTAAGAAAGAGTAAGTGATTTAGAAGAGGTATATTTACATATGTAATATTCGCTTCAGTACACGGCAGCCACATTAGATCTTTTTGGCAGTTTAAAAAATTCCTGGCTGCAGATCAAAAAGAAAAGGTCTTTTTATAAAAACATGTCATTTCAAAATGGCCAATGTGGAGTGTCGGCTCCATTACTGTCTTGAATTAGATTTGTGGGTGCTGTCTACAGCTAGAAAGTGCTTCAGGTAGGAAATTCAATCCCTCCTTCTAAGGCTCGGTTCACACTGGGGCGACCTGTCAGGTGACTTGGCAGCCTGACAAGTCACGCTCTATTCAGTGCAATGGAATGGTTCTAATTGGAGCACTCAAGTTGCTCTGACTTAGAAAGAGGTTCCTGTACTACTTGGGGGCGACTCCGGAGCTGCTTGCATTGACTTCTATTACAGAAGTTGTTTGCAAGGTGAGCTGTGTGGCATGGCTTGCAGAGTCAGATGACTTTGAAGTTGCCTCAGTGTTAACTGAGACTAAGGGCTCAACTGTAGTTGAATTTTTTTTTTGTGTGCAAATATTTAACTTATTTGTTGCCTTTTGAAATTTCAATATTTTTTGCAAATGAAGCACTGGTCCAAAATGGATTAAATATCCTGGTCCCAAGCATTTTTACCTCTCATACAGAGCTGCACCCTTAGCCTTATGTGCTGCTCCCAGTCATAAGAGACTAACTTGATGCATTCATATATACTGCTGTAGCAGTCACATTACCAATGTGAAATAAGCATACTGAAGCTGGCCATGAAGTTGTTAAATAGTGCAAGGATGAAGAGAAATGTACTGATAGAAAATTCACAGAACAGTGTATGCATATTACATTATGCAGATTTAAGGAAAGACTAGCATGTATAAAAGATAGAAGGTAGACCTTAATTCCTTCTGGACTCAATTGACACCAACCTTCATGAGGCGCCCCAGATTGATATTACCAAGTGCTTGATTGGGTATGTGTAGCTGCCATTGTCCTGGCACAGGAAGTCCTATTGTTGTACACTGATACTGGTGCACGGTACTTTAATGTGTCCTTGAGACATCACTATATAATATTACTGTAACTTTTAAAGCTGAAGTGGCCAGTTAGGGCATATGACAAGTACCCCACTCCCTTGTATACCATTACTTATGGTGAGCTGGGTCCGCTCCTTCTCTGTGGAGACACTCTAAAATAACTTCATTAGCTGCTTTAGGAAGAATCAATTTGACAAGCCATGGGACAGAGAATTCTCATTGCTGTGGGGTGTGATGTCGCTGACCTCAATATTCCAGGCCATTTTTCTCTGATTATCTCTGTTGCCATTATGTGCTTTCTTATTTATGTTTGAGACGTTTTATTTTTCTGTATATTTATATATTTTTATTTTAAAAATAATAGGGTTAAGGGTGGGAAAGTCTTATTTTAATTGTCGTGTTTTTTTTTTTTTTTTTTGTTTTTTTTTAATGGTTATTGACAAAAAAGCATTATTACTTGAGATTAGAGTTAGCTGCATTCAGGAATTTTAATTACAGATGAAAAATTTGAAACAACAAAAATATATAATGATAACTCTTATTTATATATATATATTATATTATTTAGTCTCTATACCTGTTATTTGGATTGGGCAACTGGTTATTATGTTGGGATTGTCATATAGACCAGCAACAGCCAGAGAGCCTGACATTGCCCCAGCATGCAGCATATTCTTTTTCTTTACTTTTAAAAGGGGGTTTCCACCTTTTTAGAAATGTTGAATTTTTATGTCTAATGGCAGAGTCAGCATTTACCAAGTAAAATAATGCTGTGTTTTTGAGCCCCTTCTGTATTTCCCATATCTGTATATGGGGAAATACAGATACATATATGTATATCCCATATGCCGTACCTTTATGGCTGCTTGACAGAGTTGCTTACTCATTGCCTTTTGATATACCACAGCTTAGCTTGGCCTTGTGCCTGTGTATACAGCATTATACACATATATAGACCACAGCTGCCTTATTACAGAGCAACATAGACCACTTACCTGGACAGATGAAATATAATCTTTGGGGGGGGGACTCAGATATTGATAAATCAAAACACAGATCAGTGTGCTGTGCTAACGTAAATGGTATTCATGTACAATCTAAATTCGGTTCATATATTAGGCCTGGTTCACACTGGTGCGATTTCAAATGCTACTTGAGTTGCACTGAATCGCATGACAATGGAAATCACATTGCATCGATGTGAAAGGACACCATTGAAAACAATGAAACTTAGGGGAAGGGACCTGTGCTACTTTGCGATGCAGTGCATTTTGTATTTTTTTTTGTGCCCTATAGACTCCAGTGGAACCGCATCAAAAAACACCTCTACACGCGTTTTTAATGCGAATTCCTGTGCGTCCCCCCCAGCTCCAGAAGGCGCAGTAGTAGGGAAATCACGTCAAAAAGACACCAGGTAGTACTGCAGTTGTACTACCTGATCGCATTGGAAATTGGATGAAATCACAGTTGCACTAGTGTGAACCAGGCCTTAAGGTAAATTCTAGAAGTATTCTGTTACAATCTGTACATACACTTTTTATGTATTACTGTTTTTGCAATACCAGCTTAAACACTCACACTGATATTGAAGAAAGAATACAAGAGCATCTGTCTTTTAAGGCTTGGTTCACACTTGCAGGCACGGCAGCCCATTCATTAGAAAGAGCTACTCTGGCCCACAAAAACTGAGTATTAAAGATAGACCTATTGCTATGGCTTTTCTAAACATCTTCGAGAAAGAAAGCTGACATTTTTTTTGCTTAGACAAAGCTTTTCTTTCAAGTTTTGCTTTAGCTTGCTATTGGCTGGAAGTGGAAACCCTCTAAAGAATTTACTTGTTAAATTTGTATGTAGTTAGTATAGCTCTTTCAGAGTGTGATCCTGCTGCTTTACGTCTGCCAATTAGAAGGATCCATTTCTGATTTGATCACGTGTTTAGGCTTCAGATTTACCCTATATAATTTTAGACCAATTCACCAAAAAAATAAAATAAAAATAAAGGACATAGAGGTCCATAGCAGTCATCTCTATCTATAGATGCCCTATTCTGTAATATCCTTTTGCTGTGGTCCAACTTCCCAGTATTTGCACTTTTTATATGGCAGTTTATAAATGGATCATTATGTACAACCCACTATAAAAAGACTGGCATACCTGCTAATCAGCATCTTGTAAACATCCAAAATCATTTTATGGTCCTGCTCTAAATGATTTAATTAAAAACCCTTTTTATTCCTTTTTATTTTGATGGCCAAATTTATATGTCTAGAACAGACTGCTCATTCAGGTGGAAGGTGTTAATCTTCCTGTCCCTCCACTTAAGTCCAATATGTATTAATTTCTCAATGCCGAAGCTTGGGAGTACAATGAGGGCTTTTTTGACTTGCACACAACATACTCTGACATATTACAATTAATTTTGCAGCAATGCTTTCATACTGTGGCTTCCACTAGTGGTGACTTCATTGACAGAAGGAAGGTTACATTTTAATCATTATCTTTATTTATTCCCCCTAACCTTCTTTCTGGCAGTGAACCACCACCCTCTCTGCTGCAGACTATGGCGTATAATGCCAGCTGGGGTGTGAGTCCTATTTCAGGTGTAGTATCTGTGTGTTCATCAGACACAAGTGCACAGTACTTATTCTGCATTAAAATCTCATGTATTGAACATTTTTCATCTAATAATATATATGTGTGTAAATAAATATAGTGAATGGTATTTATTTTTCTGAACATTTTAAAGTCCTTTCTAAGTGTATTTTATATTGTTTGAATAAAGCATTTTCATGTAAATGGTGTATTGGTTTCCTAACTAGAACTATGAAAAATAGTTAGTGTATGTCCAGAAAAAGCTTTTGTTTTCAGTTTTGAATAGAGCGGGAAAGGGTTGGAACACCAATGGGGTTTTTACTGCTATTTGGAACTCTTGTTAGAGATATTAAAGTGGAAGTAAAGTCTTGTTTTTTACTTGTACCTACAGGTAAGCTTACGATAAGGCTTACTTGTAGATACAGTGAATATCTCCTAAACTTGCACAGTTTAGGAGATATTCAGAGTGCATGCAGCTGGTGACGTCATCGGCGCATGCGCTCTGAGGGTCCAGCTTACCGTGCCGGACCTTCAGAGCCTGTGCCGCAAACGGCGGCTCGTGCTCGGGAGTGACATCACGGCTTCAGCCACTCACAGCGCCAGGGCTTGCGAACCCGGAAGAAACACCGGGGAAGATGTCAGCAGTGTGTGGGCGCCGTGCCATGCATACTAGCTCATTTATGCCTTTTTGTCTTGCGTGGTGTTTTTTTTTTTTTTTTTTTTTTTTTTTCTTAACCAGGGTTTACAGCCGCTTTTTAAGGTTGCGTTGGCAACAGTTTAACTACACAGGAAGCGAAGGGCAATCTATCATCGGGCATAGATGGCAATAAAATACTAATGGGGGTTTTAGCTTATCTGTATTCCTCCTCCGAAGATGCAGCATTTTTATTTTTGGCTGTGTTGCTGTTAGACGTTCCCACGCTTCTTGTTATTGGGACAGTAAGTGAGGTTTATTCTTCGGAGCGTTGTCATTGGGACAGTGAATGAGGGTAATTCTCCAGGGCCCTGGACAAAAGTAAAAACCTGACAGACGTTCAAATTTTTTACCCCCCCCCACACTGTCCTGTCACCTCATGATTGCCAGTTTTTTTTTTTTTGTTTTTCATAGTTCAATGAGGATTTTCTATTGAAAACACTACATCGCAACCACGAGCCAAGCATTTGGCTCATAGTTGCGCCGTCATTCATGAGCATGGGTTATGTCTGGCAGTAGTATTTCCTGCCGAACTTGACATGCTGTATAATTTTTAAGCAATATGTATTACTCACGCTATGTCCACCATTGCACAGTTTAGGTGAGCAGTCGAGTGGAAAAAAGGTGAATCAACTTTTTTTTTTTTTCTGACCCCCCCCCCCCCCCCCCCCCCGGGTCTTAGGCTCGATTCACACTAATGCCTTTTTTTATGCATTTTGCAGAAATGCAGGGAATTTTTTAACATGAGTTCCTATGAAACATGTTCACATCAATGCATTTTTGTGCCTCTGCGTTTTTGGAAAGGGTCTGGGACTTTTTTTCCCGCAAAATGCAGCCTTTTGCACGTAATAGACTTTAATACACCCGCATCCAAAACGCAAGTACCGCATTTTTACCACAAAGTCGCGTTTTGCATGTGTATGTGATTTTAAGCTGTACATTGACTGTATATAACTGGTTGCTAAGGAGGGGGCCCCCCATATCATATTCTTACGAGGTCTAAATTGGACGGGGATTAGGTTTATCTAATGTAATGAATTATTATGGAGCAATTGTTTGTTTTAACTAGAATTCTTAGTTGGAGACATCATACCACCCAAAAGGTCTGGATGACATTAGAAAAGACATTGGCAGGTCGTGATGTAACCCAAGCTCCATGGGTCCTGTACCCATATAGAGGGCTGTCTAAAACTGCCTCTTTTCTTTCCCCACACCTTGACGCTCTGGGATTCACTTAACAAAAAAGAATCTCTAGTTTAAAAAAATCTCTCCGCTACTACTGTTAGGGGGTTTCTGCTGATTTCCCCACATGTCCTCAACATGGGGGGTGGGTGCTTTGGGGCCTCTGCGCCCCCCTGCCCCAATGCGCCTTGCCCCCATGTTGATGGGAACAAGGGCCTCTTCCCGACAACACAAGGGTTGTCGGGGTCTGTGGGCGAGGGTCTTATCGGAATCTGGAAGCCCCCTTTAAGCCCCCAGATCCTGCCCCCCCCCATGTGAATGAGTATGGGGTACATTGTACCCCTAAACCAAGAAAAGTAGTGTGGTGTGAAAAAATACACAGGTTTTTGACAAGTCTTTAATAAAAATATCGTCCCTGCTTCTTCCTCCCATCTTCCTCCTCCGGGCTTCTCCTTCTCCTGCTTCTTTTTCTGCGCCTTCTTCTTTCTCCTGTCTTCTTTGTATGGTGTTCTTCCTCTGCCACCGACCCTCCTCCAATGCTGCAACTCGCTGATCTGTTTGCGCCAATGTCAAGTGTTTCTTAAATAACCATGGGGACGTGGCCATCAGATGACGTCATCCAAGGCCCCGCCCCGTGACATCACAAACCCATCCCCCTGGTTGGTGATGTCACAAGGGGGCGGGGCCTCGCCCCCATCGTTATCTAAGACATAGAAGAACTACTACTGCCTGCTATATTTTTTTTTTTTACACTACTTTTTTGGTGTAGGGGTACAATGTACCCCATACACATTCACATAGGGGGGAGGCTGGGATCTTGGGGGGGCCCCCCTTGTTAAAGGAGGCTTCCAGATTCCGATAAGCCCCCGGCCCGCAGACCCCGACAGCCAGCGGCTAGGGTTGTCGGGAAGAGGGCCTTGGCCTCATCAACATGGGGACAAGGTGCTTTGGGCTGGGGGGCGCAGCGCCCCCCCCCCACTCCGAAGCACCAACCCCCCCCCCACCATGTTGAGGGCATGCGGCTTGATATGGTTTAGGAGAGGGGGGCGCCCTTTCCTGACCTGCCAGGCTGCATTCTCGGATAAAGGTCTGGTATGGATTATGGGGCGTTCACAATTTTTTTTTTTTTTGGAAATTCTTTATATTGTTTTTCCAAAGGTGTAAGAAAAACTTATTACAATACAGAGCTCCTGGGCATTCCCCACATAAAAAAAAAATAAAAAATACAATACCATTGAGATACAGGCGTGTGTAAAATATTACAACTAGGATAAACAAAAGAAAACCTATAATTTTTATACTGCTCAATGTCAATGTACACTGGGAAAAAAGAGTCAATGAGACACATGATATACATAGAATACCAATCGCAGCGATGGGAGTAAAGAAGAAATAGGTTTACTAGGCCTTTTGACCACAATTTAGGTGAAGGGAGAAGGCTGAAGGCTCGATTAGCCTGGTCCAGGAAGCATAAACAGGAGCTACATGCTTCAGACCCTATTGGGATGCATTAGGCATGGGAGATGCCAGACGGATAGTGCGTACCCAACACGAGAGGGATAAGTGGTTTTATATAGTGGCACAGTAGTACTGACCATAGTCTTCCAGGAGGTTAAGGAAGGCTCCTATTCTTGCGTAAAACAACAATAGACCTTAGGTGCGCTGTGGTGAGCCAAGGTGATAACAAGGCCCAGCAGACAGATCAACACTGTTTGGAGGGATTGGTACTGTAGTTAAAGAAGTTATGAATTGGGTAACTTCAGTCCAAAAGGTTTGCAACTTGCAAATCTGCATTAGCATTACCACACCTCCAACAGAGGGGGGACGGTTTCCTGGGTAAATTTTGTGTAAAAATTTGGCGGTGTTAAAACCCGGTGGATAATTTTATATTGAATCAAGCAATCTCTGACCGCTACCAGTTGAAGAAACTGGAAATCCCGGAAATCTTTCCAATCTGAATCTAGGTCTAGCGCATCTTCTCGCCACATAGCATATAATCCCTCCAGCCCAAACTATACTGAGGGAGTAGTGTTTTATAGATATTAGACATAGGTTTGTCTAGTGGGTCCTCTCGCAACAGAGATTCCAGAATAGGCTGAAGGATAGTTAAGGACTGAGATCCAAACTGGGTGATGGAGGCATGTCTGAGTTGCATATATCTAAAGAAATATTGATTGGACAAGCCATACTGTTTAAGAGTATCAAAGGTTGCGAGAGTACCCTCCCAACAAATATGTTCAAGCATTTTTATGCCCTTTTATGCCCACAGTGTCGGGTCAGGGATAGATTGAAATTCTGGGAGTAGGGGGTTTAACCATAAGGGAGTGCATGGAGACCACCAGTCCGGGTCGTCAGCGTTTACAAACTAATAGTTGCCACGCTTTTATCACTGCTTTCATGGAAAGTGTAAAAGAAAATGGTGATTTAATTCCTCTAAACAGTGCATTCCTCAATGATTCATATTACCTTAGGTAGGCCGCCTCCAGGACCACTGAGGCATTGGAGTAATCTGAAGTTACCCAGTTATGTGCATGTGAAAGTAGGGCTGTATAGAAATATTTGTGAAGGTCTGGACAGGCCAGTCCTCCCTGTGTCCAGGGCCTCTGAAGAATCAATTTGTTGAACCTGGGGACATAGAGTTCCAAAGGAAAGAAGAGATGATGGAATGAAATTGCTTAAACAAGGATTTAAGGATCCAAGTTGGGGAATATTGAATTATGTATAAAAATGCTGGGAGATTTTTCATGTTAAGCAGATTTATTCTGCCGATTAATGACAGAGGTTCATGATCTCATGCTTTTATGGATTTAAGAATGGCTAGGTGGGGGTAAAGATTCAGTTTGATATAATCTGATACATTGGGGGTAATGGTGATCCCAGAATAGTGTATCAAGGACCAAGATAGGGGGAGTAAGGGGTTAGCCATCAGTTCAGCTTGTGCATCTATAGGTAAAATATGCACTTTCTCCCACTTTATCTTTAAAAGCAAGCCAAGATAGCAAGGGTCTCCCGGAATGAGGGTCCAGGATCATTGAGGAAGAGCATCAGGTCATCAGCGTAAAGGGTTACTTTTTCAACAATGGAGCCAATGTCAGAAACCATGAATTAGACAGACAGAAGTACAGTTAAATCTCACTTGTTTAATATTAAAAAAAGGTAAATAGAGTAAACGTAGTCAAAACATAGCCAGAGTTCAGGGAGCAAGAGATGAGCGTAGCAGAACAGCAAGCAGGATCTGGAGCCAGAAGGAATGTCAGCCAAGCAAGTCTTTAACAGGAACACAGGAGAGCATCTCTAGAGATGTGACCAAGATGAAGGCAGAGATCATCTGGGCTGGACGGCTTAAGTAGGCAGGACTGACGAGCAGGATATCATCAACAGGTGAGTCACTGTGGAGAGATAGGAGCTGGCAATTAGCCGACAGCTGAGTGGCCAGCTCAGAGAAAGAAGGGCCGAATCCAGCCCTGACAGCCAATTTGTATACCTTCTACAGCACTGGACCATCTAAGGGCAGTGGCAAGGGGCTCCATCACCAGAACAAATAGGATGGGGGAGAGGGGGCACCCCTGCCTCGTTCCTCCAGAAATGACGCAGAAAACCTGCCACCCAACTTAATTTGTGCCACTGGGGATTTGTACAATATATTGACCCACTGGCAGAAGGTAGGGCCTAACCCACAAGCCTTCAGGACCGATGTCGTATAGTACCAACTATGTCAAAAGCTTTTTCTATATCCAAAGCCACCATTTTTCAAGTATGAGAATGAGAGGATGTGAGTTGCAGGTGCGTGAGCACTCACATTAGATTAACATCTGTAGCCTTTCCAGGTATAAATCTAGTTTTGTCTATATCTATTCGTAAGGGTAGAACTCGACTAGCCTGTGGCAATACCTTTTGCCAACATTTTAAGGTCATAGTTTAAGAGCAATATTGGCCTGTAGGCTGTACAGAGTTTTGGATCTTTACCCGGTCTAGGGATAAGGACTATGTGGGCTTGGTACATTGTATGGGGTAAGGAACCAGTTTTAAGGCAGTGAGCATAAAGAAACTGGCGTTTAGGGGCTAAATGCTTGGCGTACATTTTGTACCAATCTCCCGGGAGACCGTCTGGGCCTGGGGTTTTAGGAGGAAGAGAGGAGATAGCAGCCACTATTTCAAGCGTAGAAATCAGGGCTTCTAGGGACTCTATGTCCTCTAGTGTCAAAGAGGGCAAAGATAGGGCCTGAAGATCCCAGGGAGAATATCTACATGGGTGATGCACTGAGGTTGACTGTAAACCACTTTAAAAAATTGGCGCAACTCTTTTAGGATAGTGTCAGGGTCTGGAATCAGACCTCCTGCAATTCAGAGACTACAGTTTGATAGTGTGGGTCTGCCACCAGGCTAGCCAGAAGATGGCCATTTTTATCCCCCGATTTGAAAATTTTGCCTGCCAACAAGTTAAAGTCAGTTTGGGTGAGGGAGATATAATGTAGTTTCACGTCTCTCCTAGCTTGAGACAGAGTGGTGTGGTGCTCTGCAAAGGACTCGGCCGCTGCAGCCTTGAGGTTCTCGAATTGCAATGTTAATGAGGTATATTCAGATCTGACAGCTTTAATGGCTGAAATGTAATTGCCTTGCCTCGTCACCTTAAAGACATCCCACACCATGTCAGGAGGAGCTGAGTCTGTACCAGTAGGAGTCTATTAAAGGGGACACCATCTCCATTACTTTTTCATTCTGAACCCAACGTAGGCCAATCTTTAGGTCCCTGGGTCCTTCTGTCGTCCATAACATAGGCACAATTCCAATGGAGAGTGGTCAGAGAGTCCTGCTGGACAATAGGAGGCCTTGGATAAATTAGCTTGTACTGATAAGCTACCAAAAGCAAGATCAATTCTGGATTTATGGATCGCAGATAAATGCGAAAAGGTTTTTGTGGTTGCGTGCTTCCATTGCCAAAATTCCATTAAGGCAAAAGTATCCCCCCAATGTGCTAGGTCTGGACAAACATTACGTTGTGGGTTGGAGGTATCCAATGTTGCATTTAAAATGGAGTTAAAATCCCATCCCAACAGGATATGAGTAGTCTGGAAGGGGGCCAGTTTTTCAGGCAAAATATATTGATGAAGGCCCACATAACTGCATGGTGTTCCATTATAAGGATAATGTACCTGCCGCTGGGCTCAGTTATGACTTTCTCAATCCTGCACAGAAGGGCCTTATTAATAAGTAAAGCGACTCCACAGGCATAAGTTGGGTAAGTGGCATGGAATTCTTGTCCAGCCCACGATCTCTGTAGGGCCAACATGCGACTGCCTGTGAGATGGATCCCGTGCAAAAATATGCGGTTTGTGGGAGTTTAAGTGTTTTAATAGGAGAGAGCGTTTACATTTATTATGTAAAGGCCTGGTCCAGGAGACTAATTTGAATCCAGACATAGCTATAACAGTGATATAAACAATATTACCTAAGGGTAAGAGAGAAAACCAAACAAAAGGCATCTTTGTTCATTGGCCTAGTACACTGGACACTTACAAAATTGACAAATTGAAAAGGGTATGGAGGTATAAGGAGCAGGTAAAGATTGTGGAACAGTTGAGCAGAAACTGAACAATAAAACCAACAGCCTACTATTTAGCTGTGACCCCAACATAACTAGGTTTTGTAGTTCGTTCCTAAAATGTGAATCGTTTGCTACTTAGACCAAGAGAAAGTCATAGGTCCACAGAAGCAACTTTATCAGGCAGTCACAATATCCTCTTGAGTGGGTGGTCCCAGTCTCTCGAAAAGTAAATTGAGAAGCATGTGGGAGTAAACGGTCCTAGAGCAAAAGTCTCCCCTTCACTCAGAAAAGAGTACTGCTACGGGAAAAAAAAAAACCAGATACCTAGTCTTGCACCACAGAACCAGCATTACATGGAGGGCTTTCAGGAGGGGCTGTAATGTGCAATAAGAGAAAGTTCAGAGTCCATCAAGGTGGTGCCATGTATGGTTATATGCAGTAACAATATGGGAGTTAAAGGTAGATGTGTCAGGCCCTGAATTAGACAGGTTAACAAAAGAAATGGAGAGAGAAAAAAAAAAAAGTGGGTCAAAAACAATAACAGGAACTTGATAAAGCTCACCAAGAGTCAGGATTAACTTGTTGTTCCACAATGCAGAGTGTTAGGAGCCAGTCATCGGCATCATGAGGCGAGTCAAAGAACCTCACCATTCCTCCCTGTGGGACACGTAGGCAGTTGGGGTAAAGCATGCTATTGGGTATGCCACTTGTGCGGATCTCAGTAAAGGATTTCTCAGTAAAGGATTTCCTCTTCTTTTAGAGCTCTGGGGAGAAATCTAGGAATAGATGCATGTTCCACTACATAGGTCGGGGATACTTCAGTGAGACCAAGGAGCTCCTTGAAGAAGGCCTCCGCAAACTCCGTAGGATGATCTCCCTCGGCGCCTTCTGAGAGTCCCAGCACCCACACATTGTTGCGGCGTAGCCGGTTCTCGGCATCGTCAGACTTCACCACCAGCATATGAACAGTCTGTTGGAGTGACTGTATAGTCTGGGAGTGCTGGGTTGTAACATCCTCTGTAGTGGAAATGCAGGATTCTGTCTCACTCAGCCTCCCCCTGATTTTTTCTAGGTTGGTGCAGATAAGATTGCATTCTTCAGCCAGATGATCAATTCTTACCAGCAAGGATGATTTAATCTGTTCGATAGCTTGAAGGATAAGGGCAGTGTCAGGTTCCTAGGGCTGTGCCGCAGGAGGTGCAGCATGCTCCCGTTACCCCAACAGATCCATCTTTGCAAAAAGAGCTTGTAGCCTGTGTGCCAAAATAGAGTCGGCACACATGGCCGCCGGGGCTCCCTGTTCGCAGTAGGTGCAGTGGAGCGGCTCTTTGACAGCATCGCAGGGTGCTCCTGGGTCCGGTGCGCAGGCAGAGAGCTACACTAGGGGCCTGGCAATCACCAGATTTGTGTGTGAGGGAACAGGATAGTTCAGGATGTTCCAGAACTCTCTTATCAACTGTCCACCGGGGTCTACTTCCAGTCACACCTCCAAGAGCAAGTCTTTTAAGAAGGCTTAAAGGGCTACATTAAAAATACACAATTCATTTAAATAATATGCTAGGAGGATGACCTAAACCTGACTGTGAAGTAAAAGATTTACAAAGAAAAAACTAAATTGCTGTTAAATGACATTTCTTGGCTGCTTCATTCTGTTTTGTAATTAAAGCTGACAAGCTTCCCCTCAATATCCATACCAGACCTTCATCCTACTCACTTTAACACATCCTACAGATCTACTACTATATAGGCAAGTTTAAGCATGCATGTTACTTAAGGCTCCATTCACAACTAGGGGATTTGAATTCCAAACACCATACGTGCACGAAGCTTGACACTCAAAAGGAGCAGGAGCTTCTTTTGGGCAGTAGCATCATGTGTTGCAATTTCCTGTGATTGCAGCGTGATTTATCAAACCAAACTCCCACCGCGATTTGGGTGCTATTAGGAAGTAATAGCATCGAAATTGCATCCTGCGTTTTGCAGTGATTCCGCACGCGATTCAAATTGCCCAGGTGTGAATGGAGTCTAAAGGAATTGTGCATTTATTTTATTTTGTGCTTGCCATATTCTGAAAAGTTCTCCCCGCAGACACCCACATCCACCAGGACAGGGATGTGGGGAGGAGGTTCTTGTCCTCATCAACATGGGGAAAAGGTGCTTTGCTGGGGGAGGGGGGGGGGGATCCTGGCAAGGTACCCTTTCCCATGTTGAGGGCATTTGGCATGGTATGGTATGGTATGGTTCAGAAAGGAGGCCTGCATGCTCACCCCCCCTTTCTTGGCCAGCCAGGCTGCATACTTGGATAATGATCTGGTATGGGTTATAGGCATGTTTTTCTTGGGGTAGCCTCTTAAAACCTATATGAACAACACATATGGTCCAGCGCCTCGGATATTTATGAGAAGCAAAATGCAACAGGCATAAAAACTTAAATACTTTAATAGGCCAGTGGTAGACCAGTCCTGAAAATAAACTGAGGTAACAATAGTGACTACTAGTGAAACCAGAGGTACAAGCACTGTTACAGAAAAAAACACATCTGTAAAAAACACAATAACACAGTATTGAAATATAAAAACCAATTTCTCACAGTTGTGGAAATGATAGATATGTATTGTACTTCACATCAACATATACTTGAATAAGAGGACAGTCAGCTTTGAACAATAGGAGGCTAACACCGGAGATCCATTCAATAATGTCCCACAGGAGACCCTGGGTAGAGTGATAGAAGCAAATGACAGGCTCCAAGCAGATGACAGTAACGAGATGAAGGGGATAAAAATTGAGTACTCACACGCAGAGGAAGGCTAGAGACTACCTCATGCTGGAAGAGGTCGGCGTCATGCGGGGGAGCTCACTGGCACAGGCAGATGGTGGAAAAGCCACGGTGTAGAGGTGTGTAGTTCCGCCGTGCGGAAAGCGGCCTCAATAGCTCTGGCGGATGGTGGGAAGACCACGGCGTGTGTCTCTGCCTTGTGTGAAGCAGCCTTACTGGCTTGGGCAGATAGTGGAGTGACCGCTGCGTGCAACTCCACCGTGCAGGAGGCAGCCTGGCTGGAGCTCCGTGTCTATGGACGGATGACGTCAGAGCGAGGAAGCCGCTGAAGCGTTGATGGGAGTGAGTCTGCCGCTGGTCTGCCGGAAGGTGTCTCCACAGGGTTGAAGCCTCATGGATGGAATAGTACTCAATTTTTATCCCCTTCATCTCGTTACTGTCATCTGCTTGGAGCCTGTCGTTTGCTTCTATCACTCTACCCAGGGTCTCCTGTGGGACATTATTGAATGGATCTCCGGTGTTAGCCTCCTATTGTTCAAAGCTGACTGTCCTCTTATTCAAGTATATGTTGATGTGAAGTACAATACATATCTATCATTTCCACAACTGTGAGAAATTGGTTTTTATATTTCAATACTGTGTTATTGTGTTTTTTACATATGTGTTTTTTTCCGTAACAGTGCTTGTACCTCTGGTTTCACTAGTAGTCACTATTGTTACCTCAGTTTATTTTCAGGACTGGTCTACCACTGGCCTATTAAAGTATTTAAGTTTTTATGCCTGTTGCATTTTGCTTCTCATAAATATCCGAGGCGCTGGACCATATGTGTTGTTCTTGTCTTGATCTGTTTCTACCAGTTACGGTTTGTCTGGCTGCACAGGGTATTTCTGATGATCTCCCCCCTCGAAATTGCATAAGGTTTGTGTGTAATACACATGTTTTTCATGCTACACAGCACATGTGCTGATTTTAAGCTCTCCGGGTGGTTTATCGCTGGCGCTGGGTTTTTACTCTGTGTCTTTTTTCTTAAAACCTATATCATAATCTACAGTGGGGAAAATAATTATTTGATCCCCTGCAGAATTTGTAAGTTTGCCCACTTACAAAAGAATGAAGGGTGTATAATTAATATCATAGCTAGAGGATAACATGCGACCGGTCTAAACTACGTGGCATGTTCACCAATGCCAGGAACCTGGTGGACAAGATGGGTGAACTAGAGATACTGTTGTACGCGGAGGATTTAGATTTTGTGGGAATTTCAGAGACCTGGTTCAACAGCTCTCATGATTGGTTGGCAAGCATTCAAGGGTATACCCTTTATCGCAAGGATAGAGAGGGTAAAAAGGGGGAGGAGTATGCCTATATATCAAGAATAATGTACAAGTGAATGTGAGAGATGACATCACTAAGGGAGTTAGGGAGGAGGTGGAATCCTTATGGGTAGAGCTCCAAAGGGATGAAGCTAAGGGGAAAATAATACTGGGAGTATTCTATAGGCCCCCTAACCTGAGGGAGGAAGGGGGAGACAGATCTATCACAAATTGGATTAGCAGCAAGGATGGGAAGCGTTATCATAATGGGGGATTTTAATTATCCAGACAGACTGGGTGGAGGGAACCACGTATTCGTTTAAGGGGTCGCCAGTTCCTAAATGTTTTGCAGGACAATTTTATGGGTCAGATGGTAGATGCACCAACTAGAAATAAAGCGTCACTGGATCTACTGATTACCAACAATAGAGACCTTATCACGGATGTGGATATAGGGGGCAAATTAGGTAACAGCAATCACAGGTCATTTCGCTTCAATATCTATCACACAAATAGGAAACATAAGGGGAATACAAAGACACTGAAATTCAAAAGAGCCAACTTCCCTAATCTTCGAACCTTGCTAGAAGGCATAAATTGGGATAAAATCTTAGGAACAAATAACATGGAGGAGAGATGGGTTTGCTTTAAGAGCATATTAAATAAGGCCATTAGCTAATGCATCCCATTGGGTAATAAATTTAAAAGAGTGAACAAAAGTCCTGGATGGCTTAACTCCAATGTAAAAATGCATATAAAGGCAAAGGAGTAGGCCTTAAAAAAATACAAGGTTGAGGGATTATCCTCAGCATTCAGACTTTATAAAGAATGCAACAAGAAATGTAAGGGTGCAGTAAGGATGGCTAAGCAAGAACATGAAAGATACAGAGGAGAGCAAAAAAAATCCCCAAATATTATTTAAGTATGTAAACAGTAAAAAAGGGAGGATAGACCATATTGGCCCCATAAAGAACGAGGAAGGACATCTGGTTACAAAGGATGGGGAGATGGCAAAGATATTGAATGTATTCTTCTCCTCAGTCTTCACAAGGGAATCAGGGGGCTTCAGTAACCAAAACTGCAGTGTTCATCCTCATGACACATCACAGGAAACACCTCCATGGTTAGAGGACAGAATAAAAATGAGACTTGGGAAACTTAACATTAATAAATCACCGGGACCAGATGGCTTGCACCCAAGAGTACTTAGGGAACTCAGTCAAGTAATTGCCAGACCAATGTTCCTAATTTTTACTGACAGGCTACTGACTGGAATGGTACCAGCTGATTGGAGAAAAGCCAATGTAGCACCAATATTTAAAAAGAGCCCCAAATACATCCCTGGGAATTACAGACCAGTTAGCCTAACATCAATAGTATGTAAATTCTTGGAGGGGATGATAAGGGACTACATACAAGATTTTAGTAATGAGAACGGTATCAATCACAGTAATCAGCATAGAGAATGAAGACTTGTTCTTGCCAAACCAATCTGTTAACCTTCTTTGAGGAGGTGACTTGCCATCTAGATAAAGGAAGGCCCGTAGACGTGGTGTATCTGGATTTTGCAAAAGCATTTGACACAGTTCCCCATAAACGTTTACTGTACAAAATAAAGTCCTTTGGCATGGACCATAGGGTGAGTAAATGGATTGAAAACTGGCTTCAAGGGCGAGTTCAGAGGGTGGTGATAAATGGGGAGTACTCGGAATGGTCAGGGGTGGGAAGTGGGGTGTGGGGTCCCCCAGGGTTCTGTGCTGGGACCAATCCTGTTAAATTTGTTCATAAATGACCTGGAGGATGGGGTAAACAGTTCAATCTCTGTATTTGTGGACGATACTAAGCTAAGCAGGGCAATAACTTCTCCACAGGATGTGGAAACCTTAAACCTTGCAAAAAGATCTGAACAAATTAATTTGGGTGGCAAAAATATCAATGCAATCTATACATTGGGGGGAGAACCTCTGGGGGAATCTAGGATGGAAAAGGACCTGGGGGACCTAGTAGATAATAGGCTCAGCAACGGCATGCAATGCCAAGCTGCTAACAAAGCAAATAGAATATTGGTATGCATTAAAAAGGGGATTAAGTCCAGAGATAATAATATAATTTTCCCACTCTACAAGACTCTGGTCCGGCCGAACCGCACCTACAGTATGCTGTCCAGTTCTGGGCACCAGTCCTCAGGAAGGATGTACTGAAAATGGAGTGAGTACAAAGAAGGGCAACAAAGCTAATAAAGGATCTGGAGGATATTAGTTACGAGGAGAGGTTGCGAGCACTGAACTTATTCTCTCTGGAGAAGAGATGCTTGAGAGGGGATATGGTTTCAATTTACAAATACCGTACTGGTGACCCCACAATAGGGATAAAACTTTTTCGCAGAAGGGACTTTAACAAGACTCGTGGTCACTCATTAAAACTAGAAGAAAAGAGGTGTAACCTTAAACTACGTAGAGGGTTCTTTACTGGTCTCAGCAGGGAGCATCGATAGTTTCAAGAAACTATTAGATAAGCACCTGAACAACCACAACATACAGTGATATACAAGGTAATACTGACATATAATCACACACATAGGTTGGACTTGTGTCTTTTTTTGACTTCACCCATGTATCTATGTAGCTGTATTTTAAATGATGGTGACAGAATATTAACCAAAAATTCAGAAAAAAAACACCTTAACCAATGTTATAAATTGAGTTACAGATCAGTGAGTAAAATAAGTATTTGATCCCATACCAACCAACAATAATTCTGGCTCCCACAGACTGGCTACAGTCTACTATGTGGTACACAGATTAGTCCTGTCAATTTAAGAAGGTGCTCCTAACGATAACTCATTATGTGTATAAAAGACACCTGTCCACAGGATCTCTTTCTTCTATTCAAACCTCGTTATCATGGGCAAGACTAAAGAGCCCTCAAAGGACAAGATTGTAGACCTGCATAAGGCTGAAATGGGCTACAAGACCACCAGCAAGAAGCTTAATGAGAAGGAGACAACTGTTATGCCCCGTACACACGGTCGGACATTGATCGGACATTCCGACAACAAAATCCTAGGATTTTTTCCGACGGATGTTGGCTCAAACTTGTCTTGCATACACACGGTCACACAAAGTTGTCGGAAAATCCGATCGTTCTAAACGCGACGACGTAAAACACGTACGTCGGGACTATAAACAGGGAAGTGGCCAATAGCTTTCATCTCTTTATTCTGAGCATGCGTGGCACTTTGTCCGATTTGTGTACACACGATCGGAATTTCCAACAACGGATTTTGTTGTTGGAAAATTTCATATCCTGCTCTCAAACTTTGTGTGTCGGAAAATCCGATGGAAAATGTGTGATGGAGCCTACACACGGTCGGAATTTCTGACAACAAGGTCCTATCACACATTTTCCGTCGGAAAATCCGTCAGTGTGTACGGGGCATTAGAGCGATTGTTCTCAAATGGAAGAAATACAAAATAACCATCAATAGCTCTCGGTCTGGAGCTTCATGTAAGAGTTTGCTACATGGGGTAAGGATGATCATGAGAAAAGTGAGGGATCAGCCCAGAACTACACTGGAGGAGCTTGTGATTGATCTTAAGGCAGTTGGGATCAGTCACAAAACAAACCATTGCTAGCACAATATGCCGCCATGGATTGAAATTCTGCAGTGCCCGCAAGGTCCCCCTCCTCAAGAAGGCACATGTACAGGCCATCTGAAGTTTGCCAATGAACATCTAAATGATTCAGAGAAGGATTATGGGAAAGTGCTGTGGTCAGATGAGACCAAAATTGAGCTCTTTGGCATTAGACTTGTGGTGTTTGGTAGAAGAAAAATGCTGACTATGGCCCTAAGAACACCATCCCTACAGTCAAGCACAGAGGTGGAAAAATTATGCTTTGGGGCTGTTTCTCTGCTAAAGGTACAGTCCAACTTTGCCGCATTGAGGGGACATTGGAAGGGGCCATGTATTGTAAAATCTTGGATGAGAACCTTCTCCACTCAGCCAGAACACTGAAGATGGGTCTTCCAGCAAGACAATGACCCAAAACATACCGCCAAGGTAACAAAGAAGTGGCTCAAGAAGAAGCAAATTAAGGTCAAGGCCTAGCCAGTCTCCAGACCTTAATCCTTTAGAAAATTTATGGAGGGAGCTAAAACTTCGAGTTGCCAAGTGACAGCCAAGAAACCTTAAGGATTTAGAGAAGATCTGTAACGAAGAGTGGTTTAAAATCTCTCCTGAGAGGTGTACAAACCTGGTAACCAACTACAAGAAACATCTTACCTCTGTGCTTGCCAACAAGGGTTTCTCCACTAAGTACTAAGTCACGTTTTGCTTGGGGTTAAAATAGTTATTTTACTCACTGAACTGCAACTCAATTTATAACATTTGTATCGTGTTTTTATCTTGATTTTTGGTTGATATTCTGTCTTTATCATTTAAAATACACCTATGATAAAAAATAATAGACCCTTCATTCTTTTGTAAGTGGGCAAACTTATAAAATCTGCAGGGGATCAAATAATTATTTTCCCCACTGTGTATACTTTTAGGGGGAGCCCCATGCCATTTGTTTGGCTTTCAATTTGGCTGCAAAAGTGAACATACACTTTCGCAAATAAACATATTTTCGTTTTCTTCTGTCAGGCGTTCTGTTTGATGAACTGTTTCTGGTCCTTTGTTTTCTCAATTAATGTCCATTGTTCCTAGGTACAATTTCTTGCCCTTGGGATGATTTCTGCCCCGATTTGTAACACAGCTTCAGTCTCACTGCCCTCTCTTTGATTGGCTTTCGCCATCCAGCCTTCCTTTCATACGTTGATTTCTTCTATGTGTAGTATGATTTTCGCATGGCTGGATCTCTCTCTGGCTATAACCTGCCCCTAAGTTGGACTGCATTTGGACATTCCATTGGTATAATAGTATCTACTACTCCTGTGTCCCTCAATGAATGATAAAGAAAATAATATATTTTTTTTCTTATCATAAAAAGGGTCAAACACACAGAGGGCTCCTGCCCCTCTTTGCGTTTGGCCTTGTGTACTGCTTGCTCACAAAAATGATTATTTACTATTCTACTTCTATAAAAAGGTTGTAGGGGAAGTACAAAGTTTGTTTTCAAGGACAGAGAGGACAACTAGTTCACGGCATTAAGGAGGCCATCTACATTATCCTGAAAGAAATGTTGGGCCTTTAACACATTCTTATATATATATATATATATATATATATATATATATATATATATATATATATATATATATATATATATATATCGATACCTTCAGCCATGTAACTCCAGCAAATAGCATCTGTCCCAGACTTAGTTGCACCATGGTGATTGGATTGTGTAATTAGAACATTGGAACTGTCACACCTCTCATCTTTTTCTTGCCAATCAGAATATGTCTTGACACATTTGACAGTGCTTGGATTAGGTTGACCGAGTTACCCTTGCAGCTTTAAGCACTTTCCTACTGGTCACTTTTACCCCCTTCCTTCCCAGGCAAATTTTCAGCTTTCAGTGCTGTCACACTGTGAATGACAATTGCATGGTCATGCAATATTGTACCCATATGGGATTTTTTATTTTTTTCACACAAATAGAGCTTTCTTTTGATGGTATTTAATCCCCACTGGGATTTTGTTTTTTTTCTAAATGAAAAAAAATTCATAGTTTGTTATAAAATTTTGCAAACAGGTAATTTTTCTCCTTCCCTGATGTGTGCTGATGAGGCTGCACTGTTGGGGCGGCACCGATACTATAAGTGGCACTGATAGGTGACACTGATGAGGAGGCACTGTTGGGACTGCACCGATAATCAGTGCCCTGATTATTAGTGTCGATGTCCCTTTAACACAAGCTGGTTATCGGCTCTCTTCTCTCCTCATGCTGTAAGCATCCGGCTTGTGTTTACATCTGTTATCAGCGGTCATTGGACACAGCTGATCATGTGGTAAAGGGGCGCTGTGATTGGCCCTTTAATGATCTGTGATTACCTGAGTCCGAAGTCTGACCACAGGGGGCATGCGGGCAATGCAATCACAGGAGGACGTCCATGACCCCCCTTCTGGCAAAGTAAGCATGCACTGTAGCTGTCTTTCGGATATAGCGCAGGCAGGAAGTGGTTAAATTGCTGGGGTAGATTCCTGATGCTTATTAGAGCTGAGGAAGCCACTTGAATAAGAAGTGAAACATTACACAGCAGGTTAGGTTTAATGTGGCTAACTATTCTGCTAGGTAATTTAACCACCTTCTGACCAACCATTTTAATTAAACTGCAGATCAGGGCACCTGTTTTTAAGATTACATTTATAAATGTCCTTGTTTGTAATGCGTATGCACTCACAATGCCTGTGATCAAGCTTTCATTTCTTCTCTCTTCAAAATGCTTTTCCAAGGAAAGCCACTGTCGTGTAAACTATCCTAAAAAGTTAACTTTACAGTCTGACTGTACAGTCTTTGAATAATAACCTTTAGATTTACCCAAACTATCTATGTATATTAGGACCTACACAAAATATACAATAACCTTGTGTTCAGTCAGGCATGCCCTTGAACTACAGTAGGGAAAATTTTTATTTGATCCCCTGTAGATTTTGTAGGTTTGCCCACTTACAAAGAAGTGAAGGGTCTATTTTTTTTATCATAGGTTTATTTTAAATGATAGACACAGAATATCAACCAAAAATCCAAAAAAAACGCAATACAAATGTTATAAAGTGAACTGTAGTTCAGTGAGTAAAATAAGTATTTAATCCCCTACCAACAATAATTCTTGCTCTCACAGACTGGCTACAGTGTGTGCTCATGTGGTACACAAATTAGGCCTCGGCCTTTTGGCCAAGATCAAGTGTAGTGTCTGTTCTTATCAGTTACCAGTGGAGGAGCTGTGCGTCAGTCCCTAGCCTATGGCGGTGGGTCAGGGGTGGCGGTGGCTATGCAAATCCACTGGTGTAATGGTAATCTGGAAAGTTAGTAGCAGGGAGATTCCAAACCGGACCGCTTGAGGAACTGAGGGCCGTTAGTAGGTCTTCTCTAGAGCAGGGGTCTCAAACTTGTGGCCCCCCAGCTGTTGCAAAAAAGCAAGTCCCATGTGGCAAGGCTGACAGTTAAAAGCATGACTCCCACAGGCAGAGGCACGATGGGACTTGTAGTTTCGCAACAGCTGGAGGGCCGCCAGTTTGAGACCTCTGCTCTAAAGAAAGTCAGAAGGGTTACCCCCTGATGGGGATGGAGAGGCACTGGTCTGGCCCAAGGCCAGGTCCCAAAAGAAGCCCGTGGTGTATGTGCCCCTGTAGTGGCAGCCCAGGGGTGCCATAACTCTTACTGTGTTAATGTCCCACTTTTACCTGCACCTAGGTCACTGCACATCACACTTTTTTTTCACACCTGCCTCTAGGGCTGAGCCTTTTGGCTAGGACCAGAGGAATTTTTTCATTCCTGGCTGAAAGGCCAGCCATTGTATCACGCAATGGCACCTATTGCACTTCTCCACTATCCTTCCCCCCACTTTTATTAGTGTTTGTCACTTTTTTTGTTGGTGTACACGTTTTTGTCATGTGAGTGTAGGTCCTCAGGCCTGCCCTGAAAGTCTTTGGAAATGATGGATATGGCCTTCAGGCTTGGTTTGCCCTCTCTCATGGGGTCTCCCTTTGAGGGAGCCCCACCTAGTACTTGGGTGGGTCTGTTTCGGCAGACCTCCCAGCGAATGGGGTCCGTCTGGTTTCGGCCAGATGGGCCATGTGAAGTACCCCAGTCCCCGTGTGGAGCCTAACGCTCCATGGGAGCAGGGCTAGGGTCCTTTCTCTTCGGCGGAGGACTGTGTGTACACCCTGTGCACGTTTTGTGTTTCACTTTTTTGGTGTACACTTTTTTGGTGTACACTTTTTTTTTGCACTGGGTGGAGTTCGAGTGTGTTCACACACCACGGGCTTTAAAAAAACCCAAAAAATTAGTCCTGTCAATTTAAGAAGGTGCTCCTAACGACAGCTCATTATGTGTATAAAAGACACCTGTCCACAGGATCTCTTTCCTCCATTCAAACCTCACCATTATGGGCAAGACCAAAGAGCTTTCAAAGGATGTCAGGGACAAGATTGTACACCTGCACAAGGCTGGAATGGGCTACAAGACCATCAGCAAGAAGCCTGGTGAGAAGCAGACAACTGTTGGAGGGTTTATTCGCAAATGGAAGAAATACAAAATAACCATCAATTGCCCTCGGTCTGGAGCTCCAGGCAAGATTTCGCCTCATGGGGTAAGGATGATCATGACAAAAGTGAGAGATCAGCCCAGAACTACACAGGAGGAGCTTGTGAATTATCTCAAGGCAATTGAGACCACAGTCAAACAAACCATTTGTAACACGCCACCATGGATTTAAATCCTGCAGCGCCCACAAGGTCCCCCCTCAAGAAGGCACATGTACAGGCCCCTCTGAAGTTTGCCAATGAACATCTAAATGATTCAGAGAAGGATTGGGAGAAAGTGCTGTGGTCAGATAAGACCAAAATTGAGCTCTTTGGCATTAACTCAACTTGCCGTGTTTGGAAGAAGAAAAATGCTGACTATGACCCTAAAAACATCATCTCTACAGTCAAGCATGGAGGTGGAAACATTATGCTCTGTGGTTGTTTCTCTGCTAAAGGTACAGGCCTAGTCAGTCTCTAGCCCTTAATCCTATAGAAAGTTTATGGAGGGAGCTGAAACTTCCTGTTGTCAAGTGAAACCCAAGAAACCTTAAGGATTTAGAGACGATCTGTAAAGAAGAGTGGACCAAAATCCCTCCTGAGATGTGTGCAAACCTGGTAACTAACCTCTGTGCTTGCCAACAAGGGTTTCTCCAGCAAGTACTAAGTGTTTTGCTTGGGGATCAAATACTTATGTTACTCACTGAACAGCAACTCAATTTAAAACATTTGTATCATGTTTTTTCAGGATTTTTGGTTGATATTCTGTCTCTATCATTTAAAATACACCTATGATAAAAATTATAGACCCTTTATTTCTTTGCAAGTGGGCAAACTTACATAATTTTCAGGGGATCAACTAATTATTTCCCCCATTGTACATAGTTGTTGATATATCTAAAGTACAGTTGGGACGGAAAGTATTCAGACCCCCTTAAATTTTTCACTCTTTGTTATATTGCAGCCATTTGCTAAAATCATTTAAGTTCATTTATTTTCCCTCATTAATGTACACACAGCACCCCATATTGACAGAAAAACACAGACTTGTTGACATTTTTTGATGATTTTTAAAAAAAGAAAAACTGAAATATCACATGGTCTTAAGTATTCAGACCCTTTGCTCAGTATTTAGTAGAAGCACCCTTTTGATCTAATACAGCCATGAGTCTTTTTGGGAAAGATGCAACAAGTTTTTCACACCTGGATTTGGGGATCCTCTGCCATTCCTCCTTGCAGATCTTTTCTAGTTCTGTCAGGTTGGATGGTAAACGTTGGTGGACAGCCATTTTTAGGTCTCTCCAGAGATGCTCAATTGGGTTTAAGTCAAGTCTCTGGCTGGGCCATTCAAGAACAGTCACGGAGTTGTCGTGAAGCCACGCCATTATTTTAGCTGTGTGCTTAGGGCCATTGTCTTGTTGGAAGGTAAACCTTCGGCCCAGTCTGAGGTCCTGAGCACTCTGGAGAAGGTTTTCGTCCAGGATATCCCTGTACTTGTCCGCATTCATCTTTCCCTTGATTGCAACCAGTCGTCCTGTCTCTGCAGCTGAAAAACACCCCCACAGCATGATGCTGCCACCACCATGCTTCACTGTTGGGACTGTATTGGACAGGTGATGAGCAATGCCCGGTTTTCTCCACACATACCGCTTAGAATTAAGGCCAAAAAGTTCTATCTTGGTCTCATCAGACCAAATAATATTATTTCTCACCATCTTGGAGTCCTTCAGGTGTTTTTTTTTAGCAAACTCCATGCGGACTTTCATATGTCTTGCACTAAGGAGAGGCCACTCTGCCATAAACCCCCCGAGTGGTGGAGGGCTGCAGTGATGGTTGACTTTCTACAACATTCTTCCATCTCCCGACTGCATCTCTGGAGCTCAGCCACAGTGGTCTTTGGGTTCTTCTTTACCTCTCTCACCAAGGCTCTTCTCCCCCGATAGCTCAGTTTGGCCGGATGTTTTGCTTGCGTCTATCTAGCAAGGTTACTCTGTGGTATAAGCAAGGAAGCTAAGATTTCTGCAGTGTGTAAATGTGCTTTTACTATACAAAGATGCTGTACATACAAAACTATTACAATATTAGGAATACAATACAAGACTGACAGATATCTATAACAAGCAAAATGCCTGGCAACTGAACAGCCTATGGTCTCTAACAGTACAAATACACTTAAAAGTTACTTATCTTTTGTTACTGCATGTTCATGATCTCCATTGGAAACGATTCGAGAACGAGAACATCAATAGGGAGGAGAGGAAATATACTGATATTTCCCAGAAGATCACTGCTGTTTATTTTGGAAGGTTTGATGTTATATAGCCGCACTTTCCACTCTTGCTGAGAAGTATCCACTAACCAGTCAGAGTCCCAGCCACTGTCTTGAAGCTCATCTGCCAATGCAAATGTAACTTCAAACCTTCCTGCCAGATTCCCTCTCATTCCTAGATAGGCTTCAGCTTCAGATACATCACTCTGGGTTTCCATGTCTTGGGAAGCAGTAACATGGTATCTGTTAAAAAAAAAAAATTAAATAAAATAATATTGCGCCAGTCCCAAAAAATGTATGGAAAGCTGCCAACACAACAATCAGACAAATTGTAAAACAGAAATAAAGAATAAAGTGTGGCGCTAAAATAAACTTGTTCCTTATTGGGCAGGACCCACCAGAATAACAATCTGAGGGCCTAAACCAGCCCAGTGAGGTATTTAATGAAGTGGGATTTTCTCACATCCTATATCTAAGAGATAAGTGGGAAAAAAACTAAAGTAACAAGGTCATCACCCTTATATTCCCATGTGTGAAATATTATGAATAAGATCCGATAAGTGACTATCAGATAGGAAATTGGTTATATTACCCCTGAAGGGATATTAATATGAGGTTTGGTAAATGTGCTATACAAACGTGAAAAAAAAGAGGAAAAAAAAAGGAAAACGTGGTACTTAGATTAGATCAGGTATGTATAACCATGAAATTGTGAATCAACATCTATTGTGTTAATGGACAGTTATGCAAACGTGTTGGCCTGCTCAAAACAGGTACTATACAAATACGTGTATGTATAAAAAGCATGTACGCAAACAAAAAGAAATTATCTTATTATAAATGTAAATATATATGAATACTGTCCATACACGAACTCAATTAAGATCAAGTGTGGGTCCAAATGTTAGTCCTATAAAGGTACACTTAGAGGCTTGGCCCCTAGGGTTTCCTTCGGATGGCCAGGATGGTTCCCGTGTATTCAAATGGTAAACTGCAACTGTAGATATAGGTATGTAAAAAATACTCTTACCAAAGATGGTGGACTCACCAGCCAGCGGCTTCGGAGTCAGAATGAGCTTAAGATTAAACGAATGGTGGTGGTTGGAATGCTGCTGCATCCGTTAGTAGGGACGCTGGAAGGTGAAGATCTCCGCAAAACGGCCTCACGAACTCCAATACTCAATAGATCATACAAATCCTCAGGTACAAAAATCAGAGAGGAAACTCCACATAGCGTAAAACTGCTTCCAAAAACTTTAATCAAAGTTTAGCAATAAAAGAATTACACTGGCTCGTGGACCGCAACAGAAACCAGGTATGATAAAAGTACAATGGCTCATAGACAACAACAGAGGCCGGAGTACAAAAACAAGTAAAATCACTAAAAAAGCGCTTATTCAATCGTGGCATAACAGGCATATCAGACCCGACGCGTTTCGTCTGCTAGGACTTCAACTGGGGTATATGCCTGTATGCCACAGCAATGCCTATATATATATATATAAAATATAATTTGAAAAGAGCCGCACCTGTATCTACCATGTGAGACGCCACTTCCGGGTCCCGAGAGATGACGTCAACGGAGTAGTAAACCAATCATGGTGGGCAAGTATGGGACTGTAAAACCAAGCCTCAGAATGGAATAACTAATAGCGCAGTGATCAGGAAAGCCCACCGTCGCCCTCGCTATTACTCAGGAGTTAGGTGGTTGCACTCTAGCCAATCCGGGCCGACGCGACCAGTCATGACTCACATGACCGTCGCAACGATACGCCCTCCTCATCCAGGGCCGTCCATCGTAATACATTACAGGTCACGTGACGGCCACGGACAGAGGGTCAGAGGCCGCTGGATGTCTCAGGAAACTAATGGCCAATCAAGGCTCACGTAAGCAGCGCGTGACGTCTATTAAAGCAAGTCACGGAACTAAGACTAAATGTCTATGCGAGGTGGAACGCACATGCGGTTCACACCTCTATCCGGAATGAATATCCGGTATGACTAAAAACATCCGGGATATGTGGAACGCAAATGCGCTCCACCAATATATAACGCTACAATGGCGGAATTACAAGGGAATGTAAATAATTACAAAATGGAAAATAAACTACAATGGCGGAATTACGAGGGAATGTAAATAGTTACAAAATGGAAAATAAGCGAAGCCCGCCTCTATGTGGACTATTTGAGTTCTCATAAGGGGTGGAAGAAAGGGAAAATAGGTGTATGGATCTAATACATATTCCACACTTCTATCGTATATCCTTAGAATAATGGATTACGATAGTAAATATAATATAAATTAAAAATTAAATTCGTAATTAGGGGTCCCAAAGTCAGGAGTAAGTAAATCATGACCATGGAAGTTGTAGGGTGTCTCACAGGGCACAAACGGTGCTTACATTCTATATTTATGGTGTACAGTATTAGATAGTCACAATTGTCAACCATCCTATGTAAATTAGCTAAAAAACTACCAGTGTACAATATCAAGGTGATACCCACGGCACTAATAACTCTCTTTACAGATCAACATATAAATGGTGGTCTCCAATGTATCTATAACATCTGAAAGAATGGTATAACCTAAGGGACAAAAAAGGAAAACATACATTTAGGCCCGATTAATAAATGCATTTATGTCCCAATCGATGTTAAGACCAAATGGCGAATAGCTCTTTAATTGGTGGATCCAAAAAGTCTCCAGATAAGACACACCCCTCTTGAGGGATTCACCCCTCCAGTGTGGAATAAATTTATCTATTACCTAGAACTGAGTCCCAGTTGGGTTCCGATCGTGACACCTTAAAAAATGTTTGGGGACACTATGGTTTGTCAGACCTTTTTTAATGTTAGCAATATGTTCATTCCCTCTCACGGAAAAAGTACGTATAGTCCTACCTACGTACTGTTTTTTGCATGGACATGTGATCAAATAGACCACATAACGTGTTTCACATGTCAAGAAATGTTTAATTTGATATTCTTTTCCAGTAGAGGTGGAAATAAACGTCTCGGTTTTCTTCCTTCCGCAAATGCTGTGTAGACAAACATTACATCGTTGGCAAGGAAAAAACCCCTTCATATTCTGGAAAAAGGGAGGGCGCACGACAGGGGGGTCTGTGACGTTAGGAGCAATCTGATTTTTGATAGATGGGGCTCCCTTGTAGATAGTCCCACTCCGCTCAGGGAGCAAAGGGCCCAGTACGGGATCATTTTTTAGGACCTTCCAATGTCTAGATATGATTTGTTTGATCTGCTTATGCTGTATAGAGAAACTGGTCAGGAAGGACCACTTGTGTTTATTATCTTGTGCTGGTTTAGATTGCCCTATCAACAACGACTCTCTATTGATTAAGGAAACCTTTCTAATCTCATCATCGACTAATATTGAGTCATAGCCTTTGTCAATGAATCTGGATCTTAAGATTTGTGCCTGATGGTAATAATCGGACAGACTGCTACAATTTCGCCTGATCCTAGTGAGCTGGCTGCGTGGTACTGATTTCAGCCAGGTCGCATGATGGCAACTATCGACCGGAATGTAACCATTCCGGTCGGTGGGTTTAAAAAAACGTTTTTGTTTCCAAGTGGTCATCAACTGCAACGATCTCTAAATCAAGAAAATGGACAGCCGAAGTACTGACCTCATACTTTAGCTCAATCCCAACATTATTAGCATTCAGTGTAGTAAGAAAAGCATGTAAGGACTCAACACTACCTCTCCATAGGAGGAGGACGTCATCTATGTACCTGGCCCAAAGGGCCAACTCCGGAGGGTCCAGGGCATAGACGACGTCCTCCTCCCACCGGGCCATAAAAATGTTGGCCAGACTCGGGGCGAACTTAGCGCCCATGGCCACTCCCTTCTGTTGGATAAAGAAATCACCATTGTACCAAAAATAGTTATGTTTGGTAGCGAACCTCAGCAGGTCCATGATAAATCGTTGGGTTTTAGGGATGGACTCTTCCCTGGATAGGAAGAGTTCAACTGCCGCTATCCCCAAATTATGGGGGATACAAGTATATAGCGACGTCACGTCAGCCGTGACTAAGAGTAAGTCCCTACTGTAAGTAACATTATTCTACTTGGTGATAGTGTCCTTAGTATCCTTTAAGTAGGAAGGCACAGATTGTACAATAGGTTGAAGGAAGTGATCTATATATTTCCCTATGCGGGAAGTAACGGAATCAATACCGCTAATGATGGGACGGCCTGGAGGCTGGGTAATACTCTTATGCACTTTGGGTAAATAATATATAACGGGAATCCTAGGGGATCTACTCCAGAATATGCCTCTCATTCCACATCTCTGAGTTATCATTTGGAGAAGGAAGAAAAAGATCAAAAGATCAAAAAGCAAAAAAAGTATACCAGAGATGTCAACGATTATAAAAATTGATGCGTTTTTGCTTGGCAAAATAAACAAGAAGAGATTGTCGTTCCAGATAGGGTTGCATGTGATATGGACACCTCAGAACCACAGACTCTTCAATTACAACAACCTTCTCACCCTTCAGAAAAGGGAAGAATCACTAACCACAGAACTACTTATAATTACCATTCTAATACTCCCAGCACTCCTAGACCCCTTGATAGGGGTCCACCCACCTACGTTAAGGGAAGGGGTAGGGGTGGAAGAGGTAGAGGACGGGGATCAAGAGATCAGTCTTCTAACCAAGACCATCATAGGTCCACACCAAGGAGAGAATACCAATATGATAGACACTATGACCAGTATGAATATCACTACCCACAAAGAACACCCATCCACACGTACAACCGGTACTCACCATTAGAGGATGATAGATCACGTGATGGTTATAGTTCTTATCACTCTCATAGAGAGATGGATTCTAACTATCATAATAGGTCACCTTTCAATTATAATGAGCAACAACCAGGACCTTCCAATGCTAGGGATTTTCCCAACGTTCAAGAACGAGAACGATACAAACGAGCCATAGACGGAAACGCGGGATTAGAGGGGGGAGGCGCACCCGAAAAAAAACAACGAGTCTAACAGATGGTGGGATTTTTAATCTCAGTAAATCTAACCTTTCAGAAACGGAACTCTCAGTTTTAGAAAAGGTCTTGAAATTTGCTCCCCCAAAAAAACTTAATAAGTTCAACACCTTTATAGACATACAAAAATATGTACGAAAACTTATTGTACAGCGACATATACTTTCAAATCCAAGGACACCACAAACTGAAGTGAGTTCACATATTGTCCATTCGGGACTTTCAAATCCCTCACTCTTTAATCCACCAGGGTCTATTGCCCCTTCCATCAAGGTTTTTCGCGACCTGGTGTTACAAGACTTAGATAGATTGCCTGTCAAAAAGACTTTCAGTGACCCCAACATTAAAATTGGACTTAAGCAATTATGTGAGCGCAAGGATTTAATTATCCGACCCGCAGACAAGGGTGGAGGGATAGTCATTTTAGATAAAAGTGACTACCACCTCGAAATGACTCAGATTTTAAGTGATACGGAAACTTATAAGAGACTGTATGTTAATCCCACAGCTTCTTATAAGAAATCACTTACTGACCTAGTGGATACCGGTTTCCAATTAGGAATCTTGGACAAAAAAGAAAGGAGTTTTTTAGTTCCAGTTGCCCCTAGGATTCCCGTTATATATTATTTACCCAAAGTGCATAAGAGTATTACCCAGCCTCCAGGCTGTCCCATCATTAGCGGTATTGATTCCGTTACTTCCCGCATAGGGAAATATATAGATCACTTCCTTCAACCTATTGTACAATCTGTGCCTTCCTACTTAAAGGATACTAAGGACACTATCACCAAGTTAAATAATGTTACTTACAGTAGGGACTTACTCTTAGTCACGGCTGACGTGACGTCGCTATATACTTGTATCCCCCATAATTTGGGGATAGCGGCAGTTGAACTCTTCCTATCCAGGGAAGAGTCCATTCCTAAAACCCAACGATTTATCATGGACCTGCTGAGGTTCGCTACCACACAACTATTTTTGGTACAATGGTGATTTCTTTATCCAACAGAAGGGAGTGGCCATGGGCGCTAAGTTCGCCCCGAGTCTGGCCAACATTTTTATGGCCCGGTGGGAGGAGGACGTCGTCTATGCCCTGGACCCTCCGGAGTTGGCCCTTTGGGCCAGGTACATAGATGACGTCCTCCTCCTATGGAGAGGTAGTGTTGAGTCCTTACATGCTTTTCTTACTACACTGAATGCTAATAACGTTGGGATTGAGCTAAAGTATGAGGTCAGTACTTCGGCTGTCCATTTTCTTGATTTATAGATAGTTGCAGTTGATGACCACTTGGAAACAAAAACGTTTTTTAAACCCACCGACCGGAATGGTTACATTCCAGTCGATAGTTGCCATCATGCGACCTGGCTGAAATCAGTACCACGCAGCCAGCTCACTAGGATCAGGCGAAATTGTAGCAGTCTGTCCGATTATTACCATCAGGCACAAATCTTAAGATCCAGATTCATTGACAAAGGCTATGACTCAATATTAGTCGATGATGAGATTAGAAAGGTTTCCTTAATCAATAGAGAGTCATTGTTGATAGGGCAATCTAAACCAGCACAAGATAATAAACACAAGTGGTCCTTCCTGACCAGTTTCTCTATACAGCATAAGCAGATCAAACAAATCATATCTAGACATTGGAAGGTCCTAAAAAATGATCCCGTACTGGGCCCTTTGCTCCCTGAGCGGAGTGGGACTATCTACAAGGGAGCCCCATCTATCAAAAATCAGATTGCTCCTAACGTCACAGACCCCCCTGTCATGCGTCCTCCCTTTTTCCAGAATATGAAGGGTTTTTTTCCTTGCTGACGATGTAATGTTTGTCTACACAGCATTTGCGGAAGGAAGAAAACCGAGACGTTTATTTCCACCTCTACTGGAAAAGAATATCAAATTAAACATTTCTTGACATGTGAAACACGTTATGTGGTCTATTTGATCACATGTCCATGCAAAAAACAGTACGTAGGTAGGACTATACGTACTTTTTCCCGTGAGAGGGAATGAACATATTGCTAACATTAAAAAAGGTCTGACAAACCATAGTGTCCCCAAACATTTTTTAAGGTGTCACGATCAGAACCCAACTGGGACTCAGTTCCAGGTAATAGATACATTTATTCCACACTGGAGGGGTGAATCCCTCAAGAGGGGTGTGTCTAAGCTGGAGACTTTTTGGATCCACCAATTAAAGAGCTATTCGCCATTTGGTCTTAACATCAATTGGGACATAAATGCATTTATTAATCGGGCCTAAATGTATGTTTTCCTTTTTTGTCCCTTAGGTTATACCATTCTTTCAGATGTTATAGATACATTGGAGACCACCATTTATATGTTGATCTGTAAACAGAGTTATTGGTGCCGTGGGTATCACCTTGATATTGTATACTGGTAGTTTTTTAGCTAATTTACATAGGATGGTTGACAATTGTGACTAATACTGTACTCCATAAATATAGAATGTAAGCACCGTTTGTGCCCTGTGAGACGCCCTACAACTTCCATGGTCATGATTTACTTACTCCTGACTTTGGGACCCCTAATTACGTATTTAATTTATAATTTAATTTTTAATTTATATTATATTTACTATCGTAATTCATTATTCTAAGGATATACGATAGAAGTGTGGAATATGTATTAGATCCATACACCTATTTTCCCTTTCTTCCACCCCTTATGAGAACTCAAATAGTCCACATAGAGGCGGGCTTTGCTTATTTTCCATTTTGTAATTATTTACATTCCCTTGTAATTCCGCCATTGTAGCGTTATATATTGGTGGAGCGCATTTGCGTTCCACATATCCCGGATGTTTTTAGTCATACTGGATATTCATTCCGGATAGAGGTGTGAACCGCATGTGCGTTCCACCTCGCATAGACATTTAGTCTTAGTTCCGTGACTTGCTTTAATAGACGTCACGCGCTGCTTACGTGAGCCTTGATTGGCCATTAGTTTCCTGAGACATCCAGCGGCCTCTGACCCTCTGTCCGTGGCCGTCACGTGACCTGTAATGTATTACGATGGATGGCCCTGGATGAGGAGGGCGTATTGTTGTGACGGTCATGTGAGTCATGACTGGTCGCGTCGGCCCGGATTGGCTAGAGTGCAACCACCTGATTCCTGAGTAATAGCGAGGGCGACGGTGGGCTTTCCTGATCACTGCGCTATTAGTTATTCCATTCGGAGGCTTGGTTTTACAGTCCCATACTTGCCCACCATGATTGGTTTACTACTCCGTTGACGTCATCTCTTGGGACCCGGAAGTGGCATCTCACATGGTAGATACAGGTGCGGCTCTTTTCAAATTATATTTTATATATATATAGGCATTGCTGTGGCATACAGGCATATACCCCAGTTGAAGTCCTAGCGGACGAAATGCGTCGGGTCTGATATGCCTGTTATGCCACGATTGAATAAGCGCTTTTTTAGTGATTTTACTTGTTTTTGTACTCCGGCCTCTGTTGTTGTCTATGAGCCATTGTACTTTTATCATACCTGGTTTCTGTTGCGGTCCACGAGCCAGTGTAATTCTTTTATTGCTAAACTTTGATTAAAGTTTTTGGAAGCAGTTTTACGCTATGTGGAGTTTCCTCTCTGATTTTTGTACCTGAGGATTTGTATGATCTATTGAGTATTGGAGTTCGTGAGGCCGTTTTGCGGAGATCTTCACCTTCCAGCGTCCCTACTAACGGATGCAGCAGCATTCCAACCACCACCATTCGTTTAATCTTAAGCTCATTCTGACTCCGAAGCCGCTGGCTGGTGAGTCCACCATCTTTGGTAAGAGTATTTTTTACATACCTATATCTACAGTTGCAGTTTACCATTTGAATACACGGGAACCATCCTGGCCATCCGAAGGAAACCCTAGGGGCCAAGCCTCTAAGTGTACCTTTATAGGACTAACATTTGGACCCACACTTGATCTTAATTGAGTTCGTGTATGGACAGTATTCATATATATTTACATTTATAATAAGATAATTCCTTTTTGTTTGCGTACATGCTTTTTATACATACACGTATTTGTATAGTACCTGTTTTGAGCAGGCCAACACGTTTGCATAACTGTCCATTAACACAATAGATGTTGATTCACAATTTCATGGTTATACATACCTGATCTAATCTAAGTAGCACGTTTTCCTTTTTTTTTTCTCTTTTTTTTCACGTTTGTATAGCACATTTACCAAACCTCATATTAATATCCCTTCAGGGGTAATATAACCAATTTCCTATCTGATAGTCACTTATCGGATCTTATTCATAATATTTCACACATGGGAATATAAGGGTGATGACCTTGTTACTTTAGTTTTTTTCCCACTTATCTCTTAGATATAGGATTTGAGAAAATCCCACTTCATTAAATACCTCACTGGGCTGGTTTTTCTGGTGGGTCCTGCCCAATAAGGAACAAGTTTATTTTAGCGCCACACTTTATTCTTTATGGTATCTGTTAAGCCCTGTTCTTTCAGGAACCTTACATAAATACTGAACTCTGCACTCCAGCTGTGGAATCTGTGCCCCAGCCCCTACCATCCTTTCATATGGTGTGCTTTTGGCTATTGGCCTAGAATTTAACAACATGACTGCCTGTGTGAGGACCCGATCCCACCCCCTTAGTGTATGTGTGGGTGTAAGTTTGCGTATCTGGTCCTTCAATAGCCCGTTGTATCTTTCAATTAAACCAGCTGCCTGTGGATGGTATGGGATATGGCACAACCAGTACATTCCAGAATCTTTGGCCCACTGCTGTACTGTTGATCCGGTGAAGTGTGAGCTGTTATCACTTTGGACTTGTTTGGGACAGCCATAAGCAACGACAAGTTTCTGGAGCAGTTGAAGCGTTGCGGCTTGATCTGCACGTTTGCAAGGATGAACAAGCATAAGTCCTGAATGTGTGTCAACTGCAGTGCAACAATATCTCAGTCCATTGTTTCCCCAGGGCAGGGGACTGATGAAGTCAATCTGCCAGATCTTTGCAGGCCTCTCACCCCTCTTAATCGACCCGGTGGAGTACTTTTGCAATGGCCATTGTCGCACTTCTCCACACACTGTACAGTTCCCTATTACAGTCTTTATCATGTCCATGGATATAGGCAATCCTCTCTGCTGTGCCCATTCATATGTTGCTTTCTACCCCAAATGTCCAGATTGCTTGTGGGCCCAGTTGGCCAAGTTCATCAAGACAGGATCAATTGGCACAACTGCCTTCACTTTGGCGATTTCATCTGCAACTCTGTTATAGTTCTCAAAGTCTGGGACAAGATGCACATGTGCATCAACATGCCCCACTTTTATGGTGCGGGAGTGAGCTTCCTTCCAGATGTAGTTCCAGACTTCCTTGCCTCCCCACACCACCTTTCCATGAATCATACATTCATTGGACTTCCACATGGGCATCGAAGTTGTCAGTCCTTTAAAAACCGCCCAGCTGTCAGTGTAGATAATGACATGGGAAGAAGGATTCTCCTGAAGAGTCATCACTACAGCTTTCAACTCTGCATACTGACTGGACCCTCCAATTCTGGTCTCCTGCAGGACTGTGTCTGTACTTGGGTTGTAGGCTGCTGCTGTCCATTTACGCCCAGACGGGGTGACTATGACTGAACCATCAGTGGACCACGCTGACTCCTTCATGTCTTCTGACAGAGACTCAAAAGGTGGAGCCTCTTGAATTGGGGATGACTGCAGCACAGGAATTGTCTCTAACATCCCCAGCTGCAATACCCCCTCTTTCTTGAAGGTACCACTTCCATTTCATCAGTGTCTGGTTCTGGGCTACAACTGCCCTAGTGGTCAGTCCATTATCTCTCACCCATCCTGCTATTGGCAATGCAGTATGGATGGTGACTGTGTCCTTTTCTGTAATGGTCTCTACATGTTGAAGTGCTGTGTAGGCCCCAAACAGGTACTTCTCTAGGGGCGTGTATCTCTTCTGTGCCCCTGTCAGTTGTTTGGACCAAAATCCAATGGGTATTGCTCTCAGTCCTTTCTTTTCATTTGGCTGCCATAGACTCCAAGATATGGTACCATTCTGCTCCACTACATCCAGCTGAAATGGTACTCCTTGTCTCAGGGGTCCTAATCCCTGATGCTGCAAAATAGCTTCTTTAGCAGCCAGGAATGCAGTCCGCTGCTCTGAACCCCATGAGAACTCAATCTTTTTTCTGGTGACATTATATATAGGCCTCAGAATCAGTCCAAGGTGTGGAAGGAACGATCTCCAGAACCCCACAACTCCAATGAACTTCTGTGGCTCCTTTTTGGTAGTAGAGGGCGACAGCGCCTGGATAGTTCTTTATGGTATCTGTTGGTGACTGTCTCTGGAATTTTCTTCTGCGGCCCAGTCCACATCATTCCCAGGAATTTCACTTCTGTGGCAGGTCCTTGGACTCTGTCTCTGTTGATAGCCCATCCTCTGTTCTCCAAGTGCTCTATCAGCAGGTGCAGTGCTTCAGTTACATCTTCTTTTGTTCCAGAGATCATGATGTAAACGCCTGTAAACAGGAAATATATATAGCAAACGTTTGTCACATGAAATTAAATAATGGCTCATATGAAAATAAGACCAAGAGAAATGTCAAAGTATGTGAAAAAATGACAAAAAAGTTCATGCGATAAAACAGTCCATGTGAGGTAAAAATTGATCTATCCCACCACTGGGAAACACTCGTGTACCAAATGCAATCTTCAGTGATAACACCTCTGTGTCTGCAAGCAGCTCACCTTACTGCTGTAAGGTGTACAGCATGGACTGGTCGCAGATCACAGGTAAGGATGGTTGTTGCAAAGGTGAAGTAATTTCCTATACAGTATGTTGCTTGGACGGTCCCAGTGGTAGATGATATTAAAAAAACATATAGAAAATATATATAGCGTAACACTGCAATGAACACAGTGGGACAGGGGTGGATCAGAAAGTGACGCATTCACTTTTTAAAAAGGAGCATAGGCGTCAATCCACAAACGCCGAGTTCGTATGCCCTTAGTGTAAAAACTTCAGTCCATGTGGCTTTCCTAATCAAGTCCAATCAGTATAATCAAACACAGCTGGACTCAAATGAAGGTGTAGAACCATCTCAAGGATGATCACAAGAAATTGACAGCACAGGAGAACCAAAAGTGATTTCCGGGAACTCATGGAACTCAAAGAGCTTGGTCTGCTGCGTGTATTGCTCATCATGAAGAATTGGAAGTTTCCTTAAGATTTTAACAAATGCATTTGCCTGAGAAGCCAAAACTGAACCCCCTCCGATCGGCTCCTCAGGCAAATACAGTAAGACTGACAGATATCTATAACAAGCAAAATTCTATCATGGGTGGCTTCTGATCTTACAGCATGATGGTGTGTGTGTGTGTGTCCCTAGCTTATGCCTGAATCCAATCCCCCTTTTATGTGCCAAGCTATTTACCATAGTTACCAAACAACAGAAAACATACCTGTTTACTGTAGCTGTGTAGACAATGGACTGTTGAAACTGTCAATTGGATACAACAATGATATCTATATTCCCATTGTATGCAACATTTGTTTGAGAAAGTCTGTCTCTGTGACACCAGAATGTTATGAGTCTTATAGAAAAATTATATTTTATATCAAACGCAAGACACCGGATGGCGAGCTCTAGGATGGGTTCTGGTCGTCCCAAATGTCTTCCAGTAAAGGATTATGGAGGCCACTCTGCTCTTAGGAACCTTAAGTGCAGCAGACATTTTTGTAACCTTGGCCAGATCTGTGCCTTGCCACAGTTCTGTCTGAGCTCTTCAGGTAGTTCCTTTGACCTCATGATTCTCATTTGCTCTGACATGCACTGTGAGCTGTAAGGTCTTATATAGACAGGTGTGTGGCTTTCCTAATCAAGTCCAATCAGTATAATCAAACACAGCTGGACTCTGAATGAAGATGTAGAACCATCTCAAGGGTGATCAGAAGAAATGGACAGCACCTGAGTTAAATATATGAGTGTCACAGCAAAGGGTCTGAATACTTAGGACCATGTGATATTTCAGTTTTTCTTTTTTAATAAACCTGCAAAAATATCCACAATTCTGTGTTTTTCTGTCAATATGGGGTGCTGTGTGTACATTAATGAGGAAAAAATTTAAGGGGGTCTGAATACTTTCCATCCCCACTGTAGATTGTACAGATTATGAAGTTCCTGATATATTATCTACTTGTAAAGACACCCACCTGACTGTACTGTGGCTTTGCTCTCTTTTTTGTGGAAAAAAGTAGGTAAATTAGTAACTAAAACAGGAACAAATCTGCAGACCTTCCTCATTTTTATTTATTCATCAAAAATGTGTTTTGCCCACATGTACTTGCGTTTTATTTATTTTAAATGGCACCGTCATACTATTACTTCAGTTTAATAACTGGAGCACATGCCTCTAGTTGATCATCATATAATTATTTTGAACACAACTGTTTGTTTGTTTACATCTTGTTTGTAATGAGCTGCTGTCCCCCAGTCACGGGCAATCATGTAAAGCGTGCTAACTAATCATAAGTAATCTTGTTTAACTTTATCAGAGTGGATGCTGATTACCTTTGTTTGCACAGAAAGCAGACCAATTTAGCAACCTAAACAAAAACATGAAAAAAGAACTCTAAGGAAGAGCTTCTAAAAAGGTTAGTGAGGGGTGCTTTGAGAATCTTTCATGAAGGATTGGTGTCAGTTGTATTGGCCATTCCATTTTCTTAGTAATGGTTGGCATCAGTACACATATGATATTCAGGTTATAAGTGGTCTCATTGTCCCATGCTGGTTTTCAAAGAGGGAGCGTGAATTGTCTGTGTACACTTATCCTGGCAAATTATAGTAATCTGTGATTGACCATACAGCTTCTGTGAGTGCATTTTTTTTTTATTATTCATTGTACTGCTAATGAATGTTTTTACCTGCACTATTACATTTTTTTTGCTTCTTTTTCATTTTGAGGTTAGGCCCCTTTTATACAAGCGTAATCTGTTCTGTCATATTTTTTTCTACGTAAAAACTGCCAAAAACGGATTCAGATTACATCACTTAAAGTGTTACTAAGTGTTACAACAGTTAAATCAATCTGTACATGCAGTAAAGCACGCTTGTTATACTCACTGTGGAACCTAAGGGGTTAATCCTATGCATTGTGTAAAAAGGCTGTTTAATCCTGTCCTCTCTGTTCCTCCCCTTCTTCCACTGTCCCCAAACAATATCCTAATAGAACAGTGGCTAGGGGACAAGTTGCCCATGCTCAGTTTGATGTGTATTGCTAGAGAGTGTTATTTATTTTTTTCTTGGGAGAGTGCATATGATCAGCACAGGGCCAATCAGCACTGTCCAGACAGAGGGTCAGGGGTCCTGCAGCCTCATAGGACAATCAGGGAAGAATGAAAACTCCTCCTACAAGCTTTAACCAGACACTGATAGAAGTCACTAGACCGCTCTAACTGCTGATGAGAAAAGCAAGGAGAAGGGGCGCCTCTGAATATATATCAAAAATACTTTAATAGTAAAACAGTATCCACTCACATGTAAGACTGAGAAGTAGAGTTCTGGCACATCTCCAAGCAGAGGAGGGAGAGGAGGACTACAGGTGATAATAGATCCTTAACAAATGCATTAGCAAGGTCTGTAAGTAGTCTGATGAATTACACACCAACAAGGTGGAGTCACACGTGGGGCCGTCAAAGGATGGTGTGGGTTCCAAGAGGAGAGTGTAGAAGGGACGCCAGGACCTTCTACACTCTCCTCTTGGAACCCACACCATCCTTTGATGGCCCCACGTGTGACTCCATCCTTGTTGGTGTGTAATTCATCAGACTACTTACAGACCTTGCTACCACTCATCCCTGATGGACATGATGTGATGCCAGCGCAAGGATCTATTGTCACCTGTAGCCCTCCTCTCTCTCCTCTGCTTGGAGATGTGCCAGAACTCTACTTCTGTCTTACATGTGAGTGGATACTGTTTTTACTATTAAAGTATTTTCGATATATATTCAGAGGCGCCCTTTCTCCTTGCTTTTCTTCTTAGACACATTGGACGCGGCTTCTGGTCCCCCAAGGTGGCAGCCCTGATTAACACTGTGCATATATTATTCACACATATCTATATGCATATTTCTTGCCCTTGGACTATTAAGAACAGTTTATTGAGGTACCTATATATTGCACCTTGTTTTACTTGTTTAACTGCTGATGAGAAAAGGTATTTAGGAGTTTATATTTACTAAAACTATAGTATTTCCATGTTCTGTGTACTGTGGGAGACCAGATATAGTGAATGAAGGGTCCTGGGTTTGCACATTTGTCTTCGGTTCAGTTTACATTCTTTTTTGTTAGTTGTTGCAGAAACCAATGAGAGGTGACAACCGTATAAACAAAACATTTTTTCTGGTCTAAAAACAGACAAATGGAAGGGACTTAGACAGCTTTCATTCCAATTCAGTGGATCTGGACCATGGCTGTTCTGTTTCAAAAATTGGAACTGAACGGACATGGATGTAAACAGATGATCATCTGTTAGTCCATAGAAATCAATTGCTGTACGCTTTTCATCCGTCAATTAGCGGATGAAAAACGAGTAGATGGAACACCCGTGTGAAAAGGGCCTAAAGCTGGCTGGCCATAGGCTAGCAGATTTTCAAACAAACATTTAAATAAAATTTATCATCAGTACATTTGATGACATGACAAACATTTTAAACTTTTCACTGCCAGAGCATTTTTGTGTTTTTTTTTGATTAAAAAAAAAAAAAAAAGGATTAGGGCCTGAAGATTACTTAACCACTTAGGATCGGAAGGATTTGCCCCCTTAATGACCAGAGCACTTTTTACAATTTGGCACTGCGCTGCTTTAACTGGTAATTGCACAGTCGTGCAATGCTGTACCCTAACTAAATTTGCGTACATTTTTCTCACAAATAGAGCTTTCTTTCGGTGGTATTTGATCACCACTGGGGTTTTTTTATTTTTTGTGATATAAATGAAAAAAAGCCTGAAAATTTTGAAAAAAAAAATATTTTCTACACTCAATTTTAGTCATACATTTGGGCCACAATGCATTCAGCCACATGTCTTGAGTGTAAAAAATGTATAAAAGTTATAGCATCTACAAAGTATGGTACATTTTCTGAAATTTACGCAGCTTTTAGTTTATGACTGCTGCTCATTTCTTGAGGTGCTAAAATAGCAAGGCAGTACAAAACCCCCCAAAATGACCCTATTTTGGAAAGTAGAAAACCCAAGGAAATTCCTGAGAGGCATGTTGAGTCCATTGAATATTTTATTTTTTTGTCACTAGTGATTGAAAAAAATGACAAAAGAAAAAATACATTCTGCTGCTTCTCCCGAGTACGGGGATACCACATGTGTGAGACTTTTTGGGAGCCTAGCCGTGTACAGAACCCCGAAAACCAATCACCGCCTTCAGGATTTCTAAGGTCATACATTTTTGATTTCACTCCTCACTACCTATTACAGTTTCGGAGGCCATTAAATGACAAGATAGCATAACCCCCTCCCCCCAAATTACACCATTTTGGAAAGTAGACACCCCAATGTATTTGCTAAGAGGCATGGTGAGTATTTTGCACCTTTCATTTGTTTTGGAAAATGAAGAAAGAAAAAGAAAAAAAAATATTTTTCTTTTTTCAATTTTCAAAACTTAAGTGACAAAAAGTGAGATCTGCAAAATACTTGACATGCCTCTCAGAAAATAGCTTAGGGTGTCTACTTTCCAGGGCAAACCCCCCCAAATGACCACATTTTGAAAAGTAGACACTTCAAGCTATTTGTTGTGAGGCATGTTGAGTCCATGGAATATTTTATATTTTGCCACAAGTTTCTGGAATTTTTATTTATTTATTTATTTTACACAAAGTTGTCAGTAAATGATTTATTGCTCAAACATGCCATGGGTATATGTGAAATTACACCCCAAAATACATTCTGCTGCTTCTCCTGAGTATGGGTATACCACATGTGAGACTTTTTGGCAGTCTAGCTGCGTACAGGACAGCAAGGGCCGAAAGTCCATAAAGTGTAGGATAAGTGGAAGTCTTCTCCAAAAAGGGGGGTTCCATATACCCTGGGAGGTAAGTTGACACTCAAATGGAAAGGCGATCACAGATACCAAGGCACACAAATCTTCAATGGAAAAAGTTGGATACCCTTACCAGATCCGTAGGACGCACATGCCGTATAGCAGTGCATCTATTAGGCATAAGAGGATGGTCTCCCATGATGTCCAACCGAATGATGTCCTATAGGTCACCGGTGAGGAGTAGTTGTCATGGGCAGAAGTTGAACCACTGTCACACACGCTCTCTGGAACCGGAACGGAATGATCAGGAGGAAACAATTCAAAGTGGAGCCATGGAGAAAGAAAAAAGGGAACTCCACATGGTGTAGGTCAAAAAAAAAAAAGTTTATGCTGGATAATCTCAGCGCTGCACTTATTTATATCTTGAGTTGACTTGGTTTGTTTGTGTGCTAGCTGCTTTTGTTGTTTTTTTAATTTGTCCTATTGGGTTAGCGCAGCATTTCTCACACCCTGTTTAGCTGCGTACAGGACCCCAAAAACCAAGCACCGCCTTCAGGATTTCTAAGGGCGAAAATTGCTCATTTCACTTCCTCACTACCTATCACAGTTTCGGAGACCCATGAAATGCCAAGATAGCAAACCCCCCAACGATCCAATCTTGGAAAGTAGAGACCCAAGCTATTTTCTGAGAGGCATGTCGAGTTTTTTGCAGATGTCACTTTTTGTCACTAAGTTTTGAAAATTGAAAAAAGAAAATATTTTTTTTTTCCTTTTCTTTCTTCATTTTTAAAAACAAATGATAGCTGCAAAATACTCGCCATGCCTCTTAGCAAATACCTTGGGGTGTCTAGTTTCCAAAATGGGGTCATTTGCGGGGATTTTGATGCTATCTTGATATTTCAGGGCCTCCAAAACTGTGATAGGTAGTGAGGAAGTGAAACAAGCAATTTACGCCCTTAGAAATCCCTAAGGCGGTGATTGGTTTTCGGGGTCCTGTACACGGCTAGGCTCTCAAAAAGTCTCATACATATGGTATCCCCGTACTCAGGAGCAGTAGAATGTATTTTGGGGTGTAATTTCTCATATACCCATGTATGAGCCATGTGTGAGCAATATAATTTAAAGACAATTTTGTGTAAGGAAAAAAAAGTTTAATTTTCACGAACTTGTGGCAAAATATAAAATATTCCATAGACTCAACTTGCCTCTCAGCAAATAGGTTGGGGTGTCTACTTTCCAAAAAGGGGTCATTTTGGGGGGGGGGGGGGTTGAACTGTCATGGCATTTTATGCCCAATATTAATAGCTCATGCCACACATCACCAACTCTTCTAACTACTTGATCCACCAAGTCCTTTCTGACACTTTGTTTACAAACTATATACATGTTTAAAAGCCTTTACAGGTTACCACTTTAGATTTACAGAGGAGGTCTACTGCTAGAATTACTACCCTCAATCTGACGTTCGCAGTGATACCTCACATGCATGGTGCAATTGCCATTTACATACGACACAAGACTAATGCTTGCGTTCACCTTTGCGCACGTGCACAGGGGGACAGGGGTGCTTTTAATTCTATTTCTTTTTTAATTAAAAGGTTTCATTTTTGTTTTATTTTTACACTGTCCCTTTCATTTCATTTATTTTTTTATCATTTTTATTGTCATCATAGGGAATGTAAATATCCCCTATGATAGCAATATGTAGTGACAGGTACTCTTTTTTGAAAAATTTGGGGTCTATTAGGACCCTTTCACACTGAGGCGCTTTACAGACGCTACAGCGCTAAAAATAGCACCTTTAAATAGCCGCTCCTGTCTCTCCAGTGTGAAAGCCCGAGTGCTTTCACACGAAGATCGGTGTGGTCAGATGCTTTCCCAAAGGCGCCGTTTATATCCGGCGAAACCGAAGTCATGAAATGCACATAGCTTACAGTTTCTTAGGCCATAGAGATAACTGGAGCCATTCTAGTCTCCAATCAGATTTATGGTCAGCTGGCGGAACCATCGGCTGCATTCTCGGGTGCCCCGTGGGACAGGAGAGCCTGAGAAAATCATGGAAGACGGCGGGGGGGGGGGGGGGGGACACGACAGTCTCTCCCATTGCATGTAAAAGCAGTCTAGCAGCTAATTAGCCACTAGGATTGCTTTCACATGAAAGCCGACGGCTGGTTGAAAAGAACGATACCAAGATACCTAAACCTGCAGGCATCATTCTGGTAAAACCACTCAAACTCCAGCAACATACCAGTTTGTCGCTGGTCTTTGTTGGGCATATTTTTTTTTTCATGCAGCCTGTGGATGAAAAAAGAAAACCAGATTCAGAAAAACAGATTCCTCCATTCATATTCATCAATCGGTGTTATGCCCACTATTAGAATACCGCCCTGCATCCACCCACTTCTAATATAGGCATACATGAATCGTTCTTTTTTTGCATTCAGCCCATGGGCTGAACGCAAAAAATCAAGAACAGATTTCTCCATTTAAGTCGATCTACGTGGATGAAAAAATTTCTGCCAAGAACGGGCATACATGCACCATTCTTTTTTTTTTTTCGTTCAGCCCATGAAAAAGAACCTAGCAAATTGCTCCATTCACATCGATTGATGTGGATGAAGAAATCTCTGCCAAGAAAAGTAAAAAATATATGCTGAAGCATAAGGGCAGTCCACCCCAAGCAAAAAATACAGTAACAATAGAGAGAGAAGAACAATAAAAGAACTATTTTCGGCTTTTATTTTTTCTTTGCACTTTTATTTTTACTATAAACGTTCTAGGTTAGAGTCCCTCAAAATGCGATGGCAATCTCATCTTTCAAGACCCTGTGTAAGAATGCCCTAGGACTGTGCCATGCTGTACCCTATGCTAATACTCCACTAGTGTGTGGTAGCGACGGAAACATTCACTGATCCAGGTTGGTCAGAAGAGGAGGGACAATAAAAGCTTCACGCCTATACCCACTTTTTTGGGGTGTTCTTTGGCCTGAGGTACCATGGAGGACTATTAAAAGTGCCTCTCATGTAGGTGGCTCACTGCATTGGGAAGTTGGGCCACAGCACTGTCTGGAAATAGAAGGGCTGTGATGATCTCTTCCTGGAATTTTAGGAAGGATCCAGTTTGTCCTAATGCTTTGTATAGCACATAGGCGTTCAGCAGAGCCAATTGAAATAAATATACAGACACTTTTTTGTACCAGCGTCTGGCTCTACGTGCAATTAGGTACGGCGCCATCATCTAATAGTTGAAGTCCACCCCTCCCATGTTAAAGTTGTATTCATGGACACAGAGGGGCTTCTCAACAACACCAGTCGCTGTTGGAATTTGGACTGCTGTGTCTGCGTGAATGGAGGACAGAACGAAAACCTTCCGTGTGTCCCTCCACTTCACTGCAAGCAAATTATTACTTCTCAAGCAGGCTCTCTCCCTCGGTCTAAATCGGTATTCTACAAGCCATTGGGGGAAAAACTGGCGATTAGATCGCACGGTGCCACATTCGCCAATTTCACAATCAAAAAGGTGACTAAAAAGTGGGACGCTTGTGTACTAATTGTCCACGTACAAGTGGTACCCCTTTCCGAATAAGGGTGACACCAAGTCCCAAACAATCTTGCCGCTGCTCCCTATGTAGTCTGGGTTTTTTCCTCTTCAATGGAATTTTGAGGGGCGGAAGTCTCAAATAATGTATCAAAGAGTATAAAAAATATTTGTTTTATTATATCAAAAAGTTAAAAATATGACACATATTGTATGAAAAACAACAGTGGGAACAAAATGGATGCCGCAGTTTACAAATGATAGTAATACAACAAAGATATACAAAACAGATCAACAGAACTGCACTTAACCCACAAAACGCTGTTTCAGCAAACAGGAGCTAATTGACAGTGCAGGCCCGACGCGTTTGGAGGTTTTTATAATGGTTACGACCTCTTCTTCAGGGGCTGGAGGTGAGATGTATATCTTTCTAAAGACCATGTCATAGAAAAGAACAGAGAAACATACAGTGAAGCACATTGTATATCAAAAGTGTTACTTTATATGCAACTATTTACAACATAGAAAAATCGTGGTGTAATAGCAAAAAAGCATTCTAACCATAGAAAACAGCATCACATGGCATCCAATTAAGGAGGGGGAAGGGAAGAGCCTGTTAGTCACCGGGGTCCAGACCCGAATATCAGTGCCGCCACCACGAGACCAAAACCGTCAGCAGAACAAGACCGGACACAAATGGCGTCACGTCCGTCAGCTGAATAATGAATGATCTAGTGGGCTAAGGACCAAAAAGAGTATGTGTTATGACCCATCGTCCCGGAGGAGTGCCCTTTTATTTTGTTGCATAAGATACCCTTTAATGAATTTAGAAAAGGGGGGCTCTAATGAGTATTTTCTTATATACATACCTATTAGGCGCATGAAGACTGAAAATGTCTCTATTCCGTTTTCAAGAATAATTATCCGTCAACTGACACCATGCCAGGTATATAGGATAAATGAGAGGTGTTACGGACTAAAGATAAAAAAAGAGAGAGAGAGAGCAGCATAGTAAAAAAAAAAAAAAAAAAGGGGGGTGTTGCTCAGATGAATACTTTTGTCTTATAAGTACACACCTACAGGGGTCAGGTAGACATACCTAGTAATGCATAGTAGGTGGTTGGTCCCTATGCTGGCTCACGAAGGGATGTGGTCTATGACTGCTATTGGCTGGCAGAGGCCACAATGCAGGAGGATAAAGTAATGGAGCGCCTATTTTCAGCGGCTGCAATGGCAGAAAAAGCATAGATTGTAATAATTAATGAGGGTTCTTGGATGTATTCCAGAGCACAAAGTATAGTAATGTCCTGAACTGAAAGAGCAGTCCTGGTGCTCAGTGTGTATATACACACTGCAGCTCCAAAAGACATTATAGGCACACCTAAGAGATAAAAAGAAGGGCTATAGTGTTTACCTTAAGAGATCCTGGCAGCTGCACACTCGGTCCGGTGTCTCCACCAGTGTGTGAGCTGACAGCCTGGCGTGTGATTTAAATAGTGCTGCTGATTAGGAGCATAGGATGAACAGCTGACTCCACTGGGAGCAGCGTCATCCCTGACAGGAGGAGCCGCCCTCCGAGTCCCCGGTGCGCAGACCAGCCCCCCCGCCCCACACACGGGTCCAATCCAGGAGCGGGGAGCGTCACATCCTGGAGAGAGGAGAAGGCCCGTGCTGGGAGGGGAATGGCGTCCGCATCAGGCACCCGCGGCGCGCTGATCGCCATGGCAACAGGATAAACACATCCCGGCCATAGGCGATCATGAAGAAGGAGGCCAAAGCATTGCCAGACTATGAGTGGCAGCCTTGGTGCGTCGAGTGTCAGACCCGAACGCCGACGGACATGGTCCCACCGGGCCGCACCGATCCCAGATCTAAAACCCCGATAGCACAGCCTCGTCCCTACAGTGCAAAGTGCACAATATTAACCCATGGATGGCCATGTGGAGAGGACAGAAAAGAAGGACAGAGGGGGGAGGAACAAGCAGGGACGGATGGCTGAAAACAGGGCTGTAGGAAAAAAGAGAAAGGGAAAAAGGGATGAATGGAAATGAGAACACATCTGGACATATCAATAACAGCAGTATATATATATGAATGCACTTATGACATGTACAGAAAAAGAGATTTTGGATCACTTCTACTGTCACCACACCTATCCCACTAACGGTACTCAATACCCAACCAAAGCCATCCCAATACTACTAGTTCTACAAAAATAGAGGGGTGTTCACGCCGGGGGGTTCCCACTCAGACCCCCCTGAAGTGAAGCCCTCTAGAAAAGGTCTAAAGGACGTGGTTTCATTGAGGCCTGGTGCCCTGGTGACGAAAAATCCACTTTTGTTCTTTTTGCAGCAGAATTTTGTTCCAGTCCCCCCCACGCAGCCCTGGGTGGACACGGTCCAGAATTAGGAAGGACAGCTTGGGAAATATGCCAGAGTGGAATGTGGAGACGTGTCTGCCCAAGGGTAGACTGGGGTTACACGTTTTCATAGAAATGATGTGGCGGTAAGCTCTCCGCCAGAATTCCTGGTTCGTCTTACCGACGTAGTAGCATGCACAGTCGCACATGAGGAGATATACCACACCAAATGTTTTGCAGTTAGCAAAGTGTTTTGGTGTGTATTTGCAGCCATCAGGTAATTTAATATTTGATTTGGTATTCATAAACTGGCAATACGGGCACCCGTCACAGCGAAAAGTTCCGAAGCGTATACAAGGGTCCCGCTTTCCTGCCCCACCCCCCACATATTCGCTAGACACCAAGTTATCCTTTTTTTTTTTTTTAAAGATATTTTTATTGATTTTTTGTTTCAATACAAACCAGTTGTACAAAAAGCACAACGATAAACTGTCACCAAATAAATCACAATTAAACATTGGTATACCTTGTCAAGTATATTGTCTACATATGAGGGGGGGGGAGAAAAGGAACCAAACAGTTGGCTGATGGTAATTCGATCTGAGATTGATTACACAGTTATATATAATTAGGTATTAACAAGTAAGAGTTATAGTAGTTCACACATGTATGGTGTTCATTCTGGCACGACATGAGAATGGCATAGACCAAGCACACACTATATAGAGAGGGTCATGGGGCTAGCCAGCCACCTGTCCCATATTTTATGGAACATTTTTTTTCGTTTCCTAAGTTCAAAGGTGAGTTTATATAATGGTATGACATCATTAATTAATTTAAGCCATAGGGATTTCAAAGGTGTTTGTATACCTTTCCAGGATAGTAGTATAGACTTTCTAACATAGAAATAAAGGATACGTAATAGTCTCTTAGCCTGTTTGGGTATCTGTAGATCACCAAAGACCCCCAGTAAACCATTTTTCGGGTGGATAATATTGGGGAGTCCCAGGGCAGAGGAAATGAAAGAACCCACTTCTTTCCAAAAGTCCTGAACCACCGGACAGGTCCAGAAGCAATGTAGGAAATCAGCATCTTCTCCACAGCCCCTGAAACATTCAGCATTGGGTTTCAATCCCATCTTACACAGCCTAGCCGGAGTAAGATGAGATTGGTGAAAAATCTTAATCTGTATAACCCTGTCTCTAGAGGAGATAACAGTGTTTTTGTATGTGTCAGTAAATTCAGTCCAGTCTTCCTCCATAAGTGAAATGTCCATGTCTGCCCATTTATTTTGCGCTTTGCTGAATCTGGGGTTAAAATCTGCCATTAGGGCAGCATAGTAAGCAGAGACAAGTTTAGTAGGATCGGGGTTTCTTAGCAGTATTTCCAATGGAGGCAGGTCTATGGGGTCGTTTAGGGAGCCAAACTGAGCACGGATAGCATGTCTAAGCTGGTAATAGTGGAATAGGTAGGAGTTTGGTAAATTAAAGTCGAGTCTTAGCTGTTGAAAAGTTTTAAATCCCTGGTCGTTGTATAGATGGCATAAATACTTCACCCCCTTAGAGTACCAATGTTCAGCGTCGGGTAAAGAGTTAAGTTCCTGTAGAGTGGGGTTAAACCACAGGGGGTTGTTCGGGGACGCCGACCAAGCATGTCGAGAGATTTTTTTAACTATGTGTTGAAAGATTGAAAGTGTAGTTGCCAGCATGGAGGTACCTGGTCTATTTGGAACTTTGCCTCTATAAATGATGTTATGAAGAGTTTCCATAGAAGTCGCGATGGCACCCTCAGTGGTGGTACATGCATTTGCCAGAGCTGGATGTAACCAGTCATGTATATGCACCAGTTGAGACGCCAAATAATAAAGAAAGAAATTTGGAAATGCCAAGCCGGCCATGCAAGACGGCAGCCTTAGTGTCTCAAGTGCCACTCTGGGGGATCCCCCCCTCCACAGGAACTTCACACATATTGTATCAATACGTTTAAAAATAGATTTAGGAATTACGCATGGGGAATTAGCCATAACATATAGCAGTTTTGGGAGATACACCATTTTGAGGAGGTTTGCTCTACCCATAAGGTCAAGGGGCAGTTCCATCCATTGTTTAGTTTGCTCCTGTAAGCGATTCAATATGGGATCTAAGTTATTAATGATATATGTGGATAGGGGCGATTGTACTAGGACTCCAAGGTATCGAAAGGAGGACACCACCTGTAGTCTAGAATCCGGATGAATCTGGGGGATCGCTGCTGTATCCAGTGGGAAGAGACTTGATTTGTCCCAATTCACCCGGAAACCGGAGAAATCTCCGAATATGTTAATTTCAGCCAGCAAAGACTGGAGTGACCCGCCAGTATCCGCTAGGTATACTAATGTGTCGTCTGCATAGAGTGAAATTCGCTCTTCTATAGTGGCAATAGGAAGTCCTTTAATAGATGGAGATGAGCGAATACGTGCCGCTAGGGGCTCCATGGCTAGGGCGAACAGGAGTGGGGACAGCGGGCACCCCTGTCTTGTACCTCTCGTAATGGGAAATGTCTCTGTAACCGATGAGTTAACTCGAACCTTAGCCTGGGGGGAGGTATAAAGGAGTCTTATCCATGCCACCACACGTGGGCCAAAACCATACAACTGCAACACCCGAAAAAGATACGGCCATTCCACACTGTCGAATGCCTTGCAAGTGTCTAAAAACACTATGGCCCGCGTTGGGGGGCAGTCATGTGGATACTGCAAATTGTGAAACAATCTACGAATATTCATTCTAGTGGATCTTCCCGGTATAAAGCCCCCCTGGTCACTGTTAACCAGAGTAGTGATTACATTATTTAAGCGATTTGCAAGCACCTTAGCCAGTATCTTGACGTCCACATTGATAAGGGATATTGGTCGGTACGATTCACATTTAAGTGGATCCTTCCTAGGTTTCAGCAGAAGTATGATCAAGGCCTCACGCATAGTGGGGGGCAGGATCCCAGCATCCAAAGCTTTATTATATGTACGTAATAAATGTGGGCATAGTAATTCTCTAAACTGTTTATACCATTCAGTGGGGTAACCATCTAACCCGGGAGTCTTATGGGCCGGCATTTGTGAGATGGCTGCAGCAATCTCTTCCACTGAAATGGGCACCTCCAACTCATCCCTCCCCTCAGAGGACAAGGAGGGGAGGGATATGTCAGCGAGGTAGGCATCTAGCTGGGTTTCAGAGTACTCAGCCCTAGATGTATAAAGGTCTTTGTAAAATTTAAGAAATGCCTCCACAATATCTCCAGGAACATCACTAATTTGGCCCTGTATGGTTTGGATACGTGGGATGGATACCGGAGGTCGGTCCGGTCGAGTGAGAAATGCCAGGAGACGCCCAGCTTTGTTGCCGTGTTCAAACGCTTTCTGAGTAGTATGTAATAATCTTTTTTGTGTAAGGTCTAGTAAACGAATCTCGTATTCTCTACGCCTCTGTAGCCATACCTTTCTCTTATCGGGGGACGGGTCAGTGGCGTAGCTAGACTCTGCCTGTACCATAGCCGTCTCCAGCTCTGCAGTAAGCTGTTGGTTGTTTTTCCTCAAAACCCCAGTGATGGACATAAAGGTACCCCTCAGTGTGGCCTTAAAGGCTTCCCATTCTGTAGAGGGGTCTGTCGTTCCCACATTGTCTCTCCAGTAATCCACAATACCCCTCCTGCAAGTCACCTGCACCATCTCATCCTCCAGCCAATAAGAGTTTAGTCTCCAAATGGTCTGACTTGGGCCTGGAAGGATGCCCAGGCACACAGAGAGAGGGGCGTGATCTGAAACCCCTCTGGGCAGATATGTAACCGCAGAGACAAGGGGGAGTGTTTCTTTAGGGGCAAAGGCCATATCGATCCTAGACATGGTGTGAAAAGAGTCTGAATGACATGAAAATTGTTTATCGTCAGGGTGTTTCCACCGCCAAAGTTCTGTAAGGTCATGAATCTGTACCCAGTCTAGAAGGGAGGGAAAGGATCTACCTCCACCTCCCAGACGGTCCATGGCTGGATCCAGTACTGCATTAAAATCTCCTATGTAGAGTAAAGGTCCTGGGGGCCTATTCAGCAAATAGAGTGACAGTTTGGATAACATTTCAACCGAGAATGGGGGAGGAATGTAAACGTTTACCAGAGTGAGTGTCACAGTATAAATTTGTAGGGAGAGGATAACAAATCTCCCATTTGGGTCAGTCTTAATTTGTATAATTTCAGCTGGAAGGGATTTGGCTAGTAGAATAGAAACCCCCCTGGAGTAATTTGTATGGGTGGCATGGTAACATTGAGCCAGCCATGGACGCTTGAGGGCCCTCACCCTATCATCAGTCATGTGAGTCTCCTGGAGACAAATGATGTGGGGACTATGTTTTTTAAGGACTGAAAAGACCAGAGATCTTTTTTGAGGTGCATTCATGCCTCTAGTGTTCCATGACACTATTTTCAGTGACCTGGGCATTTTAAAGCAGATTCTATACCATAATCACATAGATATGTAAATACTTTCATCCTCAATACCTCACATGCCGTGCCAGACCACCCCCACTCAATCACATCTATATTGCATTGTAAATAACTTTTGCAGAAATATACACTATTAATCAGCAAGGTAGAGAATACCACACAGCTACTCTGAGCAGCAATAAAAATAGAAAAAAAGAGGAAAAAACAGAAAAAGGAAAAAAATTGAAAAAAAATGAACCCAAACAGAACATTCCCTAAAAACCCGTGCCCCCCACCCCGCTCGGCCTTCCCCAACTTAGCGAGCCTTGGATCCCTGAACCTGGTGAAATCCCTCCTACCCTTTAAGTAAAAAAAAAAAAAGGGAACATGCTCGAGGGATAAACTTTCCCGTGGCCACGCCACTGACTGGTGAGGGGGGGTACTGTGGAGACCGGTGTGGCTCCCAACCGAAAAGAAAAAAAAAAGAGTTAATTGTGTGTGTCCCAGTTCAGGATATTCATCACTGCAGAAAAAAAAAACAGTAAGCCGTTCAAGGGAGAAAATAAAAAGGATCATATGTAGAGAGAAAAATCAAATGTTATCTTGGGACTTATAGTGCAGGTGTTGAAGGTAGACAATCATCCCATATTTGTTAGGCACTTTGTAGATAAGGGATCATGGTGCTGCTACAGGACGGGGAGCATCAGGGAATTAATGGACCTGCTGTCTGTTATTTCTTCTTCTGTCAGTGGGTCCGTAGCGGTCATTCAGCCAGGCCATGGCTTCTTTAGGACTGGTGAAGAATTGAGCTTTACCATCATGGATAATACGGAGCTTGGCAGGAAAAAGCATGGCGTATTTCAGACCTTCTTCACGTAGCCGATTCTTCACTGCTGAGAAGGAGATACGTTGGCGTTGAATGTCAGCCGAAAAGTCGGGATAAATTGAAATGGTATTGCCGTTGTATTTAAGTGGACCCTTTTCTCTTGCAATGCGCAGGATAGCCACCTTGTTTTGGAAGTTAAGAATGCGTGCTATTAGGGAACGTGGAGGTGCCCCTTCAGGGGGAGGACGTGGAGGGGTACGGTGTGCTCTTTCAATCACATAGGAGAACGAGGGTGCGTCAGTGCCAAAAATGTCCCTTAACCATGTGTAAAGGAATTTTTCAGGGTGTGTGCCTTCTGCACGCTCAGGGAATCCTACAAAGCGAAGGTTGTTTCGTCTGGAACGATTTTCCAAATCATCAACTTTAGCGCGGAGGGCCGCCATTTCCCCAGTATGATCGCGCACTTTAACAGAAAGGGGATGTACATTATCTTCTATAGAACTAATGCGCTCTTCCATGTCTCCAGCCCTGTCACGAAGGTTTTGGACATCTTGTTTCAGGAGAGAAAAGTCCATCCTTATAGAGGCTATCTGGGACGTAAGTGAGGCTTTGCAATCTTGTATTGCTAGCATAATGGAGGCTAGTGTTGGTTCAGCAGAGGGAGAAGCTTCCTCTGGGTCATTATCAGAAAAATGTTGGGAGTCCTGTGCTTAGTAGGGGCTAGGGAGTTGCTGGGGGGCTATTTGTGACTGAAATATAGCTGGAGTGGAAGCACTCACCCCACTTGCAGAGCTCCGATCAGCAGGAGGGCCTGTCTGCAGCGTGTCTGACTGAGGAGTCTGTGTCCCGGCGCCATCTTGCCTCCGAAAGCCCGCTAGCCGGTCCGACGTAGATGTGGCCCAGGCCGGACCGTATTTCACCATATTTGCCAGCCTGTCGGGTGCCCACAGCTGTGGGGAGCAATTAGAGACCCTCGGTGAAAGGATAGGACACAGGATGCCTGTAGGATGGCGGTTAGAAGCCGGAGCGGTGTGTCTATGCGTCCGCTCGCTCCACCATCAAGCCACGCCCCCCCCACCAAGTTATCCTTGATGGACCTGGCACGTTTGAAAGTAAATGACGGTTTGTCTTGTATGTATGGGCCAATAGTAGGATCTAATTTTAAAATGTGCCAATAGCGTTCAATGATGTTTTTGACGGTTTTGTGTTGATTTGAAAACTTGGTAATTATGCGAATAGGATTAGTTTTTTCTTGTTAGATTCCGTGCTAAAGATGAGTTCATGTCTGGTTTTCAGACATGCGTGTTTGAACGCCCTCTTCAGGCATATTTTAGAGTACCCGCGTGTCAGGAGTCTCTCCCTCAGCAAGTTGGCCTCACATCTGAAGACTTCATCACTGGTGCAGTTACGCCTGACACGCAGGTACTGACTGTAAGGAATCAATTGGATCAGGGGTTGAGGGTGGAAGCTGGTGGCGTGCAAGATGGAGTTACCGGAAGTTGGTTTACGGAATAGTGAACTAAGAAGGGAACCATCTTGTTTATGGATTGTTATGTCCAGAAAAGTAATGTCCCATTCGTGGAATGTCATGGTAAAAGTAAGGTTGAAGGGATTGTTATTGAGTACTTGCAGGAATCTCTGAAGGTCATCAGAGTTACCGTCCCATACAATCAGCACGTCGTCAATGTAACAACGCCACATGACTACATTGTCCATGTATGGGCGTGTGGACTCGGATTGATTTAACAGTCTCCCATTCCCCCAGGTACAGGTTGGCATACGATGGGGCACAAGAGGTCCCCATAGCAACCCCCTGTACCAGGAGGAAAAAACTGCCATTAAACATAAAGTAGTTGTGATTTAGGAAGAAATCAAGGGCATCAATCAAAAAAGTATTTTTTCTTTACATCGAGATGGCTATCGCGTGACAGCACATGCCGGATGCATGCCAGCCCCTTGTCATGGGGTATCGAACTATAAAGAGCTTCCACATCCAACGCTACCAATAGCGACTTAGGTGGGACTTGGATCTTATCTATAATTTGTAGAAGATGCAGAGTATCCTTGGTATAGCTGGGTATGTTTAATACATATGGTCGTAGATGGCCATCTATAAACTGGCTTAGATTCTCAGTCAGAGAGCCGTTGCCAGAGATAATTGGTCGTCCCGATGGTTTACATAAGTCTTTATGAAGTTTTGGGAGAGCGTAGAATGTTGGGATGCGGGGCTGGTTGATCCTAACAAAGTCATGTTCAGATTTAGTGAGTATACCAGAAGCATATGCTTCATCTACCAGTTTGAAGAATTTATTAAATTTATCAATTTTGTTTGAGGAAATTTTGGAATACCATTGTTGGTTTGATAATATTTTGTTGCAAATTGCAACGTATTGATCATTATCCAAAATGACTATGTTGCCCCCCTTGTCCGAAGGTTTTATAGTAACATTTGGATTAGAGGCTAGTGATTTGAGGGCCTTGCGTTCGTCTTGACTAAGATTGGACTGTTTTTTGGAGCAAGTGCTGATCTTCCGAATCTCATTGCACGTTAGTTTGACAAAAGCCAATACATTAGAGTTAGTGCTGAGAGCAGGAAATTTATCCGATTTTTTCTTAAATGACTTGGTACAGGGTTGGGGGGGATCGGATTGATCAAATCGGCCAAGCAGATGCTCCAGGTCGATCTGATCAATCAGATCCGGTGGTTCATTATCATCCAAAAGTGACATCAGATTATCCAGTGCAATCAATTCTTGTGACTTAAAAAGTAGGTTCCTTGGGTGCTTCCTTTGAGTATAATTGTTTGAGGATAAGTTTGCGTGCGAATAACTGGATATCTTTTGTCACCTCAAATTTGTCCAGGTCCTGGTCTGGGCAGAAGCTCAGACCACGGGTCAGAACAGATAATTCGGCCTCATTGAACGTATGTGAAGAAAGATTCACTACGTTGAGGTCGTGACTCTCGGTCAGTGAGAATGCCCCCATCTGGGGAATGGAGGCATTCACATCGCTGCATTGTCTGTTGGATTGACTAAAAAACTGTCTTGTAGTGTGCGAGATTGTTGAATTCCCCTGACTGATCGATCGGTTTGGGGGGTGACTATCTCTGTGGGTACCGGTGCGGAGGACCCATCACCACCTCTTTTACCTGATACCACGTGCGAAATGGGAATACCGATGCTTGTGTGTGAGTCAGTGATGCGTTTCTTGGGTTTCTTTTCGTGTGAGCCATTTCCTTGAGAGTTCCTCTTGGTTTTACGTGATGATTTCCGCCTAAAGGAGCCCTTAGATGAAAAGGAAGACATAGATGAGGTTTCAGGAATCATATCAGCATTGTTAACATGACACTTTGCGTTTCTATTCATTATAGTAGTTTTCCAATTGTATGCCTTGGACCCCTGAAAGGCCATCCTGTCTCTAAGAAACTTTCTGTCCTTCTTAATTAGAATCTCTTTGTTATAGTGTTCAAGATGCTCATTCAGGTTTTTATCATATTGTTCAAACAAGGCATGATCTTTAAAAGCTATTAATTGTTTATTCAAAAGTTCTAATTCTTTTTCTATATCAATCAGTTTACGTTGGTATTCCCTTTCTCTTTTTTCCTACAGCCCTGTTTTCAGCCATCCATCCCTGCTTGTTCCTCCCCCCTCTGTCCTTCTTTTCTGTCCTCTCCACATGGCCATCCATGGGTTAATATTGTGCACTTTGTTTGCACTGTAGGGACGAGGCTGTCTGTGCTATCGGGGTTTTAGATCTGGGATCGGTGTGGCCCGGTGGGACCATGTCCGTTGGCGTTCGGGTCTGACACTCGGCGCACGGGGGCCAAGGCTTCCACTCCTAGTCTGACCATGCTTTGGCCTCCCTCTTCATGATCGCCTATGGCCGGGATGTGTTTATCCCGTTGCCATGGCGATCAGCGCGCCGCGGGTGCCTGACGCGGTCGCCAGTCCCCTCCCAGGCAGGGCCTTCTCCTCTCTCCAGGATGTGATGCTCCCCGCTCCTGGATTGGACCCGTGTGTGGGGCGGGGGGGGCTGGTCTGCGCGCCAGGGACTCGGAGGGCGGCTCCTCTTGTCAGGGATGACGCTGCTCCCAGTGGAGTCAGCTGTTCATCCTATGCTCCTAATCAGCAGCACTATTTAAATCACACGCCAGGCTGTCAGCTCACACACTGGTGGAGACACCGGACCGAGTGTGCAGCTGCCAGGATCTCTTAAGGTAAACACTATAGCCCTTCTTTTTATCTCTTAGGTGTGCCTATAATGTCTTTTGGAGCTGCAGTGTGTATATACACACTGAGCACCAGGACTGCTCTTTCAGTCCAGGACATTACTATACTTTGTGCTCTGGAATACATCCAAGAGCCCTCATTAATTATTACAATCTATGCTTTTTCTGCCATTGCAGCCGCTGAACATAGGCGCTCCATTACTTTATCCTCCTGCATTGTGGCCTCTGCCAGCCAATAGCAGTCATAGACCACATCCCTTTGTGAGCCAGCATAGGGACCAACCACCTACTATGCATTACTAGGTATGTCTACCTGACCCCTGTAGGTGTGTACTTACAAGACGAAAGTATTCATCTGAGCAACACCACCCTTTTTTTTTTTTTTACTATGCTGCTCTCTCTTTCTCTTTTTTATCTTTAGTCCGTAACACCTCTCATTTATCCTATATACCTGGCATGGTGTCAGTTGACGGATAATTATTCTTGAAAACGGAATAGAGACATTTTCAGCCTTCATGCGCCTAATAGGTATGTATATAAGAAAATACTCATTAGAGCCCCCCTTTTCTAAATTCATTAAAGGGTATCTTATGCAACAAAATAAAAGGGCACTCCTCCGGGATGATGAGTCATAACACATACTCTTTTTGGTCCTTAGCCCACTAGATCATTCATTATTCAGCTGACGGACGTGACACCCTTTGTGTCCGGTCTTGTTCTGCTGACGGTTTTGGTCTCGTGGTGGCGGCACTGATATTCGGGTCTGGACCCCGGTGACTAACAGGCTCTTCCCTTCCCCCTCCTTAATTGGATGCCATGTGATGCTGTTTTCTATGGTTAGAATGCTTTTTTGCTATTACACCACGATTTTTCTATGTTGTAAATAGTTGCATATAAAGTAACACTTTTGATATACAATGTGCTTCACTGTATGTTTCTCTGTTCTTTTCTATGACATGGTCTTTAGAAAGATATACATCTCACCTCCAGCCCCTGAAGAAGAGGTCGTAACCATTATAAAAACCTCCAAACGCATCGGGCCTGCACTGTCAATTAGCTCCTGTTTGCTGAAACAGCGTTTTGTGGGTTAACCCTTTCATGACTAAGTCTATTTTTGAAATTTGGTGTTTACAAGTTAAAATCCGTATTTTTTGCTAGAAAATTAATTAGAACCCCCAAACATTATATATATTTTTTTAGAAGAGAGTCTAGAGAATAAAATGGCGATTGTTGCAATATTTTTTATCACACGGTATTTGTGCAGCGGTGTTTTAAAAGCAAATTTTTGGAAAAGTGACACTTTCATGAATTTTAAAAAATCCAAACAGTAAAGTTACCCCAATTTTTTTGTATAATGTGAAAGATGATGTTACGCCGAGTAAATAGATACCAAACATGTCCCCCTTTATAATTGCACGCACTCGTGGAATGGCGACGAACTACGGTACCTATGAATTTCCATAGGCGACGCTTTAAAAATTTTTTACGGTTACCAGGTTTGAGCTACAGAGGAGGTCTAGGGCTAGAATTATTGCTCTCGCTCTGACGATCGCGGCGATACCTCACATATGTGGTTTGAACACCGTTTACATATGCGGGCGCGACTTCCGTATGCGTTTTCTTCGCTGCGCGAGCTCGCGGGGACGCTTTAAAAATTTTTTTTTTATTTATTTATTTATTTTATTTATTTTTGTACTTTTATAAATTGTGTTTAAAAATTTTTTTTTTTTTTTTTACTTTTATTGCTGTCATAAGCAATGTAAACATCCCTTGTGACAGTAATAGGTGGTGACAGGTACTCTTTATGGAGGGATGGGGGGTCTAAAAGGCCCCCCATCCCTCCTTTACACTTCAAAGTATTCAGATCGCCAAAAACGGCGATTCTGAATACTGTATACTTTTTTAAATTCGGCGCCATTGGCAGCCGAGTAAACGGGAAGTGACGTCATGACGTCGCTTCCGCGTTTACAATTAGAAGGCTGGAACGAAGCCGCTCACAGCTTCGTTCCAGCCCGCCCCCAGCCGCCGGAGATTCCCGATTGGACACCGGGCCTCCCGATCGCACGGGAGGCCCGGTAACAGCGGCGGGAGGGGGGGATGTCCCCTCCCGCTCCTCCGGTATAACAGCCAAGCAGCTTTTAGCCGCATCAGTTGTTATACTCGGGTAGCCGATCGCCCGCTGAAAACAACGGTACCGGGATGATGCCTGCAGCTGCGGGCATCATCCCGGTATAACCCCGGAAAGCCGAGTACGCATATGTGCGTTCGGTCGGCGGGAAGGGGTTAAGTGCAGTTCTGTTGATCTGTTTTGTATATCTTTGTTGTATTACTATCATTTGTAAACTGCGGCATCCATTTTGTTCCCACTGTTGTTTTTCATACAATATGTGTCATATTTTTAACTTTTTGATATAATAAAACAAATATTTTTTATACTCTTTGATACATTATTTGAGACTTCCACCCCTCAAAATCCCATTGAAGAGGAAAAAACTTTCGACTGTATATGAATACAGGGATGTGGGCGGATTGTCTCCTTCCATAAAGTCCCTATCACCACCCTCTGTTCTATGTAGTCTGGAGGTTCCACGCGACTATCTTCCCTTTGTAAACCAAAAAACTATATGTATAGCCTGTGGCCCTGTCACAGAGCTTAAACATCTTGACCCCATATCTGGCACTCTTGCTGGAGAGATACTTTTTTTTAAAGACAGTTGGCCAGAAAATTTAATCAGGGACTCATCAACGCAGACAACTTGATTGGGAATAAACAAGGCTGCGAATTGTTGGTTGAAGTGGTTTACGAAGGGCCGAATCTTGTGGAGCCGATCGTATTCATGGTCACCCCGAGGACGACAGAGCTCATTGTCGTTGAAGTGCATGAACCTCAAAATCTGCCTGTATCTAGTCCTGGTCATGGAAGCAGAGAACACGGGCATATGGTGAATTGGGTCAGTGGACCAATATGACCGCAACTTTTTAGTTATGCCCATGAGGAGGGATAGGCCCAGAAAGGTCTTAAATTCAGGAACCATAATAGGTTTCCAGGCAAATATTCTGGCAAGGGTCAAATGGGGATTGGCGATAAATGGACCAGTATATAAATTGCTTTGGTCCACAATAGATCTGTACAGATTTTCTGTGAAAAACAGCGAAAATCTGCTGTTTCCACCTGAATTCCGGGTTGGCCAGTGAATAGGGGAAGTACGGGTGCTGCAGAAGTGGTGGGCTTCCAATCAGGATTAGCAAACACAGCAGGAAGAACACTATAGGCTCTAAGGGCCTGTCTTTGAATTCTTGGTGGCTGCAGGGCACTACTTGTGCTAGCCACCGCATCAGCTTGAACTGCACTTATGGGACTCACCACATCACCAAGTGTTACTGCAGTACTGGTTTGTCTACGACCAGGATGTACTAGGCCACTGGTGCTTGCCAGCTCACCAATAGGTTGGGCGGCACTAGTACTGGCTCTCTGCTCCATACGAGAACACTGCGGTTGTTGCACCTCAGCAACAGAAGAACGGGGTCGTGTACGCCTGACCTTAGCAAGGACACCTACTCTGTCGTCAGAGCCATCTGTCAGGGTGCCGCTGCTCTCTACGGGTTTGTATACTGAGCCTGGGTGAGGCTTCCCCTTCGCTCTCATCTGTCATGCTCAGCAACGTGTAGGCCTCTTCACTAGTGTACCTCTGTTTGGACATTTTGGCCACTAAATTAATAGGTACAACTTGTGTGACTCACAGGTAAAAGAGCACCTGGTTGTCAGAGACTGCTTCAATCGCTACCAAAAAAATTAACTGTTAGCATTCGCAGGGATCAGACGTGACTCTGCTAATGCTGAAGTTATGTGTGCTGTGTTTTGTAAGTGACAGACAGTGATCTATTGATACTGCACTTGGGTGGGGTGGGCTGGGTGGAGGGGCTAAACACAGGTGCTAGCAGGTGTCTGGGCTTATCCTGCCAATGCTGACACGGAGTGAAAGGTTTAATGGGGGGTGATCAAGGGGTTAAAACTTTATTAGGCAATATATGGTGGGTACCCTGACGCTATAAAATACTGGAGGTGACACTAACTAGCCAACTAGTGTCACCCATGACATTAATACGGCGATCAGAAAATAGATCTGTATACTATACTAGTGACACTGGTGACAGGGGGTGAAATGGTTAACTGGGGGGCGATCAGAGGGTTAAATCGTTATTAGGGTGTTAATGGCAGGTACCCTAAACCTACCACTAACTACTCTAACGCTATTTAGTGTCACAAGTGACACCAGTACAGTGATCAGTGAAAAATCTGAAAACTGCACTTGGTGACACAGTGACAGGGTGTGAAAGGGTTAACTAGGGGGGCGATCAAGGGGTTAAAAGTGTACCTAAGGGCACTTTCACACTGGGGTGGGGGGGGTTAGCGGTGAAGCGCCGATAGCGGACAAATAAAAAGTTCAAAGCGTCTGGAAAGAACCGCTTCCAAAGCGCTTTGCAGGCGCTTCGGCAGCGCTGCCCATTGATTTCAATGGGCAGGGGTGTTGAAGGAGCGGTGTATACACCGCTCCTCCACCTCCCGAAAAATGCTGCTTGCAGGACTTTCCAACATCCTGCAAGCGCACCGCCCCAGTGTGAAAGCACTCGGCTTTCACAATGGGGCTGCAGGGGAGGCATTTTTCAAGCGCTATTTTTAGCCCAAAAGTGCCTGAAAAATGCCCCAGTGTGAAAGGGGTCTAAGTGTACACGTGCCAGTGTAGTGTTGGTGCACTTACAGTAGATGTCTTCTCCTCTCGTGCTGGAACTCAAAAGGGCTCCACGAGGGGAGATGACATTTCCTCTGCTTGTGTTTACATTACACAGGCAGAGGACAGTCTGCCATTCGCAAGAATCGATAACCAGGTCCAGGCCAGAAATCATTGCCCTGGGCCTGGAGACTGATCGGATTCGCTTCAGAACCAATCACAAGCGCCGTACAGCTTTGGCAATTCACGCAGGGCTGCCAACCTGCCGCCGTATAACGACGATGGCTGGTCGGCAACTGGTTAAAGAACACAACATACAGGGATATAGGAAATGATTTTCGACACTGACACTCACACCTACATCAGGTTGACCTGGATGGACGATTGTCTTTATTCAACCTTACCTACTATGTAATACAGTGATCGGTGCTAAAAATACAGTGCCTTGCAAAAGTAGTCACCCCCTTGGCTTTTTACCTATTTTATTACATTACAGCCTTTAGTTCAATGTTTTTTTAATCTGAATTATAGGTGATGGATCAGAACACAATAGTCTAAGTTGGTGAAGTAAAATTTGAAAAATATATACATAAAACTATTTTTCAGAAATAAAAAAATTATAATTGGCAATTATTTTAAAGGCCCCAGAGGCTGCAACACCTAAGCAAGAGGCACCACTAACCAAACACTGCCATGAAAACCAATGAACTCTCCAAACAAGTAAGGGACAATGTTGTTGAGAAGTACAAGTCAGGGTTAGGTTATAAAAAAATATCCAAATCTTTGATGATCCCTAGGAGCACCATCAAATCTATCACAACCAAATGGAAAGAACATGGCACGACAGCAAACCTGCCAAGAGACAGCCACACACCAAAACTCACGGACCGGGCAAGGAGGGCATTAATCAATCAGAGAGGCAGCACAAAGACCTGTACACAGATGGACATCATTTCACTAATTATGTGACTTCTGAAAGAAATTGGTTGCACCAGAGCTTTTTATGAGCTTCATAACAAAGGGGGTGAATACATACGCACGTGCCAATTATCAGTTTTTTATGAAATTGTTTTATGTATATATTTTTCTAATTTTACTTCACCAACTTTGACTATTGTGTTCTGATCCATCACATATACAGTGGGGCAAAAAAGTATTTAGTCAGCCACCAATTGTGCAAGTTCTCCCACTTAAAAAGATGAGAGGCCTGTAATTGTCATCATAGGTACACAATGGGAAATTTCCTCTAGTGGGTCTTTATCAGGCAAGAGTCTTGGAACAATAATATATCAAAAAATGTACAATTTTATTATCAAAAGTTAAAACATGACAAAGATATTAAAAAAAGGTGGATGCCAGCAAATTCAGATGGTGGTAACAAAAAGGGAGTATACATATCTACATACCATAAGGACCGAACATGATATGATATTCAAATATAATCGTATAGCATGAAAAACAAAATTTAATGAATTCATAAAAGAAATGTTCTGACCGTGTTACTCCTACGACAACATCAGATAGCATCCAGCTTCAAGAAAAAATAGGAAAGAATGGTTTGCCGACAGGGGTCAGATCTGTGAGCCAACGCACGTCACTAAGGAGACACGCAAGTCCGCGACCCAGGACAAAACACAAAGGGCGTCCTACCACTTATAGTATGGCACCACTGATGTCAAGTGCCATAGGGTGCCCTGTCAGCTGAAGGAGAAAAGGGACAGTGTGATAGGACCCACCCCGTAGAAATAGGAAAAAATGTAACCTAAGCAGGATAACACCAACTATAGATTTGGTGTGGTAGCAATATATATATATATATATATATATATATATATATATATATATATATATATATATATATATATATATATATATATATATATATATAAATAAATGTCTTATACATACCTGTTGGTACACAGAAAATGTATTGCTAATAATGGGGGGTGAGAGGATATATGAGGCACTGTTTGGTCAGAGAAGGTATTGGGTCCCACAGTGAAAAGAAATCACTGGGAGAGAGGGAGGTGGAAGTGTCTGCAGACAATAACTAAAAGGAAAAGAAAAAAATAAATAATGCTGTGCGACTGAAAAAAAATCACAGGTAACAGCCATATATAGCTCAGACTGCAGCATGGAGTGTCCTAAATGGGCAGTAGCTATTGCAATGCAGTGAGATAGTAAGTTTATATAAAAAGGCACATTGCTCTATACAAGGGGTCATATCAAGAAATGTAGCGTATAGATTGGAAGGCAAAGATGCAATTGAGTGTTTTACCTTTAGAAGTGGATGGCTGCACGACCGGTCTGATGCCTGTACCAGCATGAGACTTGGTGTCCACACAGGCAGACTAAAAACCACCGCTCAATTAGGGAGAAGCTGACACAGCTGGCTCATGTTAGAGCGAGTGTCATGGCAGTGGGAGGAGTCGCCCTCTGATGACGTCACACGCTGGAAGGAGGAGACACGTGCTGGGAGGGAGCTGACATCCGCGTCAGGGGCTTGCGGCGCACTGATCGTCATGGCAACGGGATACACAAATCATGTCATCATAGGTATACCTCAACTATGAGAGACAAAATGTGGAAACAAATCCAGACAATCACATTGTCTGATTTTTGAAAGAATTTATTTGCAAATTATGGTGGAAAGTAAGTATTTGGTCACCTACAAACAAGCAAGATTTCTGGCTCTCACAAACCTGTATCTTCTTCTTTAAGAGGCTCCTCTGTCCTCCACTCATTACCTGTATTAATGGCACCTGTTTGAACGTATTATCAGTATAAAAGACACCTGTCCACAACCTCAAACAGTCACACTCCAAACTTCACTATGGTGAAGCCCAAAGAGCTGTCAAAGGACACCAGAAACAAAATTGTAGACCTGCACCAGGCTGGGAAGACTGAATCTGCAATAGGCAAGCAGCTTGGTGTGAAGAAATCAACTGTGGGAGCAATAATTAGAAAATGGAAGACCACTGATAATCTTCCTCGATCTGGGGCTCCACGCAAGATCTCACCCCGTGGGGTCAAAATGATCACAAGAACGGTGAGCAAAAATCCCAGAACCACACGGGGGGACCTAGTGAATGACCTGCAGAGAGCTGGGACCAACGTAACAAAGGCTACCATCAGTAACACACTACACCGCCAGGGACTCAGATACTGCAGTGCCAGACGTGTCCCCCTGCTTAAGCCAGTACATGTCTGGGCCCGTCTGAGGTTTGCTAGAGAGCATTTGGGTGATCCAGAAGAGGATTGGGAGAATGTCATATGGTCAGATGACACCAAAGTAGAACTGTTTAGTAGAAACACAACTCGTCGTGTTTGGAGGAGAGAAAATGCAGAGTTCCAACCAAAGAACACCATACCTACTGTGAAGCATGACGGGTGGCAACATCATGCTTTGGGGCTGTTCCTCTGCAAAGGGAACAGGACCACTGATCCGTGTACATGAAAGAATGAATGGGGATATGTATCGTGAGATTTTGAGTGCAAACCTCCTCCCATCAGCAAGGGCATTGAAGATGAAACATGGCTGGGTCTTTCAGCACGACAATGATCCCAAACACACCGCCCAGGCAACGAAGGAGTGGCTTCGTAAGTAGCATTTCAAGGTCCTGGAGTGGCCTAGCCAGTCTCCAGATCTCAATCCCATAGAAAACCTTTGGAGGGAGTTGAAAGTCCGTGTTGCCCAGCGACAGCCCCAAAACATCACTGCTCTAGAGGAGATCTGCATGGAGGAATGGGCCAACATACCAGCAACAGTGTGTGACAACCTTGTGAAGACTTACAGAAAACGTTTGACCTCTGTCATTGCCAACAAAGGATATATAAAAAGTATTGAGATGTACTTTTGATATTGACCAAATACTTATTTTCCACCATAATTTGCAAATAAATGCTTTCAAAAATCATACAATGTGATTGTCTGGATTTGTTTCCACATTTTGTCTCTCATAGTTGAGGTATACCTACGATGACAATTAGAGGCCTCTCTCATCTTTGTAAGTGGAAGAACTTGCACAATTGGTGGCTGACTAAATACTTTTTTGCCCCACTGTATATATCCACTGCATCCAGTTTAGCTATATCTAACTGCAGGCCATTCCTGGTGTACTTTTTCTAATATACTTCCGGCGGTGTACACAGTGCCGTGCACCCATAGTGCAGTTGCTACTACTTTTCTGGTGGTGTACACAGTACATACATTGCACCCATAGTTATTACACTTCTGTTGGTGTACACAGTACCGTGCACCCATAGTGCAGTTGCTACTTTTCTGGTGGTATACACAGTACACAATACAGTGTAGTGTGGTTTTGCTAAACAAAATTTACAGCCTGTCCGGAAGGCCACCAAGGTGAGGCAGATGCTAACAGGCCATTAAAAGAGGGCAAGCAGGCTCTGTGTCTACAGTCCACAGTGCTGGTCGTGGACATGGTGCATCCTCGGCACGTGGCCGTGGGGCACGCTTGTCTTTTTTTTCTGCAGCTGGCCATGTTATTGAGCCACAACATGCAGAAGAGATGGTGGAATGGATAACAAAGCCATCCTCATCCTCTGTCACCCAGGCTCAGAGTAGTTTGCTTGCCAATGCAGCTGCCAAAGGGGCCTATTCCATCGGCTCCATGTCAACAGTCACTCCTTCCCTAGCCCCACCATCATGCATGGAGGAGTCCTCTGAACTATTTGACCACAGTGTCGGGTACATTCTGCCGGAGGATGCGCAGCGATTTGAAGGCTCCGATGATGGTACCCAGGTTGAGGAAGGGAGTAACGTGAGCCTAGAGAGAGAGGGTGCCCAAGAAGGTCAAGAAACTGGCAGTCATGTTCCCCCAGCTGTGGCATACTGCCAAGTTTGCTCTAGTGATGAGGAGGGAGGGGATGATGAGGTCACTGACTCTACTTGGGTGCCTGATAGAAGAGAGGAGGAGGAGGCACATCTCCAACGAGGCAGGATGCCCTCCAGGGGGCAGCTTAAGGGCAGCCACCCTACTGCATCACACTGCAGAGCTAAGCAGGTGTAGGGCACTGCTGACTCCCTGCATATTTTGAAAAGTTCTTTGGTGTGGGCCTTTTTTGACATGTGTGCAGCAGATCGCACTGTTGCTGTTTGCAACATATGTCTGAAGCATATCAAGCGTGGCCAAAACAGCAGCCGCTTGGGCACCACATGCTTGACCAGACATATGACGACCTCCCATACAGTCCGTCGGCAACAGCACTTAAAAGACCCAAATCAAAGAACAAGGTGGACCTCTCCTTGCTCCTCATCAGCTGTGATCCCCAACCCCACTATACCTCCAGTCCTCTCAGAAACCTGCACTGAGAGGAATGAAGGTATAGAAATAGGTGTCCCAAGTACTTGCGGCTAATCTGCTAGCGGTACACCAACAAAAGCTGGAGCGTGGTTGTTGGTGGTGTGTATGTTTGACCAAACATACACGCCACCAACAACCACGCTCCAGTTTTTCGCTTGAAAACCTTTAATCTAAGAAAGGCTCTACTGTGGATTTGGCGGGGTTCGTCCTCTTCTTTGGGGGCCTTTGCGGAGTTTTCTCTCGGCCCAAATGGAAGCCACCATGTCTACCCTCGGTTAATTGGCGGTCATATATCTATTCATTTAATCACATCATTCTTCTCTCTGCATACGAGAGTTCGCTTTTCTTGCGTAGTCTTTGCACAACTTTTTCCAAAGGTTGGATACTGAATACACCAATATTTTCTCTCCTCAATACGCCTCTGAAGAAGGGACACCGTCCTAAAACATGTCAGGCTCATGGAGAAATATGTATTCACAATTGTAAGTGTAAAGAAATATATAAAAAAAAAAGGTTTGTTGCACTCTGCATAAGCACTTTGTATAGATCTATGTTTAGAGTCTCATGTTTTTATGCTTCTTTAAGCAATTTTCAATAAATAAATAGTTTTTTATTATAATTTAACTGCTTTGTTCGCCTGTAAAGGCCCACTGTACCGGGGGGTACAAAGGTTTCCCTTTTAGGGTTCTTGCTTTTTTGTGACATATTTTGGGATGTTGGCAACGCTTTACTGAGGGTTATATAATTTCCCTCTGTGGTTCACCATACTATATATATCAAAAGAAATTCGGTCCCAGCTATCCACATGCTCAGCGTCTGAATGCTAGCTTGGCCAAATTACTAGCACTGCAACTGCTGCCTTTTCAGCTAGTAGACTCTGCCCCCTTTCGCGAATTTGAGGAATGTGCAGTACCTCAGTGGCAGGTTCCCAAACGCCATTTCTTTTCATGGAAGGCCATTCCGGCTCTCTACCAGCATGTGGAAGGCAATGTCTTGGCCTAGTTGGACAGGGTGGTCAGCAGTAAGGTGCATATTACTGCTGACTCATGGTCCAGCAGGCATGGACAGGGACGTTACCTTTCTTTCACGGTGCACTGGGTAACTCTGCTGGCAGCTGGGAAGGATGCAGGACAGGGTTCAGTATTGTTGGAGTTTGTTGTGCCACCATGCCTCTAAAATGCTAGTAGTGGCGATTCTGCCACAGCTCTCTCCTCCACCCCCTCCTCTTCTTCTTCCTCTATGGCCTCTTCCTCTGCAGATTTGTCCTCTGAACCAGCAGTGCTCCGTAGGCGTTCAAGGGGCTATGCAAGCACTCAGGCAAAAAGATGCCATGTGGTGCATGAGTTAGTCTGCTTAGGGGACAGGAGCCACACTGGGGCAGAGATTCTGGCAGCTCTGCAGGGGCAGGCTCAGGAGGTGGTTGACGCCACACCAGCTTCAGCCAGGAATGGTTGTATGCGACAATGGCACCAACCTCCTCTCTGCCCTCCGACAGGGACACTTGACCCATGTTCCCTGTTTGGCTCACGTCCTGAATTTGGTGGTGCAGGGGTTCTTGAGCAGGTACCTGGGCTTACAGGATCTTCTGAGGCAGGCCAGGAAAGTCTGTGGTCATTTCCGCCAGTCATATAATTCCAGTGTTCGGCTGGCTGACATTCAAAGAGAATGCAACCTGCCCAAGAACCGCCTCATTTGTGACATTCCCACCAGGTGGAACTCAACATTGGCAATGCTGCAGTGGCTGCACATGCAGCAGAGGGCCATCAATGAGTACCTGTGTGAGTATGGCACCAGGACAGGGGAGCTTGGCTTTTTTCGCCACGCCAGTGGCTACTGATCAAGGATGCATGCACTGTCCTGTCACCATTTGAGGAGGCCATGAGGATGGTGAGCAGTGACAGTGCATGCATCAGTGATACTGTCCCTCTTGTCTTCCTGTTGGAGCACACGCTTCGTGGAATAATGGACAGGGCACTTGAGGCAGAACAGTGGGAGGAAGAGGAGGACTTCATTACCTCTCAAGGTCCCCTTTATCCAGATAGTATTCCTGAGGGCCCACCGATCACACAGGAAGAACAAGAGGAGGAGGATTGTGTCAGCATGGAGGTGGAGGATAACACTCAGCATCAGCAGCAGTCTTCAAGGGATCATTTTCAGTCCCCAGAAACCCATGGAGTTGTATGTGGCTGGGAGGAGGTGGTTGAGGATTATGTGACCCAGAGGACTCAGGATCGAATGCCTCTGCAAACTTATGCTGCATGGCCTCCTTGATCCTGCAAAGCCTGCAAAAGGACCCTAGGATTCGTGGTATCAAGGAGAAGGATCATTACTGGCTGGCAACCCTTCTTGATCCACGTTACAAGGGTAAGGTTGCAGAACTTATCCAGCCTTCGCAGAGGGAGTAGAGGATGAAAAATCTTCAGGAAGCCTTGCAGAAAGGTTTGTGCAATGTGTTTCCAGACAAAGAAAAAATTGTGCGCTTGCATTAGATATTTAAATCTATACTACATGATTATCATAAGTAGATAAACAAATAAATAAAAAATTAAATAAAAAACACCATCAAAGTTAATTGTGAGTGAATTAGAAAGTCGGTATGCTACAGAGCAAACAGCGACATGTAAGTCAAATACTAATATTGACCATTGCATACATATAAACCAACAATAAAGTTATAAACTGGTGTGCAAAAAAGAAAAAACAAAAAAACAAAGGTTATTCCACCCAAGTGCAAAGTCATAAGTGAAAAAGTACAAAATTGCATCCTGAGTCGCAGGAAAAACGCATATCCAAAGTTCATGAATTGCATTCCTTAGTGTGTATAAATATATATATATAAATAAAAAACACCATCAAAGTTAATTGTGAGTGAATTAGAAAGTCGCTATGCTACAGAGCAAACAGCGACATGTAAGTCAAATACTAATATTGACCATTGCATACATATAAACCAACAATAAAGTTATAAACTGGTGTGCAAAAAAAGAAAAAACAAAAAAACAAAGGTTATTCCACCCAAGTGCAAAGTCATAAGTGAAAAAGTTCAAAATTGCATCCTGAGTCGCAGGAAAAACGCATATCCAAAGTTCATGAATTGCATTCCTTAGTGTGTATAAAGGAATAAGGGGACGCGAAGGGACCTCCAACCACCAGTGGATCCGAAGGTTGATAATAGATGTATCCTTACCAGACACGTTGGACCTCCTTTATAGCAAGGTCTTAGAAGCATGCAGATTTAGCCCTCTGCAGGGACAGTAGATGACAGCTCACCACACAACTGGAGATGGTTCCGACACTTCCGCATTGATGTAAACACTCCCTCGTTTGGACTCGTAGGTAAAGAAGGGGAGAAAGAAAAAACTCCAATGGTATAGTATGTAAAAAAAGGGGGAATTTTATTGCCTCAGACAACTAGGCATCTTTAAAACATCCAAAACATAAAAGCCGGCAAAATATAAAAACAACAGAGACGCCCGTGCTAGGTTACATGGGGCTCTATGGCGATCTGGCGTACACTGCGGAGGTTACAATTTCCTGGTGCTGGACAACGTGTTGTTGAGGCTTCGTTCAGTCACAGAAAGAGCGGTGGAGAAGGTGGCTGGCTGACCGATGCCTTCAGACAATTCTTCAGTCCTCAGAGCCAAGGTCTGATCAGTTCCAGCAACCATCGCCAGCGTCTGAATTACATGGTGCAGGAATATCTATGGGCAAGATCAGACTTGTAAAGAGAAAACCAATTAGCGCAATATAAATAACCCTTAACCTCCCTGGCGGTTTTCCCGAGTGTGGCTCGGGGGTTAAATTTCAGTACCATTAGCGGTAACCCCGAGCAAACCCCTTGGGATTGCATTGCAGGATCCTGGTGTGGTATACTTACCTTGTCCCCAGGATCCTGCGATATCCCCCCGCTGTGTCCGTGGGCTCTGTCCTCCGCCCGATGCCTCTCTGTGCCGGGCTTTGTTCTCTGCGAGCTTTGCGACGCACGGGTGGAGACCGGCAGCAAATTAAAAAAAGTGAAAAATTATAATACATACAGTACACTGTAATCTTACAGATTACATTACTGTATGAAATTATTTCACATCCTATTTGTCCCCAGTGCTTTGTCCAATGCCCTTCATGCAGTTTTATATTATACTTATATTATACTATACTGTTCTTTCTGCCTGGAAACTTGAGATTGTCCATAGCAACCAAAAAGAGTCCCTTTACGTCAAAAGTGGTTTTAGACCAACTATAAAACAGCGATAGTAAATTAGAACACTTGCAGAATTGAGCGATAGTGAATCGTGGGGAAACTAATTTTATTATTATTTTTTATAATTATTTATTATATTATAAAATTTATGATTTTGTGTTTCAAATTTCATCATACCCGGAATATCTACTAGACTCTTGGTGGGCAGATTTAAGTGTGTTATTGCTAAGAATTACAGGCCTGCAATATAAAACGCCAAATTTCTATGCAAAATAATTGTACCGCTTTGAGACGCAAAAATCTGACATAATCATACCGCCAGGGAGGCTACTAAGCTGCTGGACACCAAGGGTCGATAATCCAAATCCCAGAAGTAAAATTATAAAAAGACAGTGCAGCGCTAAAAAAAACAAATAAATAACAACTGAATAACAATCTTTGAGGTCTTCAGTGATGAACTACAGATCAAAAACATGCAGGTGACTTTATGGGAAAAAACGGAACCTCCACCAATGAAAAAGATGGCAGCTCACCTCACTGAGTGGACCCTTTAATTATAGAGGGTCTGATGCACTTTCCCACTTGGGGTATAGTAATGGTGAATCACAGAAGCAGTGATCAGATGCAAGAAGTTCCCCTCTTTGATCGATCTTACAATCAAACGCTCACTCCAAAGCCACATGAGTCACGCAAATATAAAGCAATACATAGTGCTCTCCGCAAATATATGGATTTTAATGATAGTACAACAAAATAAAACTTACAAGAATTGCACTTCAAACCAAGTGCCGGGTAAAACAGCGTGTATACACAGTCTACGATGGCCGGGGTGACGACACAAGACTTTCGTCCGTCCGCACATGTTACGTCCCTGTGGGCGGGACTTCGTCAGCGGATATGGAAGTGACGTGGACACCCGCTTTAAATAATGTGTGAACAATCACCATGGTTACCACTTATCACATCACGCGGCACAGCGCCGCATCACATGACGCAGCGATGCGTCACATGACACCACATGACCCAGTGCAAGGCGTCGAGACTCATTCCAAGACAAATCAAGGAAGTGTCCCCGTAGGTGAATTCAAAGCTACAAAAAAGAATACAGCCAAGCAGGCACTTATAAAACATCCCACATAATAAAAAATTATGCACAAAAAATGCGTATATATACACAATAACCTGATAATCCAGTATAAGGAAATGCAATATACCCAAATACTATGAGTAAATATTAAAAATATAAAAAATATTAAAATATTTACGGACAATACAATAATTAACATATTGGAAATCCAATATAGATAAATTAAATAAACTTGACGTCACTCGCAGCCATGAAATAAAAACATCAGTAAAAACATTACAATCACCAATCTGTAATAAAACAATTGATATTAAAATCAACGTTCAATCCACCTGGAATTAATACATTGGTCTCATATATCCAGTAAGATTCCCTACGGCTCAACTGGCGAATAAAATTGCCCCCCCTCCAGTGTTTAGTTAACCTTTCAATCCCCCCAAATTTAAGACCCTTAGGGTTTTGTTGGTGGAGCGGTTTAAAACGGCGGGATACATTGTGGGTTTTCAGGCCTTTTTGATTATTATTAATATATTCTGCCAAATGAACATGTAAAGGTCTCGATGTTCTGCCAATATATTGTAACCCACATTCACACTCTAACATATAGACAACTCCAATGGTATCGCACATAATCAACTGTTGAATATTATATTCTTTATTCGTTGGTGATGCTAAAAACTTTTTCCGTTTTTTAATAGTTACTTTGGAGTGCCTACAAGGGATACATTGTCCACAAGCATAAAAACCACCCAAAAAAAGAAAATAATCTGTTCTCAGAGGGTATAGGGGGATTTAAAACACTGGGAGCAAGACAATCCCTTAAAGATGGAGCCTTCTTGTATATGAATTGTGGGCGGGTTGGTAAAACTGGACCCAAAACTTTGTCCTGCTTTAAAATAGACCAATTCCTTAACACAATTTTTTATGCTGAGCATTATAATCCAATATCATCCTAAAATTGTAATCATCTGTGTTAGAATCCCTAATTTGAGCGGGGACCAATGTTTATCTATCCATCATTTTAACTTTTTCTATTTCCTCATCTAAATTAAGTCTGTCATATCCTTTCTGCTCAAATCTAGAGGCTAGCACTTGTGATTGAGTGATAAAATCATCTTCCCGAGTGCAATTACGATGCAACCTGATAAATTGTCCCCTGGGGATATTGCACAACCACGAACGATGGTGGCAACTCCCCAGGGGAATATAAGCGTTGCGATTAGTAGGTTTAAAGTGGTTGCATAATCTGAAATTATCTATGTCTCTATCGATCTCTAAATAAAAAAAAAACCCAATATTATCATGATCAATATTCCACGTGAGGGAAATGTTTTTGTCATTAGAATTCAATGAATGAATAAAACTATCTAGGGAAGATCTCTCCCCATTCCAGATCATGATAAGAACGTCAATAAATCTGCGATAGAATATCAGTTCAGGGGGGCAATGCTTAAAAATGGCTTCCTCCTCCCAGTGGGCCATAAATTGGCCACACTGGGAGCAAAACGAGCGCCCATCGCAACACCCCTGGTCTGTAAATAGTATTCCCTGTTGTACCAAAAATAGTTTTTAGTGAAACAAAAGTTAAGACTTCTTAATAAATATTCCTGATGTCTACCTGACAAAGTGGATGAGGAAAGAGCCCATTCAACTGAGGTCATGGCATCATTATGTCCTATAATAGTGTATAGCGAACTCACGTCCGCTGTGACCAATATACTAGATGGGGAACATACAAGAGTTTCTAAAATCTATAGAATGTGTTTTGTATCTTTTAGAAAGGCAGGCATTTTTAACACCAATGGCTGGAGAAATGAATCAATATATTGACCTAATCTGGCAGAAACAGAATCAATCCTGTTAACGATTGGCCTCCCAGGGGGGTTGGTACAATCTTTATGGATTTTCGGGAGAAAATATATGATGGGTGTTCTGCAAAACAGGATCTAGATGTGCTGCCTCCTTTTTCATTAAAATTCTTTGGTCCTTCCCATCCTCTATGATAGAACGTAGCTCATCCTTAAAACATAACATAGGATCTTTATTTAAAATTTTGTACATTTCACCATCACTTAGTAGGCAACTCATTTCCCTTTGGTAATATTCTTTACTTAAGACAACCAAACCTCCCCCCTTGTCAGCGGGATGTATGACAATCTCTTTATGCTTTTCAAGAGATTCCATACCCTGCCTAATGTATTGGGGATCTACTGTTTTCTTAACTTTGAGTTAAGTCTTTTGAAACCATATTCATAAACACCTCCATAAATTTACTATCTACATTAAGAGGATTGAAAATCGATCTGTTCCGTAAAGTCGAATGATCACCTCTTGTAGCTACCAAACCTTTACATGGATTAGATAAAAAATATTTTTTCATATTAAGAGTTCTAATATACTTTGTAAGCTCACATATGTTTGAAATTTATTTAAATTTTTTATAGGCGCAAACTTTAGGCCTCTATCGAACACTCTGATTTCATCATCAAGTGAAACACTGCTTAGATTGTATATTACTGTTCCTAATAGGGTTTGGGCCTTTTGTAATCGCCTACCCACTCTGTGTCCTCTCTTACTTTTTGTTTTCTTAGGGGGCTGGCACTGGGTGGTGTGTGTGGCGGTGGCTGCCTCCACCACTCCCCTCAGTTGGGTTTGTATAATGGGGGGCCTTGCCCCTGTCCCCTGTGAGATCCTAAAAAATCCCCTCCACCATATGATGTTTGATCTGATAAGGGCGCAAACCTATTATGTGTGGGAATTGGTCTATCATGGGAAAAAGAGGGTCTCCCTCCATTGGAGTGATCCTCACTATCCCCATATTGTCTGTTATCTCTCCAGTTTGAAGATGAATTCTGATAATGAGGAGAAAAGGAATAATAACCTTCCCCAAAGGTAGGTGGTGGATGATTTCCTCCTCTACCTCTTCCCCTTTTATTATTCCTTCGGAAGGGGTTATCTCTCTGAGGAGAAAAATATCTGGTTTGTTGAGGGTGGGTATACTCATGAAGTGATTCCCTTCTGAGTGTTTCTACTGCTATATCATTAGCAGTTATATTGGGAGGAACCTTGATGTTAACATTATTGGTGGAGTTGGGAATATTTTGCCATTTAAATATATTCCCTCCACCGAAATCATCAAGATCCCTAACAATTTTTTTCTTTTTCTTGTTCTGGATGTCTAAATCCCATTTAATGAGTTTATTCTTTAATTCACCTGACAATTTTAAAAACTCATCACTCTCTTTAAGGGACTCCAAACTGTTGGTAATATCCCTAATTTGAGAATCAAGAGTCACCATTTTCCTTTGTTTACGTATTAACCACTTGCCGACCGCCTAATGCACATATACGGCGGCAGAATGGCACGGGCAGGCAGAATCACGTACCCGTACGTGATCTGCCTCCCGCGGGTGGGGGGTCCGATCGGACCCCCCCCGGTGCCATAGGCGGTCGGCTCTCGTTCGCGGGCGATGAGAGGTGAGGGGAAGGCCATCCATTGTTGGCCACCCCCTCCCGATCGCTCCCGGCGAATGAAAACGCTTCCTTTCCCTCTGTAATGTAAACAGAGGGAAAGGAAGTGATGTCATCCCTCCTCGAGCCGGTCTTTTCGTCCCGGCGCAGAGGAGAGAAGACATCCAAGTAAGTGCACCAACACTACACTTACAGTAGAACACGCAGGCACACTTTTCACCCCCCTGTCACCCCCCGATCACCCCCCTGTACCCCCTGTCACTCTGACACCAATAGCAGTTTTTTTTTTTTTTTGCATTGGTGTCAGTTTGTGTCAGTTACAAGTGTTAGGGCAGTTAGGTTAGCCCCCTTTAGGTCTAGGGTACCCCCCTTTAGGTCCAGGGTACCCCCCTAACCCCCCCTAATAAAAGTTAACCCCTTGATTACCCCCCGTCGCCAGTGTCGCTAAGCGATCGTTTTTCTGATCGCTGTATTAGTGACACAGGTGACGCTAGTTAGGGAGGTAAGTATATAGGTTCGCTGTCAGTGTTTTATAGCGACAGGGACCCCCATATACTACCTGCTAAAGGTTTTAACCCCTTGATTGCCCCCTAGTTAACCCTTTCACCAGCGATCACCGTATAAGTGTTACGGGTGACGCTGGTTAGCTAGTTTGTTTTTTGTAGTTTATTATAGTTTATTACAGTTTATTATAGTTTTAGGGCACCCGCCGTTTATTACGTTATAAAGGTTTAACCCCCTAATTGCCCGGCGGTGATATAAGTTAAGTTTTTAGGATCTGATAAGGTCTGCGTCGCCCCAGGCAGCGTCAGGTTAGCGCCAGTACCGCTAAAACCCACGCACGCAGCATACACCTCCCTTAGTGCTATAGTATCTGAACGGATCGATATCTGATCCGATCAGATCTATACTCCCCAGCAGTTTAGGGTTCCCTGAAACACAGTGCTAGCGGGATCAGCCCAGATACCTGCTAGCACCTGCGTTTTGCCCCTCGGCCCAGCCCAGCCCACCCAAGTGCAGTATCGATCGATAACTGACACTTACAAAACACTAAGCACACATAACTGCAGCGTTCGCAGAGTCAGGCCTGATCCCTGCGATCGCTAACAGTTTTTTGGTAGCGTTTTGAATCAGTCGCTAACAGTCAGGAGCTTTTTTGCCTGTGAGTCTCACTAGTGTACCCCTAAATTTAGAGGCCAAAATGGCAAATCGAAGGTACACTAGTGAAGAGGCCTACACGTTTCTGAGTATGACAGATAGTGAAGAGGAAGTCACTCATCTGTCAAGTTCAGGCTCAGAATACGAACCTGTAGAGGACAGCGGCTCCATGACAGATAGCTCTGACGACGGAGTTGTGGTCCCTGCTAGGGTCAGGCGTACCAGACCCCGAACTTCTTCTGTCCTTGAAGTGCAAGAACCGCAGGGCTCTCGTATGGAGCAGAGAAGTACTAGTGCCGCAATTCCTTCTGGTGAACTGGCAAGCACCAGCGGCCTAGTACACCCTGGTCGTACATCCAGCACTGCAGTATCACGTGGTGACGTGGCGAGTCCCATAAGTGCAGTTCAAGCTGGCGAGGTGGCAAGCACAAGTAGCGTCCCGCTGCCACCAAGAAGAAGACGAACACAGGCCCGTTGTGCCCATAGTGCCCTTCCTGCTGCATTCGCCAATCCGAATTGGGAACCCACCACTTCTGCAGCACCCGTACTTCCCCATTTCACTGGCCAACCCGGAATTCAGGTGGAAACAGTTGACTTTACGCCACTGGATTTTTATTCGCTGTTTTTCACCGAAGATCTCTATAGATCTATTGTGGACCAAAGCAATTTGTACGCTGGTCAACACATCGCCACTATTCCCCAGTCCTCCCTTGCCAGAGATTGGAGACCAATTACGGTCTCCGAATTTAAGATCTTTCTGGGCCTTTCCCTCCTCATGGGCATAACCAAAAAGAGTGAGTTGCGGTCATATTGGTCCACTGACCCAATTCACCATATGCCTGTGTTCTCTGCCTCCATGACCAGGGCACGATACGAGCAGATTTTGCGGTTCATGCACTTCAACGACAATGAACTCTGTCGTCCTCGTGGAGACCCTGCATACGATCGGCTCTACAAAATTCGGCCCCTCGTAAACCACTTCAACCAACGTTTTGCAGACTTGTTTACCCCCCATCAAGTTGTCTGCTTTGATGAGTCCGTGATTAAGTTTTCTGGCCGCTTGTCCTTCAAACAGTACCTTCCCAGCAAGCGTGCCAGATACGGGGTCAAGATGTATAAGCTCTGTGACAGGGCCACAGGCTATACATGTAGATTTATGGTTTACGAGGGCAAAGATAGTCACGTAGAGCCGATAAACTGCCCTGACTACATAGGAAGCGCTGGCAAGATAGTGTGGGACTTGGTGTCACCCTTATTCGGAAAGGGGTACCACTTGTACGTGGACAATTATTATATGAGCGTGCCACTTTTTAGTCACTTGTTTGATCATCAGATTGGAGCATGTGGCACCGTGCGACCTAATCGCCGGGGCTTTCCCCAGCGGCTTGTAGAGTCCCGTCTTAGGCTGGGGGAGAGAGCCTGCTTGCAGTATAATAATTTGCTCGCTATGAAGTGGAGGGACAATAAGAATGTTTTCGTTCTTACCTCCCTTCATGAAGACACGACGACCCAAATTACTACGGCGACTGGTGTTGTGGAGAAACCCCTCTGTGTCCACGAATACAACCTTAATATGGGAGGGGTGGACCTCAACGACCAGTTGTTGGCGCCGTACCTAATTGCCCGTAAGGCCAGACGCTGGTACAAAAAAGTGTCTGTTTATTTATTTCAATTGGCTTTGCTGAATGCTCATATGCTATACAGAGCTTCAGGACGGACTGGATCCTTCCTTAAATTCCAGGAAGAGATCGTCAGAGCCCTTCTGTATCCAGACGGTGCTCCACCTCACCTTCCCCAACCAGATGCAGTAAGCCGGCTGCATGGGAGGCATTTTCCTTATGTCCTCCCGAGTACCCCTACCCAACGAGCCCCCCAAAAAAGATGTTGTGTCTGCAGCAAGCGCGGATTTAGGCGTGACACCCGGTATTGTTGTCCCTCCTGTCCTGACAATCCTGGTCTATGCATTGGTGAATGTTTTGAACGCTACCATACACTAGTGGAGTATTAGCGTAGGGTTCAGCACGGCACAGACTAGGCACACTAACACAGGGTCTCCCAAGATGCCATCGCATTTTGAGAGACCCAAACTTGGTACAGTTACAGTTAAAAGTTAAAGTTACTAAAAAAAGTGTTAAAAAAAATAAAAATAAATAAAAATACAAAAAAAATATAAAATAAAAAAAAACAAAAATAGTTGTCGTTTTATTGTTCTCTCTCTCTATTGTTCTGCATTCTATACTGCAATGTTTTATTGTTATGTTTTTATCATGTTTGCTTTATAGGTATGCAATTTTTTTATACTTTGTTTTTTTATTGTTAACCACTTTTTTGTTTTCAGGTACGCCATTCAGCTGCAGAGCGGATTTATTTATCTTGACAGCAACAGCGTTTGCTCCCACGATATATAAAGCCGTGACTCCAGCGCTGTCAGAGGTGATTTCACCACCACAGTTACATACTTCAGCATATATGCCGAAGCGTGGGGGCAGCAGTGGGTGGAGGAGCAATTTGCGCCTGCCTTTTGCGGGAGGATGCCCCCATGCTTCGGCATATATATATTTTAGGTAGGCACAGGTTGCGTTAAATGTTTTATTTTTTACTATGTTTTTTTTTGTATTTGCTTTGCAGGTATGGTAAGTATTACTATTATACTGTAATGTTACTTTGTTTTTTTGTTAACCATCATTTGCTTAGCAGGTTCGCCATTCAGTTGCAGCGCGGATTTATTTATCTTGACAGCAACAGCTCCCACGATATATAAAGCCGTGACTCCAGCGCTGTCGGAGGTGATTTCACCACCACAGTTACATACTTCAGCATATATGCCGAAGCGTGGGGGCAGCAGTGGGTGGAGGAGCAATTTGCTCCTGCCTTTTGCGGGAGGATGCCCCCATGCTTCGGCATATATAAATGGTGCATGTATGCCCATCATTAGAAGTGGGCGGATGAGGGGAGGTATTCTAATGGTGGGCATACCCACCGATCAATATCTTTTTTTCGTTCAGCCCACAGGCTGCATGAAAAAAAAGTTTACAATACAAGGACCAGCAACGTACTGGTATGTTGCTGGACTTTGAGTGGTTATACCAGAATGATGCCTGCAGGTTTAGGTATCATCTTGGTATCATTCTTTTCAGCCAGCGGTCGGCTTTCATGTAAAAGCAATCCTAGCGGCTAATTAGCCTCTAGACTGCTTTTACAAGCAGTGGGAGGGATTCCCCCCCACCGTCTTCCATTTTTTTCTCTGGCTCTCCTGGCCCAACAGGGAACCTGAGAATGCAGCCGGTGATTCGGCCAGCTGACCATAGAGCTGATCAGAGACCAGAATGGCTCCAATCATCTCTATGGCCTAAGAAACCGGAAGCTACGAGCATTTCATGACTTAGATTTCGCCGGATGTAAACAGCGCCATTGGGAAATTGGGAAAGCATTTTATCACACCGATCTTGGTGTGGTCAGATGCTTTGAGGGCAGAGGAGAGATCTAGGGTCTAATAGACCCCAATTTTTTCAAAAAAGAGTACCTGTCACTACCTATTGCTATCATAGGGGATATTTACATTCCCTGAGATAACAATAAAAATGATAAAAAAAAAATAAAAATGAAAGGAACAGTTTAAAAATAAGAAAAAAAATTAATAAAGAAAAAAAAAAAAAAAAAGCACCCCTGTCCCCCCCTGCTCTCGCGCAAAGGCGAACGCAAGCGTCGGTCTGGCGTCAAATGTAAACAGCAATTGCCCCATGCACGTGAGGTATCACCGCGAAGGTCAGATCGAGGGCAGTAATTTTAGCAGTAGACCTCCTCTGTAAATCTAAAGTGGTAACCTGTAAAGGCTTTTAAAAATGTATTTAGTTTGTCGCCACTGCACGTCTGTGCGCAATTTTAAAGCATGTCATGTTTGGTATCCATGTACTCGGCCTAAGATCATCTTTTTTATTTCATCAAACATTTGGGCAATATAGTGTGTTTTAGTGCATTAAAATTTTAAAAAGTGTGTTTTTTCCCCAAAAAATGCGTTTGAAAAATCGCTGCGCAAATACTGTGTGAAAAAAAAAATGAAACACCCACCATTTTAATCTGTAGGGCATTTGCTTTAAAAAAATATACAATGTTTGGGGGTTCAAAGTAATTTTCTTGCAAAAAAAAATAATTTTTTCATGTAAACAAAGTGTCAGAAAGGGCTTTGTCTTCAAGTGGTTATAAGAGTGGGTGATGTGTGACATAAGCTTCTAAATGTTGTGCATAAAATGCCAGGACAGTTCAAACCCCCCCCAAATGACCCCATTTTGGAAAGTAGACACCCCAAGCTATTTGCTGAGAGGCATGTCGAGTCCATGGAATATTTTATATTGTGACACAAGTTGCGGGAAAAAGACAATTTTTTTTTTTTTTTTTTGCACAAAGTTGTCACTAAATGATATATTGCTCAAACATGCCATGGGAATATGTGAAATTACACCCCAAAATGCATTCTGTTGCTTCTCCTGAGTACGGGGATACCACATGTGTGAGACTTTTTGGGAGCCTAGCGGCGTACGGGACCCCGAAAACCAAGCACCGCCTTCAGGCTTTCTAAGGGCGTAAATTTTTGATTTCACTCTTCACTGCCTATCACAGTTTCGGAGGCCATGGAATGCCCAGATGGCACAAACCCCCCCCAAATGACCCCATTTTGGAAAATAGACACCCAAAGCTATTTGCTGAGAGGTATAGTGAGTATTTTGCAGACCTCACTTTTTGTCACAAACTTTTGAAATTTGAAAAAAGAAAAAAAAAAAATGTTTTTCTTGTCTTTCTTCATTTTCAAAAACAAATGAGAGCTGCAAAATACTCACCATGCCTCTCAGCAAATAGCTTGGGGTGTCTACTTTCCAAAATGGGGTCATTTGGGGGGGTTTTGTGCCATCTTGGCATTTTATGGCCTTCAAAACTGTGATAGGTAGTGAGGAGTGAAATCAAAAATTTATGCCCTTAGAAATCCTGAAGGCGGTGCTTGGTTTTCGGGGCTCCGTACGCGGCTAGGCTCCCAAAAAGTCCCACACATGTGGTATCCCCGTACTCAGGAGAAGCAGCAGAATGTATTTTGGGGTGTAATTCCACATATGCCCATGGCATGTTTGAGCAATATATCATTTTGTGACAACTTTGTGCAAAAAAAAAAAAAAAAAATTGTCACTTTCCCGCAACTTGTGTCAAAATATAAAATATTCCATGGACTCAACATGCCTCTCAGCAAATAGCTTGGGGTGTCTACTTTCCAAAATGGGGTCATTTGGGGGGGTTTTGTGCCATCTGGGCATTTTATGGCCTTCAAAAATGTGATAGGTAGTGAGGAGTGAAATCACAACTTTACGCCCTTAGAAATCCTGAAGGCGGTGCTGGGTTTTCGGGGCCCCGTACACGGCTAGGCTCCCAAAAAGTCCCACACATGTGGTATCCCCGTACTCAGGAGAATCAGCAGAATGTATTTTGGGGTGCAATTCCACATATGCCCATGGCCTGTGTGAGCAATATATCATTTAGTGACAACTTTGTGCAAAAAAAAAAAAAAATTGTCACATTCCCGCAACTTGTGTCAAAAAATAAAATATTCCATGGACTCAACATGCCTCTCAGCAAATAGCTTGGGGTGTCTACTTTCCAAAATGGGGTCATTTGGGGGGGTTTTGTGCCATCTTGGCATTTTATGGCCTTCAAAAATGTGATAGGTAGTGAGGAGTGAAATCACAACTTTACGCCCTTAGAAATCCTGAAGGCGGTGCTGGGTTTTCGGGGCCCCGTACACGGCTAGGCTCCCAAAAAGTCCCACACATGTGGTATCCCCGTACTCAGGAGAATCAGCAGAATGTATTTTGGGGTGCAATTCCACATATGCCCATGGCCTGTGTGAGCAATATATCATTTAGTGACAACTTTGTGCAAAAAAAAAAAAAAAATTGTCACATTCCCGCAACTTGTGTCAAAAAATAAAATATTCCATGGACTCAACATGCCTCTCAGCAAATAGCTTGGGGTGTCTACTTTCCAAAATGGGGTCATTTGGGGGGGGTTTGTGCCATCTTGGCATTTTATGGCCTTCAAAACTGTGATAGGTAGTGAGGAGTGAAATCAAAAATTTATGCCCTTTGAAATCCTGAAGGCGGTGCTTGGTTTTCGGGGCCCCGTACGCGGCTAGGCTCCCAAAAAGTCCCACACATGTGGTATCCCCGTACTCAGGAGAAGCAGCTAAATGTATTTTCGGGGTGCAATTCCACATATGCGCATGGCCTGTGTGAGCAATATATCATTTAGTGACAACTTTTTGTAATTTTTTTTTTTTTTTTTTTGTCATTATTCAATCACTTGGGACAAAAAAAATAAATATTCAATGGGTTCAACATGCCTCTCAGCAATTTCCTTGGGATGTCTACTTTCCAAAATGGGGTCATTTGGTGGGGTTTTGTACTGCCCTGCCATTTTAGCACCTCATGAAATGACATAGGCAGTCATAAAATAAAAGCTGTGTAAATTCCAGAAAATGTACCCTAGTTTGTAGACGCTATAACTTTTGCGCAAACCAATAAATATACGCTTATTGACATTTTTTTTTACCAAAGACATGTGGCCGAATACATTTTGGCCTAAATGTATGACTAAAATTGAGTTTATTGGATTTTTTTTATAACAAAAAGTAGAAAATATCATTTTTTTTCAAAATTTTCGGTCTTTTTCCGTTTATAGCGCAAAATATAAAAACGGCAGAGGTGATCAAATACCATCAAAAGAAAGCTCTATTTGTGGGAAGAAAAGGATGCAAATTTCGTTTGGGTACAGCATTGCATGACCGCGCAATTAGCAGTTAAAGCGACGCAGTGCCGAATTGTAAAAAGTGCTCTGGTCAGGAAGGGGGTAAAACCTTCCGGGGCTGAAGTGGTTAAAAGAAATTCCAATAACTCAAAACCTCTCTTAACCACTTGCTTACTGGGCACTTAAACCCCCCTCCTGTCCAGACCAATTTTCAGCTTTGAATGACAATTGCGTGGTTATACAACACTGGACCCAAACAAAATTTTTATCATTTTTTTCCCACAAATAGAGCTCTCTTTTGGTGGTATTTGATCACCGCTGTGGTTTTTATTTTTTGTTAAAAAAAAATGTGTAAAAAGACCGAATTTTTAAAATATTTTGTTATAGAATTTTAAAACAGGTAATTTTTCTCCTTCATTGGTGTATGCAGATGAGGCAGCACTGATGGGCACTGATAGGTGTCAGTGATGGGCACTGATGGGTGGCAATAATGGGCACTGATCGTTACACTGATAGGCAGCATTGCTAGGTGGCACTGATTGGCACCACTGGTGGGCATTGATAGGTGGCACTGGCAGGAGGGTACTGGTGTGCACAGATGAGGCATAATTGCCTCTTCCTCTTCGGGACTGATGTCCCTTGCAGATGAGCCGGTAATCGGCTTTTTTTTCTCCTCACGCTGTCAGCATGAGAAAGAAAAAGGTAGTCGTGTAAAAAGATCTGGATGGCCGCACACCGGGATAGGCAAATAGAATCTTCTTTATTCAATAAATGGAATAATAAAGTACATGACACCGCTGGAGTGATACAGCTTAGCCGCGAGAAAGAAAAAGGATTACCGAGCTTTTGTTTACATCATGTGATCAGCTGTCATTGGCTGACAGCTGATCACATGGTAAGGGGCCAGGACCGGCCCCTTACTCGGATCGGTGATAACCCGAGTCTCAGTGACTCAGTGATTAGGGCGCGTACACAGGGGAGGCCGTCATATGACGGCCTCCCGGAAATTCAGGTCCGCGCTCTGGCCGTCATTCGGCTATAGCGCAGACGACAAGTGGTTAATGAAAAAAATCGATCCATTCGGTCATAGAGTCCTCATCCAGAAGTCCATCATTGGGAGGTAAATTCCATCGTAGACGTCTAGGGATAAGTTTGGCTGATATATATTGCTCAAAAGACATTATGTCCCACCAAGCTTTTATCTTTTTTTTCGAAAACATGACCCAATTTTTTAAAGGACTGAGACATATCATTAACCACTTCAATACCAGGCACTTAGACACCTTCCCGCCCAGACCAATTTTCAGCTTTCAGCGCTGTCGTAATTTGCATGACGATTGCGCGGTCATGCTACACTGTACCCAAACAAATTTTTTATCATTTTGTTCCCACAAATAGAGCTTTCTTTTGGTGGTATTTGATCACCTCTGCGGTTTTTATTTTTTGCGCAACAAATAAAAAAAGACCGAAAATTTTGAAAAACAACAAGTTTTTCTTTGTTTCTGTTAAAACTTTTTTGTAAATAAGTACCTTTTCTTCTTCAATGATGGGCACTGATGTGGCTGCACTGACGGGCACTGATATGGCTGCACTGACGGGCACTGATATGGCTGCACTGACGGGCACTGATATGGCTGCACTGACGGGCACTGATATGGCTGCACTGACGGGCACTGATATGGCGGCACTGACGGGCACTGATACGGCGGCACTGACGGGCACCGATGAGGTGGCACTGATGAGGTGGCACTGACGGGCACTGATAGGCGGCACTGATGGGCACTCATAGGTGGCACAGATGGGCACTCATAGGCGGCACTGATGGGCACTCATAGGTGGCATTGATGGGCACTCATAGGTGGCATTGATGGATAATTATGGGTGGCACTGATAGTTGGCACAGATGGGCACTGATAGATGGGCACGGATGGGCACTGACAGGTGGCATGAATGGACACTGACAGGTGGCACTGATGGCACTGCTTGTTTGCAGTGATGCCCCTAAGGGTGGCATTGCTGGGCATCACTGCAACATAATGGTGCCAATCAGTGCCCATTTGTGGGCACTGATTGGCACAGATTTGGCACACTGGGCACATGTGGATGGCCATGGGGTACATACCTGGCCATCCACATGTTGCCCCTTCCTGGTGGTCCTAGTGGCGATCCCTGGTGATCCAGTGTGGTGATCTGCGGGGGGGCTGCGCTGATAAACAATCAGCGCAGACCCCCCTGCCAGGAGAGCCGCCGATCGGCTCTCCTCTACTCGCGTCTGTCAGACGCGAGTGAGGAAGAGCCGATCAACGGCTCTTCCTATTGACAGCGTGATCAGCCGTGATTGGACACGGCTGATCACGTGGTAAAGAGCCTCCGCCGGAGGCTCTTTACCAAGATCGGTGTAGCGGTGTGTCAGACTGGCACACCGTTCCACCGATCGCCGTGATGCGCGCCGCGGCATGTTATCCTGCTGGACGTCATATGACGTCCAGTCAGGATAACAGAACCACTTCCCGGACTTCAATCCGCTATAGGGCGGGCGGGAAGTGGTTAAAGGGTTCATTGGATGAATTCCTAGAGAAGACCTCACTAATTTTAACTTCCCCTTTTTCTAAATATTGAAAAACATCCATTATTGCCGCTAGATTGAAGAAAAATTATATAAGCAGAAATGTAAAGAGAAAACCAATCAGCGCAATATAAATAACCCTTAAGAAGCTGCTGGACACCCAGGGTCAATAATACAAATCCCAGAAGTAAAATTATAAAAATACAGTGCAGCGCTAAAAAAACAAGTCCAAAGATCAGACTTAGAGACCTTTCCAACAGAACATCCACTGGGTTACTGGGTCTTGAGGATGGACCACTGGCCAGAGCTTGCTCAATATGCAATTGAGCTACTGGCTTGTCCTGCATCCAGCGTTCTTTCTGAACGCACATTCAGTGCTGCTGGAGGCTTTGTAACTGATCACAGAGTACGCCTGTCCACAGACTGTTGATCGGCTCACATTCATAAAAATGAATCAGTCTTGGATCACCAGCTACCAAGCACCTGATGCTGATGTAACCAATTGATTTTTCTATGGATGTGGGATCCCTTGAAGACTGCATATGCTGAGTGACTATCCTATTATGCTGAGTGACTATCCTATTCCTCCTCAATCTTCATGATGATAGCTTCTAAGAAAATCTGTGAGGGGTTACAGTGTTGTGGCACCACCACCACTGCCTAAGGCCCAATTTTTCTGCCCCTGTCTAACAGGGGCAGATAACAATAGTTTTTCCTGCACTCAACAATAGTATCTGAAACAGAGTCCACTTAAGAACAAACCTTCAGTCCCTATCTTGTTTGTAACCCAGGGACCACCTGTATACTGCTGTTCAGAGTATATAGGGCCTGGGGGCCCCATGCCTTTTTTTTGTAATTTGGGTGCGGGGTTCCCCTTAACATCCATACCAGACCCAAAGGGCCTGGTGATGGGCTGGGGGGGGGGTACCCATGCCGTTTTTCTCAATGATTTTCATCTATATTGCCGGGACCCGACATTACATTACAGCCGCAAGCAGTTTTCAATGACTTTTATTCCTTTAGAAATGTAATTTGTGCAGGGACTGTTCTAAACAAGGGAAAAATGCGCCACTTTACAGGCATACTATAGTCTCCCCCCAGGCACAATATTTAAAGGAATATTTCACTTATTGTTTCACTTTAAGCATTATTAAAATCACTGCTCATAAAAAAAAAAACGTCCGTCTTAAAAACTTTTTTTGCACTGATACATGTCCCCTGGGGCAGGACCCGGGTCCCCAAACAATTTTTATGACAATAACTTGCATATTAGCCTTTAAATTTAGCACTTTTGATTTTTCACGTTCGAGTCCCATAGACTTTAATGGTGTTTGCACAAGTTTTTTGCCTGTTCGCATGTTCTGCCGGGGGTGTTCGGCTCATCCCTAGCTGTATGCTCCATAGAGTTGGGCTTTATGGCAGAGTGGCCAGAAGAAAGCCATTACTTTCAGCAAAAAACAAAATGGCACGTTTTGAGTTTGCAAAAAGGCATGTGGGATACTCCCAAAATGTATGGCGGAAGGTGCTCTGGTCCAATGAGACTAAAATCTAACTTTTTGGTCATCAAAGAAAATGCTATGTATGGCGCAAACCCAACACATCACTCAAAGAACACCATCCCCACAGTGAAACATGGTGGTGGCAGCATCATGCTGTGGGGATGTTTTTCAGCACTCGGGACTGGGAAACTGGTTAAGAGAGTTTAGCAAGACTCGTGGCCACTCATTAAAATTAGAAGAAAAGAGGTTTAACCTTAAACTACCTAGAGGGTTCTTTAATGTAAGAGCGGCAAGGATGTGGAATTCCCTTCCACAGGCGGTGGTCTCAGTGGGGAGCATTGATAGCTTCAAGAAACTATTAGATAAGAACCTGAATGACCGCAACATACAGGGATATATAATGTAATACTGACACATAATCACACACATAGGTTGGACTTGATGGACTTGCGTCTTTGTTCAACCTCACCTACTATGTAACTGGTCAGAGAAGAGGGAAAGATGGATGGTGCTAAATACAGGAATATTCTTGAGCAAAACCTGTACCACTCTGTGTGTGATTTCATGCTATCAAGGGTAGAAGAGACATCTGTGGTCTAATAGACCCCAGATAGCTTCATATCAAGAGGACCTGTCATGCGTTATTTCTATTACAAGGGCAGTTAACATTTCTTGTGATAGGAATAAAAGTGATTTAAAAAAAAATGAAAGGGACAGTGTAAAAAGTTTTTTTTTTTTTTTTTAAATAAAATTACTTTTTTTTTAAATCACCCCCATATGTAGGTTGTGCGTGCATATGTAAATGGTGTTCACATCACACATGTGAGATATCACCGTGAACATTATAGTGAGAGCAATAATTCTAGTACTAGACCCTCCTTTGTAACTCTGAACTGGTAACCAGTAAAAGATTTTAATGCAGTGCCTATGGAGATTTTTAAGTATAGGAGTTTGTCACCATTTCACAAGCGTGTACAATTTTAAAGCGTGAAATGTTAGGTATCTATTTACACGGCGTAACATCATCTTTTATATTCTACCCAAAATAATGTTAGACTTACCGAAAACTATTTCCTGACGCCACCATGGCAGCATACTAATGATAGGCTCCGCCTTTCTCTCCTCCCTAAGGACCAATGAAATAGCATAAATTAAAGGCCAGTTAGGCCCCGCCCCATTCTTCTTTTTGTCCTCATACCTCCACGCAACATCTCTGCTTTATCAGCCTACCTTTTAGCCTATGAATATCTCTAAGAATATTCAGTGGTTTCAGTGCCGTGTCAGTTCCTCTTGGAGAACAGGGTCTCCAAATTCGCCACTACCTGGGCGTCATTCCTTTCTAAAAAAAAAAAAAAAAAAAAAAAGGCCAACTTTTGCTTTCCAACAGTTAAAGTGCCTGTGGGGGCTCTACTGGTTCCTCTGTTTTGCTTCCATCAGTGGGGTGCATGGGCACTGGTGCTAGCTTCAACTACAACGGAGGAAACAGGATCCGGCACAGCTATGGTCAGTGTCACGCAGTATGTATAGCGGTCCGCAGTGATGGACCTTGAGGATGTCACAAACCATCTGACTGGATCAATTTGATGAATCATATCGGCAAGACAGCCTGGAAGGCGCACTGCGAGGGTCTGTCGGTCAAGGCAAGCGGAGATTGCTAGCCAAGGAAGGTAGTCTCGAAAGCACTGGAAGGTCAGGCAGCCTTTTTTATTACTTTGACCTTGCTACACAGAATCAAGGGTGACCAGTCATCTTGCGGTTGAGCAACAGGACAGCAATTGTGTATTTTCAGCTCCAGGGAGGATCTTGCGGCAATGTGCTATTGAGAGATGTAGAACACAGAATGTCTGGGTAGGAAGATCACCAGCAAATTCCGGAAGCAATTTACCTCCTGGGGAAAGGAATACACGGACATACTGTCCATCATGCAAGCTTGCCAGAGCATGAGGGGGAGGCTTGTCCACAGGTGGCCTACCACAGACAGGCTTCTTTGCTTCTCACAGCAAATACTAATTTAAGAAAAGGTCTGACTCGGTTTCCGCTCCCAAAGCAGAGAACAGAAGCGGAGTTTCTCCATGAAACTGCAATCAAGCCTACTGTATATGTTTTTCCCCAACTCCTCTCGTAATGAAATTCCTCTGGAAGCTGTCAAGAATGAGCATGGTAGTCACGACCACCCCTCCATTCTGACCATAGGAGTCTTGGTGCTTCCTGGCTATCTACTTCAGAATACAGAAGTAGATTCCCCGTCACACATGCACAGACCAGAGATGCAAGCATAATGGCGGGAAGGGGAAGCTGCAGAACCTAGATTGCTCCAGAGTTGCTCCAAGAGTGAGCTCTACTTTGGGGGGTGCGAAAGGCACTCTACTAACAGCCTCTATGCCAAGATCTGGAACAAACTTGTGTTTTTTTCTCTTTTGCATGGCAAGATATTATTCTTACTGCACCTCTGGTGGCAGCTGTTGTGGTCTTCTTGTAGGGCAGATTGGACATGAACCTTACCCTATACTCTTTTGAGGTTGCAGGTGTCAGCAAGAACAAGGTTTAATTTGGCCAAAGGCCCTTTAGTTTGCAACATTTTGAAGACAGTCAGGAGGTTTCGTCAACCGCGAGAGAGAATCTTTCACAATTAAAATCTTTCGATGCTGCTGGGGTTTATTTCAACTGTTTACTCAAACAGGGCAGTGTTCATTTTAAGACATTGCTTACTAACCAGTATTTAGCGCAAATCGTCAAACAGAAGTCGGTTTGAGTTGCAAACCGAAGTCGGTTTGAGTTTCAAACCCTTAGAGCTTCAGAAAAGCATATTGCTTTTGTTACAGGAGTAGAGCTGCATCCTGTAGTTCAGCTTATATCAGAGGTAGCGACAGCCCTCCATCTATCAATCATCTGTCCATTGCCTAACTTTCCAGACGTTCAAGCAAGAAAAGCACACAAATTGGTCATTCCCAGAGCTTGAAAGAAGTTTCTGTCCACAATTGTTCTTTTCAGTTCATATAAGTCTTTCACTGTTCCAGATGGAATTCATCAGGCAAGAGAGGTTGCCTCCTGGACTTTATCAAGATTGATTGTGCAGATGGGAAATGGGTCGTGAGCCTCCTTCAGTGGCAGGATGCATCCTCTTCCAGAGGGGTTGAGGCCTCATAGGTGGCCCAGTTGAAAGCATCTATGGATTAATTCTACAGGAAAGTGGCATGCTTTTACCAGCATACCTTTTCAACCTTTACAGAATAGATCTGGGTGCCTTGTCATCAGTGGCCTTCGGAGGAATGACTGTTCAGTCTTCTGTCCCATTTAAAAATAAAATAATTATTTTGGTTTGTTAAGTAGAACCCACCCTGTCAGCTAGGATATGTATCACTAGTATGCTGCCATGGTGGCGTCAGGAAAATGGAAAATTGTATCATACTTACCGTAATTTTCCTTTCCTGACGCCAATCCATGGCAGCATACGGACCCACACTTGTGCATTTCGGTATCTAGCTAATTACGAAGAATGGAGCGGGGCCTAACTGGCCTTTAATTTATGCTATTTCATTGGCCCTGAGGGAGGGGAGAAAGGCGGAGCCTATCACTAGTATGCTGCCATGAATTGGCGTCAGGAAAGGAAAATTACGGTAAGCATGATACAATTTTCCGTTTTCCCGTAGTCTTCCAGGACAGCCCTTGAGAGATGGAGCTCCTCCCATCAGCACAGGAAACACATTGCCAAATCACTTTAACCAGTTCAGCCCCGGAAGATTTGGCTGCTCATTGACCAGGCCATTATTTGCGATACAGCACTGCGTTGCTTTAACTGACAATTGCGCGGTCGTGCGACGCTGTACCCAAACACAATTTACGTCCTTTTTTTCCCCACAAATAGAGCTTTCTTTTGAAAAAAAAAAAAAAAAAACCCCACACAATAGCTTTTACGTTTTGCTATAATAAATATCCCACATTTTTTTTTCAAAAAAACAATTTTTTCCCTGAGTTTAGGCCGATATGTATTCTAAATATTTTTGGTAAAAAATAAAAAATGGCAATAAGCGTATATTGATTGGTTTGCGCAAAAGTTATAGCGTCTACAAAATGGGGGATAGATTTATGGCATTTTTTTTATTTTTATTTTTTTTTTACTAGTAATGGCGGTGATCTGCGATTTTTATCAGTACTGCGATATTGCAGCGGACAAATTGGACACATTTACATTTATACAGTGATCAGTGCTATAAAAATGCGCTGATTACTGTATAAATGTCACTGGCAGGGAAGGGGTTAACACTAGGGGGCGATCAAGGGGTTATCGGTGTTCCCTCACTGTGTTCTAACTGTAGGGGGGATGGGACTGTCTAGGAGGAGAGAGAGAGAGAGAGAGAGAGAGAGAGAGAGAGAGAGAGAGAGAGAGAGAGAGAGAGAGAGAGAGAGAGAGAGAGAGAGAGAGAGAGAGAGAGAGAGAGAGAGAGAGAGAGAGAGAGAGAGAGAGAGAGAGAGAGAGAGAGAGAGAGAGAGAGAGAGAGAGAGAGAGAGAGAGAGAGAGAGAGAGAGAGAGAGAGAGAGAGAGAGAGAGAGAGAGAGAGAGAGAGGTTCATACTTACAAACATTATTCAGACCCCTTGAAATTTTCCACATTTTGTTGTCATGTTACAACCAAAAACACACATTTATTTTATGTGATAGACCAACACAAAGTGGCACATAATTGTGAAGTGGAAGGAAAATGATAAATGGTTTTCAAATATCAGAAAAGTGTGGCGTGCATTTAGAGACAGCTCTTTAATTAGGCGGTCGCCAAAGGCCTTGCGGTTGCTTAATTAAAGAGCAGCCTCTGCTGGCAGCAAGGATCCCTCCGCCATCAGCACAGTGCCACTCACTGCTATAGGTATAGAGCTATAAGGAGACATAACAGGCTGTGTTTGGGACCAGTTTACCGGGTGATGAGAGCTCACTCACTGACAGCTCCGATCACAGCCAGAGAGAGCCACTCAGCTCAGCAGAGCTAGCATTGACATTCCCCCCCACCCCCTTCTGCCCGCACACACAGGAGAGGAGAGACAGCCACTTTTGATCCTCCTCCACCCTTCCTCTCTTTCTGTGTCTGCCCCGCCCACACTCCCCGGCAGTGTTCTGCCTAAGAGAAGGGGATGTGTGGGCGGGAAGTTTCAAGCCCAGCAACCAGAAAGGAAAAAGATGGAGCCCGACAATCAATCCATCCAGTCCCTCCTGCCTCCCAGTGAGTACTTTGATCAGGGACACCCTTCCTTCCCTCCATCCCTCGCTCTTTCATTCTCACTTTCTCCCCCCACCCCTCTCTTTTTCTTTCCTTCTTCCTCCACCCCTCTCTTTTTCTTTCCTTCTCCCTCCACCCCTCTCTTTTTCTTTCCTTCTCCCTCCACCCCTCTCTTTTTCTTTCCTTCTCCCTCCACCCCTCTCTTTTTCTTTCCTTCTCCCTCCACCCCTCTCTTTTTCTTTCCTTCTCCCTCCACCCCTCTCTTTTTCTTTCCTTCTCCCTCCACCCCTCTCTTTTTCTTTCCTTCTCCCTCCACCCCTCTCTTTTTCTTTCCTTCTCCCTCCACCCCTCTCTTTTTCTTTCCTTCTCCCTCCATTCCTCGCTCTTTCCTTCTCCCTCCATTCCTCGCTCTTTCCTTCTCCCTCCATTCCTCGCTCTTTCCTTCTCCCTCCATTCCTCGCTCTTTCCTTCTCCCTCCATTCCTCGCTCTTTCCTTCTCCCTCCATTCCTCGCTCTTTCCTTCTCCCTCCATTCCTCGCTCTTTCCTTCTCCCTCCATTCCTCGCTCTTTCCTTCTCCCTCCATTCCTCGCTCTTTCCTTCTCCCTCCATTCCTCGCTCTTTCCTTCTCCCTCCATTCCTCGCTCTTTCCTTCTCCCTCCATTCCTCGCTCTTTTCTTCTCCCTCCATTCCTCGCTCTTTTCTTCTCCCTCCATTCCTCGCTCTTTCCTTCTCCCTCCATTCCTCTCTCTTTCCTTCTCCCTCCATTCCTCTCTCTTTCCTTCTCCCTCCATTCCTCTCTCTTTCCTTCTCCCTCCATTCCTCTCTCTCTTTTCTTCTCCCTCCATTCCTCTCTCTCTTTTCTTCTCCCTCCATTTCTTCCTCTTTCCTTCTCCCTCCATTTCTCCCTCTTTCCTTCTCCCTCCATTCCTTCCTCTTTCCTTCTCCCTCCATTCCTTCCTCTTTCTTCCTCCCTCCATTTCTTTCTTTCTCCCTCCATTTCTTTCTTTCTTTCTCCCTCCATTCCTCTTTCTTTCTCCCTCCATTCCTCTCTTCCTTTCTTTCCCCCCTCCCCGACAGCCTATTTGCTTAAATTATCCCATCCCCCATCTCCTACCCCCTCCACTTTTTCTACCCTCCTCCTTCTCCCCTACCCATTTTTTCAGGGGCTAAGAGAACCCCCAAGGCGGAGCATCTTACCAATGCTGCTGCTGCTTGTGTGGACGGGATGTGTATTGCGCCAATCCTTGCTGACCCTCCTCTATTCATCCCATTAGATTAGCGCAGTACACATCCCACCCACACACCTACCCCCTGTACTGTGCCCTCCTGCTCCCCCCTGTACTGTACCCCCACTTACCTGCCCCCTGTACTCTGCTCTCCTGCCCCCTGTACTGTCCACTTACCCTCCCCCCCTGTGCTGTGCCCTCCGGTTTCCCCTGTACTGTGTCCACTTACCCTCCGCCTGTACTATACCCTCCTTATACAGGTAATTTTTATCGCTTGGATTATTTTTCCCATAATGGGTGTGGGGGGCCTCATGTCTAAGTTTTTCCTAGTGCCTCACAAAGCCTAGAGCCGCCTCTGCATGCATTTGTTTTCAGCCCCCGAGTCAATACTTTGTAGAACCACCTTTTGCTGCAATTACAACTGCAAGTCTTTTTGGGTATGTCTCTACCAACTTTGCACATCTAGATAGCTCAAGCTCTCTCAGATTGGATGGAGAACGTCTGAACAGCAATTTTCAAGTCTTGCCACAGATTCTCAATTGGATTTAGATTTTTACAAAAATGGACTTTGTAGGCACATAGGTTTGTTATAAAAATACGAAAGTTTTTTATTTTAATTGAATAAAGTTAAAAAAAGACCTTCAAATCCTACAGACACATCAGCTCTACCATCCTATGAGGGGGCCGCAAACCTAGGATTAAATATGCACAACTAGCCTTACCCAAACACCTAGGAGGAATAGGTTTACCAGATCTTACCAACTACTACAAAGCTGTACATATGACCAGAATCCTAGATTGGAACCTCCACAAATTCACAAAAGATTGGGTTGGACTGGAAGACTCCTTCACAAATTTCTCACTAGCATCGTTGCCTTTGTTTTGGAAAGCCACTTTCCTACCGAACTAAAGCCCCACCCTCTAATCAGACCAACAATCCAATGCTTTCACATGACTTGCAAACACTCCTCTATCTCGACAATCCAAGGCCCAATGACTCCAATCAGACTGAACCTGGACTTTCCCCCAGGTATGCACGCTTACTTCCTAGCACAAAATTGGCCTGACGGACAGACTATAAACCTAATAACTCGACAATGTGTACCCATTGGGAAAGAGATCTGTCTATAGCTCTCTCGCTGGAAGAGTGGGAAAAAATGTATCTCAACATTCACAAGGGATCTATCAATGTGACTACCCAGGAGAATGGATTCAAAATCCAAACTCGTTGGTACCGCACACCCGCCTTACTACATAAAATCAATCCAGCAATTCCAGAGGAATGCTGGAGGTGTACAGACCAACCAGGAACCCTACTTCACATATGGTGGGAATGCCCCTATATCCAAACGTTCTGGACAGAAGTACACAGGATAATCACGCAAGTAACCACCTACAATCTGGAAAAAAACCCCTCTCAATTTCTACTACACCACTCACATCTTTCATACCGAACATATCACAAATCACTTGCGATACACATGATCAATGCAGCAAAACAGTGCATTCCTACTCACTGGAAATCCCAAACACCCCCCTCCATCAAAGAATGGTTCAACAAAATCAACAGATTTGCTGAAATGGAAGAATTCATATAGCAAGAGACTCTCCACACAAATTCAGTATCAAATGGGCATGTTGGACACATTATCGAACAACAACTGAATACTCCCACCTTTTTTCCCCAAATCAGTAAAGACTTGAACTCAAATATTTTGACACTTACCAGTAAAATACATACATAGCTTCAACATCTTTTAACACAAATTCCGAAACTACTGAGTGAATTGGCTTACCAGTTGCTCATAACCTTAATCAGCTGACATGGGTCTAGTGGGAGCCCCTTCCTGAGGAGGGAAGCAAGAGAGATACACAGATACTTCCACATCACAACATACTACCCTAATTTCAATATCCTCAATACCATTCCTCCCTCCTCCACTTTTCTCTCTCCTCTCAATATACTCCTCATTTATATAAGCCCATACCATTAACCTCCCCCTCCATTTTAGTATATACCCATCCCATACTCACTCCCCACAGCCTGCCCCACTTCCCCCCTACCCACCCCCCCCGATAAATATATAACCTATATTTACTGACTTGAACAGGATAACACAGACAACACAAACCACATATATCCAGTCCTAAGTCCTTACCAAACTGCAAACATAGCTTGAATATCGCATTAACACACTCTAAATAGAGAGGATAACCGCAAAACCCCAAGGGCCTATGCATAAACATATACCTCGATCCATAACACTTACACCCCCAAACACGGATTTTCACATGAGACAGTACGGGTATAACACAGACCCTCTACAGACCTACAGTCTCAGTAAGATTATAATTGAAATACACAAATTGTCGGTTAAATTATATGATATTGATATAGATATACGTGTTAACAATGTAAGATTGTAGGCCTGATTGCTTTTTCCCCCTGTTCATGTTCATATTGTCCATATTCAATATGTATGCTCAATGCCTATTGTAACTTTACTTGTGTGAAAAACAAAAACTTTTTTGGGAAAAAAAAAAAAAAAAGTTAAAAACAGATTGTGTAACACATAAAAGGAAAACACGTCATGACAATGACATAAAATAATCTGACCCTAGGGACTCAAATATTGCTACAGTTATAGTTGTAGAAAAAGCAAAAAATAGTTATAATAAATAACCGGTAGCACTGATCAAGGTAGGTGGAGTGCGTAGAGTGATTGAGTCCAAATAGGGTCGCTTAACTAATCGTTCGACATGTTGCGTGCCTAGCAGCGCTTCTTCAGGAGCCAAGAATCTAACAGATACATAAAAAACATACAACAAAGATACTGATAGATACATGTAGATTATGTCATTCAACATAAAGATATAGAATTGAAAAAACACGATTATACAAAGTGGTAACCATCTGGAGGAGAAAAGAACCGTGATCGGTGAGCACTGGGGGCAGAGAGGCAAAAACCAATCAAGGGGGGCACAGCAATACACAGCAGCAGATAGAAATAAAATAAAAAGGGAAGTAAATATGAAAAATAAAAATGGAAAATAATAATGAGTACTCACATAATATAAAGGTCTGTATCATATAATAATAGGCAGGCAACGTATAAAATACTTCAAGAAGGTAATCCTTGCTGATAAGCTATTAGTGCAGATCTAAAAGAAAATATGCAAGTGGTGGCAGTAAACCTTTGCACATTTGCAAAAAAAAAAAAAAAAAAAATTATATATATATATATATATATATATATATATATATATATATATATATATATATATATATATATATATATATATATATATATATATTTTTTTTTTTCTTTGTCTAATGGATATGGAAAAGTAACTATATATATGAAGAGCTTACCAGCATTACAGAGAAGCCTACATAGAAAAATATAGTAATGATCGGTAGCAAGCAATAGGGGTTGAAGCAGGAAGTGGTCTATCAGCAAAATCAACAGTGAAGATTTAGGCTGTAGCATTGGCCAGTGAGGCTCGCTATCCAGAAGTTAGAGAGGACCTCAGAGTAGTTGCTATCTAGTAGGTAATAAAGATAGAATGCAATAGAACAGAGGACAAACATGTAAGAATACCAACATAGCCAAAAATTGGATAGATGGTAATAGGCAGCATTAAATCTGGTTTTACCTTGTATTAACAGCTATCAGCTGGTGAGACCACAGTAAACATGCAAACCCTCCCCCACAAAGTGAGCAGGCCTAATGACTATACTATATACAGCAGCTGTATATAGCTGAGTCCCAACCGGAAGAACGTCATCTCCAGGGCGGAAATGGCTTGCCCACAGGCTTCCGCGCATGCGCACCAGCCCACCGATTGAAGCAGTGAGGACATTCTCTTCAAGAAACAAAATAAATTAGTGAAGGATAGAGCAGCTTTTACAGAAGGCTTTGCTTATTATTGGCAAACTCCCCTTCGGGGGAGGGGACCCAGAAATAGCAAGCCTAGGAATCAGCAATTGGGGAATGAATTTGGTACTACTGATGAAGATACTGAATCCGACTCATCTATATCTACTTTTTCATCACAACTACCCTCAAGAAGAGGACCTTTGATCACGCACAATGACCCGGGTACACGTAAGAGGAATCATGGTGGCAGGCACTATACACCTTATTCTAAAAAATGATCAAATAATCAGGTGGTGATGGGGACGTGACGTAGGACGTCAGTGAAGGGGGAGGGGCTGATGTCGGCGCCAGTGTGAGGATCTGAGGCGAGCGGCTCCGGGCGGGAGAGACACGCGAGCGGGGTGAGAGACCGCAGCGCCCCCGGTGTAAGCACTGTACCGGGACACACTATCTCCCGTGGCGGGCCCCCCCCTTCTCACGCCCCGCGCCCGTGGACGGCTACACACTAAAGGCTACGTCCCAGCCGGCCGGCAACGCGGCTTAGGCTAGGACGTGACACGACTGGAGACGAGCTGACAAACAGCTGACTAGCAGCAGGTGGAGAAGCCCAGAGAGCGGGGTGAAGTGATGACGCTGAAGCAGTGAGCAGCTCGAAAGGGTCCAACCGGACGCTCTGGACAACTGACGGCCCTCCCAGGTCCTACCTCTCTCCCCCTGCTTCTTACCCAGGACCAGGATTTCGGTTCTATTCTGAAGTAGTGCTACAGTTGTGAGACAGCAACAGAAGAAAAGGTAGGAATATTTCCCTCTCCCTATGTGAAGAAATTACAAGGTATAAAGGTGTAGGGACAGTTAATAACTTGCAGAACCAGCGTATGAGTACAGTGAACTTTGATACATCCCCTGGGCCTTTTGGCGAATCTGTTAACCAGCTTGGTGTGCTATGTCTGAGGTCTGGCCATCAGTGCACGCTTGAGACCTGGTTTACACCTTCCACAGTAGACTCCCGGAACCTTACCCTGCTCATGGTGGAGACATAGGGAGGGGGATCGATAAGGATAATCAATGAGATTCCAATCACCAGGAAGTCTACCATAATCCCAGGAAAACCCCAGCACCTACGTAAGGACTCCTTTCAAGGCGGGTAATAAGGACAGTAAGAGGTGAGGAGGGCTAGGAGGGTTCCCCCCTGGACTTTATTTGTTTTGGAATACATTTTTTACATTCACGTGGTGTGTATGCACCACCAGGAGGGAACGAGTAATACGCCGAAGTAGCAGGCCCAACATCTTAAAAGCTGGCATCCTGTGGAAGCATGAGAGGGCGGTCTCAAAAAACAACAGAACCTAAAAATCCAAGAGAGAGCCTCAACACTAGTTCCATACAAAAATATCTCACAGAACCAAACCTAAAGAGCCCAGGACAGGACATGAAACAGTCAGGAACAAAAGAGAAGAAAAAAGAACAGCAGAAACAGAAGGGGGGACAGGGGGATAGGCCTAAGGAGGACCTAAGTCTGGAGGGGGTAGCGCTGAGTGATACCCCGGAAGAGCAAAGAAACATGGAACGCGGCTTGAACAGAACAGAAATGCTGGAAATGTTTGCTAAGCTGGAAGGAGTGATAAAATCGGAAATCATGAATGTTCGCACAGACATGGGCCAATTACTCCACAGGGTAGAAGAGGTATCAGTGAAGCAAGCAAAAATAATTTCTGACCTCCAAGATCAAATTGGCAAGATGCAGAGCGAAAATCGCATGCTGTCTTACAAAATGGAAGAGCAGGAAAACCAGAGCAGGCGACAAAACCTGCGCATCAGATCCATCCCGGAACAACTGAATGAAGACCTTGGGGATAAATTGAGAAAAATATTCAACCCCATTTTGGGTAGAAGGGTGGAGGAGGTACTTAGGATCGACCGGGCCCATAGGGTGAGGAAACCCCCTAACCTCAATCAAGATATCCCCAGGGATGTCATCGTGAAGTTCCACTCGTACAAAGACAAGGAAAAAATATGGAGGAATCTTAGGGGCGCACCCCCAATCTGCTTTGAAAATAAAAATTTACAGATCTTCGCGGACATCTCGGCTGGAACCTTAGCACGGAGAAGACAGATGAGACCCTTGTTAGACCAACTTCGAAGGGCCAACTTGAAGTACAGCTGGGGGTTCCCAACATCCTTGATAGTCGTTAAAGAAGGGAGAACACATAGGATGAGATTCCCAGAAGAGACTCAGGATTTTTGCGCAAGTGTGGGGATCACGATGCCGGAGGAACTGAGATAAGACTTGCATTGAACTCTATTCCAAGCTGTTTTTGAGCGTGGGGTTGACTTTGCTTTTCTGGGTGGGGGGGTATGCTCGGGGACGGGGGATGTGTTTTTTTTTTTTTTCCCCCTTTTCCGGTCACCTCTCCCTCAATCGGGGGACCGGTGGAGCGTAACAAAGACGATGTGACTTGGGTCTCTGGTCAATTAAAAATGTAAATGAGGTGGTGGCTGCGCGGGTGTGGGGGGTGGGGTCCCGGTAGGAGCGCTGGCCTCTTGTCCTCTTAATCTCCCTCCGCGCTGGGGGGGGGGGGGAGAGCGAACCCTTTTTTTTTTTTCGCTCTCTCTCTACCCTGCTTTCACCTCTCTCCCCTCGCATAGCGGGGGGGAGGCATTGGGTGCCGGCATTCGAGCACCACCCCTTGAAGTGGTGCGCGCTGTATGGGATTGAGAACATCCTCTACAAGCGGGCTTAGGGCTGGGTTGCAGCCGGGGGGGTGGGGGGAGGGGCTGGGGTGGGGGGAGTCGGGGGGAGGGGGAAGGACGTTCCTGCGAGGGGGATCTTAGGAGTGCAGAGAGAAGGGGTCAGGGCCGTGAACTTAAGAAATGCCTGATCTCAAGTTTCTTTCTTATAATGTAAAGGGTCTTAACTCCCCTGTAAAAAGACATAAAATCCTGAAGGAACTACAACATTACGGGGCTGACATAGTCTTTCTCCAAGAGACTCACCTGGTGCTGGAGTCCAGGATCAGGCTTTTCTCTCCGGGTCTGCCGCAATGGTATTACAGCGACTCCCCCATTAGAAGAGCGAAGGGGGTGGCAATTGGGCTTTCAAAGTCCTTAAACTTCTCACTATTAGACAGACTGTCAGACCCGGATGGCCGATACATCTTTTTGAAGGGTAGCATCGGAAATAAAATATTTACTCTGGCGAATATATATTGCCCAAATAAGAAACCAATTGCATTTTTCGGGCAGGTGTTGACAAAGTTGATGAGTTTCAGAGAGGGAGAGGTGGTGCTGGCGGGGGATTTGAACTTCTACCTGGACACGAGTCTCGACAGTACGTCCCGGGCACAGGGGACAAGTAAGGTCTCTACTGCCGCAATCGGGCGGCGGCTTTTCAACTGCCGCCTGGTAGACGCATGGCGGATGCAACACGCCAAGGACAGAGATTATACCTTCTTTTCCCCTGTGCACGGGACGTATTCGAGATTAGACCACATTTTTGTGGACCATGGTCTCTTGGATCATGTGGAGGAAACTAAAATTGAGATTATTTCACTTTCAGATCACGCACCGGTCACTTTGACGATGAGGCTCCCTGATAGGGCCGAAAGGACTTATGCGTGGAAACTGAATGAATCCCTGCTTAAAGACCCAAAAGTATTGGAGAGGATACAGGAAGAGGTTGACTTTTACTTTAAAGTAAACGACACAGGAGAGGTTTCCTATTCCACTCTATGGGAAGCGCATAAGGCGTTCACTAGGGGGGTCCTTATCTCCATGGGAGCGGGAATCAGAAAAAAGAGAAGGGAAGAAAGGGAGAGGCTGATCGCTGAAATTTTCATTTTGGAGCAGAAACACAAGGAGAGGAGGGGACTGAGTCAGGAAATTTTCCACCAACTTGTTGGTAAAAGGGAGGAGCTGAGGGATGCTATGGAACAGGAAACTAAGAGATCCCTCAATAGGTTAACAAAAGAAAATTATCTGTGGGCAAACAAGTCTAGTAAGCACCTGGCCAGAATGATAAGAAAGAAAAAAGACAGGAATTTTATAGGCAAAATCCAGAATAAAAAAGGAGAGCTAATCGGTCCCAGTAAAGGTATAGCAGAGGAGTTTAAAAAGTTTTATGAGGCGCTCTACTCCATAGGCCAAAATAGAATGGGCAGTTCAACACATGGGGAGAGGGTCGAGGAGTTCCTGAGGGGGGCAGGAGTGGCGGAGCTTACAGAGGAAGAGAGAGCGGCTCTAGATAGACCGATTGGAGAGGAAGAGATTTTGGCAGCCCTGAAATCCTCCCCGAAGGGCAAGAGTCCAGGCCCTGACGGCTTCACCACACTATATCTGGATAAGTTGAAGCACATTCTAGTCCCTAGACTGTGCCAATACTGGAACGATCTGGGTATTAATTGTGAAATGGGGAGAGAGGCGTTGTTAGCTTCAACCACTCTAATATTAAAAGAGGGAAAAAATGATAAGCTTTGCTCCAGTTATAGGCCCATCTCGTTGTTGAACGCAGATGTGAAGCTCTATGCAAAGGTTCTGGCAAGTAGATTGAAGGAGAAAATGGCATCCCTAGTACATGCAGATCAGGCAGGTTTTATACCCGGGAGACAGAGCAGAGATAACGGCGTTCGAGCAGCACTCCTTTTGGAGTTAGGTAAATGCAAGGGACCCCCAGTTCTATTCCTGTCAGTAGACGCGGAAAAAGCGTTTGACAGGGTAGACTGGGGGTTCATGATGAAAACGTTGGAAGTTATGGGGGTGGGGCCGAGGTATATCACTTGGGTTAAGTCCCTCTATAGTCACCCTACGGCTACAGTTAGGGTTAACGGGGTTCTCTCAGAACCTTTTGTGATGAAAAATGGTACTAGGCAGGGGTGCCCTCTGTCCCCTCTCTTGTTTGTTCTGTCCCTGGAGCCTCTCCTCGCTACCATCCGCAACGACCCAGATTGCAACGGGGTAGGAGCGGGAGGGGAGGAGCACAAACTCGCGGCGTTTGCCGACGATATATTGTTCTTTATTACCAATCCTAGAATTACCCTCCCGAACCTGCTCCGAATAATCAGAGGTTATGGGGAACTATCAAATTTCAAAGTCAACTTGAAAAAGTCGGAGATCCTGAATATCAGTGTGGGCAAAGAAGAGGCAGTTCACCTTTCTCAGGTATTCCCATTTCCTTGGAAAGAGGAAATCAAATATCTAGGTGTAAAACTCTCCAACTCTATTAATGAAATGTATCTTAAAAATTTTATACCATTGCTGGACGAGATTAGGCAGGAAACTAGAAGGTTGGCGACGAGACCGCTTTCGTGGCTTGGTCGCGTGAACGCGGTTAAGATGATACTGACCCCTAAAACACTGTTTAAATACCAGATGCTTCCCATTCCACTCCCTCTGTATTACTTTGGAGCCTTAAGGAGATTGGTGGCAAGATTTGTCTGGGGTGGCAAAAAACCACGTATCTCCTACGTGGTTTTGAGCAGGGGTAAAAAAAAGGGGGGTTTGGCCCTACCGGATTTTTATAAATATTACTTAGCAATCACATTATCACGGGTTATTGAAGGGTCAAAAAAGGATACCGAAAAGAGATGGGTCAGCTTAGAACACTATATGAGTAACACTGATCTACGTAGGAATATATGGAACCCACCAAAATATAGAGCACTGGGCACAAACACAGCGGTTTTGACACAAAACACTCTTAAATGTTGGGATCTGGAACACACTCAGAACAAGTGGACATATAACTCACCTTTAATTTATATGAAAGACAATCCTTTTTTTGAGCCAGGGAGGAGGGAGGTGGGAGGGAATTGGTTAAAAGACGAGGACATTCAACTTAAAAACTTCCTTAATAATGGGAGTCTACGCACATTTTCCGAGTTAAGGGCAGATCCGGGGATAGGGGCTTTGGACGCGTGGAGGTACCTTCAGCTCTCGCATTTCACTGAAAAATTACCGAAGCCACTCAGAGGTGAAGAGGAATATAGACCACTCGAGCAGCTCTGTGTGAGGGAGCAGCCGACTGGGGCTATCTCACAAATATATAGGATTCTGTGTAGGAGGTCGGAGCTGGAGGTGCCCCCGTACGTCAAAAAGTGGGAACGGGAATTAGGATCACAATGCAGTGAAGTCACCTTAGAGAAGATTTTGAAACTGGTACACCTGGCAGCACTGGATTCCAGGAGAATGGAAAGTCACTACAAATGTTTGGCAAGATGGTATGCCACCCCAGACATATTAGCCAAAATGGACAACACTAAATCCAATCTATGTTGGAGGGGATGTATCTCTGTAGGATCTATGGCCCACATGTGGTGGGAGTGTCCCGGCATAAAAATTTTCTGGGGAAAAATCATAAGTCTGATCAAGGCAATAACAGGAGAGGCTATCCCGGCAGACCCATGGGTGTGTCTATTCCACGGCACGTCAAAGACGCTGAGGAGTTATCGGTCCTCTATGGTACCTATTTTGCTTGATGCAGCCAAGAAGCAGATAGCAACAAAATGGTTAGACCCGGCTACCCCAAATATTCGGGACTGGCACCTCTGCGTCAATGAGGTGTATAACGTTGAAATTTTGGATAGCAGGGGAACGGATCCTGGGGAGGGGGCGGTATGGGAAGGTAAATGGGAAGGCTGGCAAAGGTACAAAAAGACTTGGAGCTATGCTGAGGAATTTATAGACAATACTTGAGGGGTCGGCGAATTGGACATGGTTAGGTGTCCATGAATGTTCCATTGGCCTCCTTATAGATCCTTCTGCAGGAACGGGGGTGGGGTGGGAATGGGGGTTTCGGGGGGGGGGTAGGATGACAGTTAGCAACATGAGGTATTCTGTCAATGAATCTGTATTTTTTTTTGTATTTTGAGGGGATCGGTTTTGTATGGAAAAATATTAAATAAAGTATTAAAAAAAAAAATAATCAGGATGCTAGATCCTTCGATCACTCACTTCGTCACGGTGCCACCCCTGTTAATGGTGCTGGGAATACATCACAAATGAAATATATGGGACCCACTGCTTCTAAAGCACTACAAATACTAAATACATAAGCTCAGATACACCACAATACGTCCTCTGTCAATGCACCTAATACACAGGGTAAAGTACTCACTAGTACACAATTGCCACTTGCACCTATGGATGCTACAGTTCACCTTAATACACCCAATCCTGAGGATTCTAACCCCTCACCTGTTACACAGTTGCAAATGTTTAAAAAACAAAGCACCCTTGATCCACATATTAATACAATGAATACACAAATTCTAAATTTTCCAGTACTAGGGACTCATTTACCCAAGAGATAGAACTAGATGTACTCAACCTTACCCCTATCAATTTACAAATGAAGAATTAAATGTGCTTAAATATCGTTTAAGCTTCTGCCCATCTCAAAAATTAGATAGGAAACAATTAAGGATGTTGTCAGGAATCTCACATACAAATTTATGTTTGATGATGATCGCTTGCACTCTAAATTTGAGCGCGAACTCTCAGAAAGTATCAAGCACTTTAAAATGGACAATTTTAGAGCACTTAGGGATCTCATGTTACTACTAGATGAAAACGAGAGTTCTGATACTCTCGATACAACTTCCAACATAGTGGCCCTCAATTCCACAGGAGGGGCAACCTTTGCACCACCCTTGAACAGATTTAAATTAAAATCCAAAAATTTCCCAGATCTCACCATTAACCCCAAAACTTGGATTTTTCTACGTAATGTGGTGAGTGATATTAAACGACTTGATCTTATTCCCAGAGATAGCAACCTCACAACAGCAAACTATTTTGAAATCGTCTACTCACCCTGACCTAGTAGTTAAGGCTGCAGACAAGGGTGGGAACATTGTTTAATGACTAGAAGTAACTATGAAGCTATGTGCCTAAGAATTTTATCTAACCATCAATGGTATCAACGGATACCCAAATCTTGTACTGCGTCGTTCAAAAACAAATTTCTACAAATTAATGAAGCCCATGCTCAGGGACTCATTGATCAAGACACCTACGACTTCCTGAATGTTCGGTCTCCCACAGAGGCAACTTTCTATGCACTACCCAAAGTGCATAAGAACTCCATGTTGCCCCCTGGGAGGCTGATAATTTCGGGCATCGGTTCCCTCACTGAGAATGCTAGCAAGTTGGTGGACTCAGTGCTTATGCCGCATGTCACTTCATTACCATTGTATATAAAGGATACGCTAGATCTCCTTAAACACATTGAGGTAATGGTCGTCCCTCCTGATGCCCTGCTTGTGACCTTGGATGTGGAGGCACTTTACTCCAGCATCCCTCACGAGCAGGGCGTCGGGATGATTCGTACCTTCCTACACAAAGAGGACCACCATCGTTGGAAGTTCAATGAGTTCATCCTTAAGCTCCTTGGGTATATACTTACTCATAACTGGTTTAATTTCAAGGACTCCCACTACCTCCAGATACAAGGCGTGGCCATGGGCACTTGCTGTGAACCAGCCTACACCAACTTGTATAGGGGGGGTGGGAGCGCAGTCTTTTTTCCAATGATTTCCTTTCAGACTTTACCAATCACATCTCTTTGGATGCGCTATATTGATGATATTTTTATTGTTTGGACCAATACCAGGGCTGCTTTGGATGAATTAGTTGGACTTCTCAATCAAAACTATTTTAACCTTAAATTCACCTACAATTGTGACCAATATAAGACAAAGTTTTTGGATCTTACCATCTTTAAGGACAACTCCCTAGCCACTGACCTCTTCCGAAAACTACCACGGGAAACACGCTTCTACGTGTGGCTAGTGCACACCCACCAGTATACCCTACGCCCAGTACATCAGGTTACGGCGTAATGGCACGCATATGGCTGAAGACAGGCCAAACTTTTAAAGGGACGCCTGCTGGCTAGGGGTTACAACAAAACTCTGCTACCTCAAGCCTACAACAAGGCTGTTCGACAAACAAGAAATGAATTATTTTTAAAGGAAAAACCCCCACTGTCAACCCAACGGTTAGATTTTTTTACTAGGTTTTCATCTTACCATGACTTAATTAGAAGATTATGACCAAGCATTGGCACCTACAATATATTTGTTGAGGACCCCATCCTCAACAACTATATTGGGCCATGTCCAGAGATAACGTTTAGACGTGCACAATCTTTGAGAGACAAACTAGTCTCGAGTCACTATACCAAGCAATCGTCCTGTGCCCATGCACGGCCGCTGGGCACTTCACGCTGTGGTCACTGCACGTTTTGTCCATGGGTTGTGCCATGCCACAGGATAAAACTCCCCAACATGGAACTTTTCTATCCTAAGTTCTCCGCAGCCTGCGATACAAAGGGGGTGGTGTACCTTATGAAATGCACATGTGGTGCCTTCTATATGGGGAAGACGGCCAGACAACTGAGACAGAGGATTAGTGATCACATTTACACCTCCAGCAATGGCAAGATGCTGACACCTGTTAGTCGACACCACAGATTCGACACATCCTCTGTCTCTTTCTGTGTTCTGCCCGTCATCCCCAAGCACCCTAGAGGGGGAGAATGGGAAAAATTAATCCTCCAAAAAGAAATGCTTTGGATAGTGTGTCTCAACGTTACATGTTTCCCTGGCTTGAATGAAACACAATCATTCAAGCCCTTCCTCTAATCTGTTATAATGCTCGCACTGCTCCATGTCCATTCATAATCATAGTTTGATCCATCTATCTGGTTACTTTCACCAGGTCTGCGCTAATTTTCCATTTTGCGGTAAAAAGTACCCCCTAGTCCATTTTGCTACTATGGGAGTTACTCTTTGCCAATATTCTATTCTATTCCTGTATTCTATTTAACCATCCTAGTGCTTAGGATTCCATCATTGTGTTTTTCATTCAATTTCTAGTCCTGTGACCATGCCTCATGTCCTTTTCAACTGATATAGTAATTGTGTCTGTTTAGTCTAAATACAACCCGTTTTCTATGACTACTTAAGGTTATGGATCACCAACCATACTTTACGTTTGTAATTTTATAGCTTTAGATGGTTGGTTTCTATACCACCTCTAATTTAGCTATATTGGTTGTACAATTTGGTCGATTGTCATGTGTTATCCATCTGGCTGGACCTGTTTTGGTGACCCCGGGGTTACACTGGGGAATTCTTCCTTCACTATGCCCACCTAGCACCGCCCACCCATTCTCTTCTCTGACCAGGGGCGTGGTGATTGGCGGGGCTTCTGGGTTGGCACCAGCCTCTCTATGTTCCGCCCCTCGCCCTCTCACTGCGTCGGTTTGATGCATGTTTATCGGACGGGGTGTGTCATCCTCGAACATGATGGCGTGGCTCCCACGTCACCATGAGTGTGCGCTGCCCTCCTCGCCCTTGCTCCCGCTGCCATGGTTACCCCTCACTGCTTCAAGCGGTGGGCCGGTGTGCAAGCGCAGAAGCCTGTGGGCAAGCCGAATACACCGTTTCCGCCCTGGAGAGGAGGTTCTTCCAGTTGGGACGCAGCTATATACAGCTGCAGCTGGCTCAGTCATTTAAGCCTGCTCGCTTTGTGGGGGGTTTTGCATGTTTACTGTGGTCTCGCCCGCTGATAGCTGTTAATACAAGGTAAAACCAGATTTAACACTGCCTATTACCATCTATCCTATTTCTGGCTATGTTGGTATTCTTACATGTTCATCCTCTGTTCTATTACATTCTATCTTTATTACTTACTAGATAGCAACTACTCTGAGGTCCTCTCTAACTTCTGGATAGTAGCCTCGCTGGCCAATGCTGCAGCCTAAATCTTCACTGTCGATCTTGCTGGTAGACCACGTCCTGCTTCAACCCCTATTGCTTGCTACCGATCATTACTATATTTTTCTATGTAGGCTTCCCTGTATTGCCGGTAAGCCCTTCAACATATTATGTTAATGTAGTGTACATTTTTGCCTATTAATTTAGCGCTCCCATAATAAACTCCAAAATTTTTATATATATATATATATATATATATATATATATATATAGTTACTTTTCCATATCCATTAGACAAACACTATATATATATATATATATATATATATTTTGCAAATGTGCAAAGGTTTACTACCACCGCTTGCATATTTACTTTTAGATCTGCACTAATAGCTTATCAGCAAGGATTACCTTCTTGAAGTATTTTATACGTTGCCTGCCTATTATATGATACAGACCTTTATATTATGTGAGTATTCAATATTATTTTCCATTTTTATTTGTCATATTTACATTCCTTTTTATTTTATTATTATTTATCTATCTGCTGCTGTGTATTTCTGTGCCCCCCTTGATTGTTTTTTGCCTCTCTGCCCCCGGTGGTCACCGATCACGGTTCTTTTCTCCTTCAGATGGATACCATTTTGTATAATCGTTCTTTTTCAATTCTATATCTTTTTTATGTTGAATGGCATAATCTACATGCATCTATCAGTATCTTTATTATATGTTTTTTATGTATCTGTTAGATTCTTAACTCCTGAAGAAGCGCTGCCAGGTGAGCAACATGTCGAGCGATTAGTCAAGCGACCCTATTTGGACTCAACCACTATACGCACTCCACCTACCTTGATCAGCGCTACTGGTTATTTATTATAACTATTTTTTGCTTTTTCTACAACTATAACTATAGCGATATTTGAGTCCCTAGGGTCAGACTTTTATGTCATTGTCATGACGTGTTTTCCTTTTATGTGTTACACAATCTGTTTATAACTTTATTCGATTAAAATAAAAAACTTTCGTATTTTTATATCAAACCTATGTGCCTACAAAGTCCATTTTTTAAAAAATCCAAATCTCTTTCCATTGCATTGTAGCTCTGGCTGTATGTTTAGGGTTCTTGTTCTGCTGGAAGGTGAACCTCCGCCTCAGTCTTTTGCAGACTTTTTTCTTCTTCGTTTTCTTCTAAGATTGCCCTGTATTTGGCTCCATCCATCTTCCCATCAACTCTGACCAGCTTCCCTGTCCCCACTGAAGAAAAGCATCCCCACAAGAAGATGCTGTAGCCACCATGTTTCATGGTGGGGATGGTGTGTTCAGGGTGATGTGGACAGTTAGTTTTCCGCCACACATAGCATTTTACTTTTAGGCCAAAAAGTTCAATTTTGGTCTCATCTGACCAGAGCACCTTTTTCCACATTTGCTGTGTCCCCCACATGGCTTCTCACAAACTGCAAACAGGACTTCTTATGGCTTTCTTTCAACAATGGCTTTCTTCTTGCCACTCTGCCATAAAGGCCAGATTTGTGGAGTGCACAAGTAATAGTTTCCCTGTGGGCAGATTCTCCCACCTTAGCAGTGGATCTCTGTAGCTCCTCCAGAGTTACCATGGGCCTCTTGGCTGCTTCTCTGATTATTGCCCTCCTTGCCCAGCCTGTCAGTTTAGGTGGATGGCCATGTCTTGGTAGGTTTGCAGTTGTGCCATACTCTTTCCATTTTCGGATAATGGATTGAACAGTGCTCCGTGAGATGTTCAAAGCTTGGGATTTTTTTTTTTTATAACCTAACCCTGCTTTAAACTTCTCCACAAATTTATCCTCGACCTGTCTGGTGTGTCCCTTGGCCTTCACTAAGGTTCTCTAACAAACCTCTGAGGGCTTCATAGAACATCTGTATTTATACTGAGATTAAATTACACAAAAGGTGGACTCTACTATTTAGGTGACTTCTGAAGGCAATTGGTTCCACTGGATTTTAGTTAGGGATATCAGAGTACAGGGGGCTGAATACAAATGCATGCCACACTCTTCAGATATTTATTAAAAAAATGTGAAAACCATTTATCATTTTCCTTCCACTTCACAATTATGTCCAACATTGTGTTGGTCCATCACATAAAATCACAATAAATTACATTTACGTTTTTGGTTGTAACATGACAAAATGTGGAACATTTCAAGGAGTAGGAATACTTTTTCAAGGCACCATCTAACCCGTGAAATTCCTCCTCTTTGCTGTTAGTTGCATTCTGGCAAAAAGTGGGCAAAATAATGTCCTGTGACGTATGGAATTTTGATGCCACTTTAGGAATGAAGCCGGGGTCTGTTCTTAGAATAATTCTGTCATCCAAAACTTGCAAAAAAAAGGATCTCTAGTAGAAAGAGCCTTGATTTCACTGATTCTGTGAGCAGATGTAATGGGTACTAACAGAACCATCTTAACCACTTGCTGTCCGCCTCACGCAGACATACTGGGGCAGAATGGCATGGGCAGGCAAAATCACGTACCTGGTACGTGATCTGCCTCCCATGGGCGGGGGGTCCGATCGGACCCCCCCTGGTGCCCGAGGCGGTCGGCTTCTGTCCCCGAGCGATCAGAGGTGAGGGGGAGGCCATCCATTTGTGCCCCCCCTTACAATCACTCCAAGCCAATAAAATCCTTCCTCTGCTGCTGTATAGTAAACAGCGGCAGAGGAAGGGATATCATCTCTCTTCGGCGCCGGAGCGGAAAATACCAAGCCGAGGAGAGAAGACATTGATGTGAGTGCACAACACACACACAGTAGAACACGCTAGGCATATTTTTCACCCCACATCACCCCCCCTGATCACCCTCCAATCACCCCCCCACCCCCTGTCACAGTGACACCAAGCAGTTTTTATTTTTTTCTGATTACTGCATTGGTGTCAGTTTGTGACAGTTAGTGTGGTAGAGCACTTAGTGTTAGCCCCCTTTAGGTCTAGGGTACCCCCCTAACCCCTCCTAATAAAGTTTTAACCCTTTGATCACCCCCCGTCGCCAGTGTCACTAAGCGATCAGTTTTCTGATCGCTGTATTAGTGTCACTGGTGACGCTAGTTAGGGAGGTAAATATATAGGTTCGCCATCAGCGTTTTATAGCGTCAGGGACCCCCATATACTACCTAATAAAGGTTTTAACCCCTTGATTGCCCCCTAGTTAAGCCTTTCACCAATGATCACCGTATAACTACTACGGGTGACGCTGGTTAGTTCGTTTATTTTTTATAGTGTCAGGGCACCCGCCGTTTATTACCTAATAAAGGTTTAGCCCCCTGATCGCCCGGCGGTGATATGCGTCGCCCCAGGCAGCGTCAAATTAGCGCCAGTACTGCTAACACCCACGCACGCAGCATACGCCTCCCTTAGTGGTATAGTATCTGAACGGATCAATATCTAGCATCCCCAGCGGTGATATAAGTTAGGTTTTAGGGTCAGAAAGGGTCTGCGTCGCCCCAAGTAGCATCAGGTTTAGCCCCCTGATCGCCCGGCGGTGATATGCGTCGCCCCAGGCAGCGTCAAATTAGCGCCAGTACCGCTAACACCCACGCACGCAGCATACGCCTCCCTTAGTGGTATAGTATCTGAACGGATCAATATCTAGCATCCCCAGCGGTGATATAAGTTAGGTTTTAGGGTCAGAAAGGGTCTGCGTCGCCCCAAGTAGCGTCAGGTTAGCGCCAGTACCGCTAACACCCACGCACGCAGCATACGCCTCCCTTAGTGGATATCAATATCTGATCCGATCAAATCTATACTAGCGTCCCCAGCAGTTTAGGGTTCCGAAAAATGCAGTGTTAGCGGGATCAGCCCAGATACCTGCTAGCACCTGCGTTTTGCCCCTCCACCCGGCCCACCCAAATGCAGTATCGATCGATCACTGTCACTTACAAAAAAATAAACGCATAACTGCAGCGTTCGCAGAGTCAGGCCTGATCCCTGTGATCGCTAAGTTTTTTTTGGTAGTGTTTTGGTGAACTGGCAAGCACCAGCCCCAGGCAGCGTCAGGTTAGTGCCAGTAGCGCTAACACCCACACACGTTCCGTACACCTCCCTTAGTGGTATAGTATCTGAACGGATCAATATCTGATCAGATCTATACTAGCGTCCCCAGCAGTTAAGGTTCCCAAAAACGCAGTGTTAGCGGGATCAGCCCAGATACCTGCTAGCACCTGCGTTTTGCCCCTCCGCCCAGCCCACCCCACCCAAGTGAAGCATCGATCGATCACTGTCACTTACAAAACACTAAATGCATAACTGCAGCGTTTGCAGAGTCAGGCCTGATCCCTGCCATCGCTAACAGTTTTTTTGGTAGCGTTTTGGTGAACTGGCAAGCACCAGCGGCCTAGTACATCCCGGTCGTAGTCAAACCAGCACTGCAGTAACACTTGGTGACGCGGCGAGTCCCATAAGTGCAGTTCAAGATGGTGAGGTGGCAAGCACAAGTAGTGTCCTGCTGCCACCAAGAAGACAAACACAGGCCCTTTGTGCCCATAATGCCCTTCCTGCTGCATTCGCCAATCCTAATTGGGAACCCACCACTTCTGCAGCACCAGTACTTCCCTCATTCACATCCCCAACCAAATGCAGTTGGCTGCATGAGAGGCATTTTCTTTATGTCCTCCCGAGTACCCCTACCCAACGAACCCCCCCCAAAAAGATGTCGTGTGTGCAGCAAGCGCGGATATAGGCGTGACACCCGCTATTATTGTCCCTCCTGTCCTGACAATCCTGGTCTTTGCATTGGTGAATGTTTTGAACGCTACCATACACTAGTTGAGTATTAGCGTACAGCATTGCACAGACTAGGCACACTTTCACAGGGTCTCCCAAGATGCCATCGCATTTTGAGAGACCCGAACCTGGAACCGGTTACAGTTACAAAAGTTAGTTACAAAAAAAAGTGTCTCTTTATTCTCTATCTAATGTTCTGCTCTTTTTTACTGTATTCTATTCTGCAATGTTTTATTGTTATTATGTTTTATCATGTTTGCTTTTCAGGTATGCAATTTTTTATACTTTACTGTTTACTGTGTTTTACTGTTAACCATTTTTTTGTCTTCAGGTACGCCATTCAGCTGCAGCGCGGATTTATCTTGACAGCAACAGCGTTTGCTCCCACGATATATAAAGCCGTGACTCCAGCGGAGGTGATATATGCCAAAGCATGGGGGCAGCAGAGGCGGAGGAGCGATTTGCTCCTACCTTTTGTGGAAGGATGCCCCCATGCTTCGGCATATATAAATGGTGCATGTACGCCCATTATTAGAAGTGGGTGGATGAAGGGAGGTATTCTAATGGTGGGCATACCCACCAATCAATCTCTTTTTTTCGTTCAGCCCACAGGCTGCATGAAAAAAAAATTACAATATATGCCCAACAAGGACCAGCAACGTACTGGTATGTTGCTGGACTTTGAGTGGTTATACCAGAATGATGCCTGCAGGTTTAGGTATCATCTTGGTATCATTCTTTTCAGCCAGCGGTCGGCTTTCATGTAAAAGCAATCCTAGTGGCTAATTAGCCTCTAGACTGCTTTTACAAGCAGTGGGAGGGAATGCCCCCGGTGATTCAGCCAGCTGACCATAGAGCTGATCAGAGACCAGAGTGGCTCCAAACATCTCTATGGCCTAAGAAACTGGAAGCTACAAGCATTTCATGACTTAGATTTCGCCGGATGTAAACAGCGCCATTGGGAAATTGGGAAGGCATTTTATCACACCGATCTTGGTGTGATCAGATGCTCTGAGGGCAGAGGAGAGATCTAGGATCTAATAGACCCCATTTTTTTCAAAAGTACCTGTCACTACCTATTGCTATCATAGGGGATATTTACATTCCCAGAGATAACAATAAAAATGATTTAAAAAAAAATGAAAGGAACAGTTTAAAAATAAGATAAAAAAGCAAAAAAATAAGAAAAAAACAAAACAAAACAAAACGAACGCAAGCGTCGGTCTGGCGTCAAATGTAAACAGCAATTGCACCATGCATGTGAGGTATCACCGCGAAGGTCAGATCGAGGGCAGTAATTTTAGCAGTAGACCTCCTCTGTAAATCTAAAATGGTAACCTGTAAAGGCTTTTAAAAATGTATTTAGTTTTTCGCCACTGCACGTTTGTGCGCAATTTTAAAGCATGTCATGTTTGGTATCCATGTACTCGGCCTACGATCATCTTTTTTATCTCATCAAACATTTGGGCAATATAGTGTGTTTTAGTGCATTAAAATTTTAAAAAGTGTGTTTTTTCCCAAAAAAATGCATTTGAAAAATCACTGCGCAAATACTGTGTGGAAAAAAAAAATGAAACACCCACCATTTTAATCTGTAGGGCATTTGCTTTAAAAAAATATATAATGTTTGGGGGTTCAAAGTAATTTTTCTTGCAAAAAAAAAAAAATTTTTTCATGTAAACAAAAAGTGTCAAGGCTTTGTCTTCAAGTGGCTAGAAGAGTGGGTGATGTGTGATATAAGCTTCTAAATGTTGTGCATAAAATGCCAGGACAGTTTGAGCAATATATCATTTAGTGACAACTTTGTGCAAAAAAAAAAAAAAAAATGTATTTTTCCCGCAACTTGTGTCACAATATAAAATATTCCATGGACTCGACATGCCTCTCAGCAAATAGCTTGGGGTGTCTACTTTCCAAAATGGGGTCATGGGGGGGGGGGGTTGAATTGTCCTGGCATTTTATGGCCTTCAAAACTGATAGGTAGTGAGGAGTGAAAACAAATATGTATGCCCTTAGAAATCCTGAAGGCGGTGATTGGTTTTCGGGGCCCCGTACGCGGCTAGGCTCCCAAAAAGTCCCACACATGTGGTATCCCCGTACTCAGGAGAAGCAGCTGAATGTATTTTGGGGTGCAATTCCACATATGCCCATGGCCTGTGTGAGCAATATATCATTTAGTGACAACTTTTTGTAAATTTTTTTTTTGTCATTATTCAATCACTTGGGACAAAAAAAATTAATATTCAATGGGCTCAACATGCCTCTCAGCAATTTCCTTGGGGTGTCTACTTTCCAAAATGGGGTCATTTGGGGGGGTTTTGTACTGCCCTGCCATTTTAGCACCTCAAGAAATGACATAGGCAGTCATAAACTAAAAGCTGTGTAAATTCCAGAAAACGTACCCTAGTTTGTAGACGCTATAAAACTTTTGCGCAAACCAATAAATATACGCTTAGACATTTTTTTTTACCAAAGACATGTGGCCGAATACATTTTGGCCTAAATGTATGACTAAAATTGAGTTTGAGTTTATTGGATTTTTTTTTTATACCAAAAAGTAGAAAATATTTTTTTTCAAAATTTTCTTTTTCCGTTTATAGCACAAAAAATAAAAACCGCAGAGGTGATCAAATACCATCAAAAGAAAGCTCTATTTGTGGGAAGAAAAGTACGCAAATCTCATTTGGGTACAGCATTTCATGACTGCGCAATTAGCAGTTAAAGCGACACAGTGCCAAATTGTAAAAAGTGCTCTGGTCAGGAAGGGGGTAAATCCTTCCGGGGCTGAAGTGGTTAAGAGTAATTTTAAGGAGGCTTCTGAAATAGGTCCAAAAGGTGATTTAAAGAAGGGTTTGAGAACAATAGACAGGTCCCAGGTCTGAATCCTGTCTCCTTGTATCAGTCTACATCTTGCTAACGCTTTGCAAAATCTAGAGACAAGAGGGTCTTCCTGCAGAGATCTTTGTAGGTAGACACTCAGAGCAACGATCTTTAACTTAATTGTACTAAGGGACAATCCCTTAACCTCATCTTGGAGGAATTCCAGGATAGTAGGGGAGTTCATACTTGCCCTCCTCCTATTGAGCCACCTGTTAAATTTTTTCCCAACTTTGCCAATAGTTGCTCTAGTGACCGGCTTACAACTCTGAAGCAAGGTGTGAATGACTGATAAACCTCTGGCTCTTAAAATCTTTTTCCGAAGCCAAGCTGCCAATTTTAGCGTGGCCACTTGTGGATGGACCAGGGGTCCTTGAAAGAGAAGATCCCACCTGAGAGGAAGCATTGGGGGGGGGGGGGGGTTGATCAGTTATTGTAAGTAATGTTGTAAACCATGGTCTACAATATCTGTGTCTCCTCCAGCAGAAATTTGGACTCAGAAGAAATCTTGGCACTTTCGCTTTCCTCCTGGTTGCAAATAAATATACCTCTGGGCTTTCCCCAGAAGGAAACATTGTTTTTAAACACCTCCGGATGTAATCAACCATTCCTGGTTTGAGACCTGCTGACTCAAAATCTGCTAAATCGTTCTGTTCTCCTTTCAGATGAACAGCAGAAATGGAACTTAAATTCTGCTCTGCCCACTGAAAAAGCATCAGCATTAGTCGGGGACTTCTGGTTCCCCCTGGCTGTTGATATATGCCACGGTCATATTGTCGGAGTGGATTTGGAGGTGATGACCCCGAATCTGTTCCTGAAAGGCTAACAAATCTCTGGATACAGCTCTCTCATCCTTTTCTCCACGGTCCACTTGCCCTCAGACCACCAATTGTTGAATTGTTCCCAGTCCCAACTGCTGGCATCTGTTGTCAGAACGTAAGAAATGGGTAACACCCCACTGCAAATGTTCTCAATTTCTCCACCACCATAGGGAGCGCTTCACTCTGGAGGGGAGGGTCAATATTTCCTCCAAGTCCCAGCCTCTTATGCCGTGTACACAGGAGCGGAATTTTCGACAGAAAGAGTCCGATGGGAGCTTTTCATCGTATATTCCGATCGTGTGTATGCCCCATCTGACTTTTCCCGCTGAAAATTCAGATGGACTTAGATATAGAACATGTTTTAAATTTTTCTGACGGGACTAATTAGTATTGGTAAAACCGCTCCTCTGTATGTTGTACCAAAAATGACTCATGCTCTGAAGCAAGTACGAGATGGAAGCGCTCGGTCTGGTAAAACTAGCGTTCGTAATGGAGATAGCACATTCCTCACGCTGCAAATTCTGTGATCTTTTAATGCAGCGCATTCTTTTGTGCTTTATAATGCTAGAAGAATGAAGTTGTTTTGCTGCTGATATTCACACAGAGTTCTCACAAACTTATTTCTTTATTATTTCTCGTGATCTCATGAATAATCTTTTATTATTTTAAAGCCAGATCTCCAGAATAATGTTTAGAAATATTTTTTATAGTCATCTTTTTTTTCTTTTTTTAGAATTTTTTATTTCATCAAGATCTCCTTTTTTTATTATTGCAAAATTATTTTCTAGTGATCTCCATAATATTTTTTTTTTTTTGGTGTGTCAAGTTACCACAATAACAATATTATCTTGTATTTTGTAACCTCAAGGAGGCTGGTTGGTGTCCCTTGTTAATTTGACATTGTATTTTTGAAATGTACCTGCATACTCATACGCAAGTATTTTCAGAAAATAAACCATCCATTTAATCTGGGTAACAAAACAAAGAGGAAGGCAACGCTGGAGAAACTTTTGTAATTTGCGAAGCCTTTTGGCCCCAGGGCACACATCAAGTCTGTGGAAAAAAATTGTTATCTTGAGGAGTTCATATAATTTTGAGCCCAATCTGGTCCAGGACTCCCAGAGATCAGGACCAGCAGAAGATGATATCTATCTCCCCAGGCTGTGGTACTACACCAGCCTGCGTGTTCTGTCAGACCAGACTGAACCCAGTCCATCACTTTCTTCTCTTCCCTGCAGCCTTCCCTGGAGGCTGTGGCTCTGGTGGTGGACTTGTGGCAGGAGGAGGATGGGTGAGCTCATATACGTGGCTGTTCTCTGTCAGCTAGCCCCTCAACCCCTTCTGAAGGGCCTCAACAATAATTCCCTCAAAGAGGAAGCGTTGACCCTCCTCCAATTTCAACAATCTTGTGGCTAGATAGCAGCCACAGGCCTCTTCAGCGTCGGGTTGGCTTCTGAGGACATCAGTTGCTTCCCTAATGAGGCCCAGTGCTGCCTCCTCCGTGATTGTCCCCTTCCTGGGGCCTTTTTGTTTGCAGGCGGAGGGGAGGCACCTGGGATCGAGTGAGGCTCCTACTGGGCCCAGCCACCTCCTGGCTGACACTGGGCCTGCCCACCTTCTGGATGACACTGGGCATGGCCACCTCCTGGCTGACACTGGGCACGGCCACCTCCTGGCTGACACTGGGCACGGCCACCTCCTGGCTGACACTGGGCACGGCCACCTCCTGGCTGACACTTTCCAGACCCTCCTCCTGGCTGAGCTCATCCTGTGTATAAAAAAGGGACATAATTTTAGTTTTTGCTTCATCACACACAATTTTTAGCTCATGACTTGCAAATTGAATGTTAATAAATAGAAAAGACTATCATTCTGACCCCAGCATTTTTCTTTCTTGGGCACTACTGTCTATTCATATGTAAATCACTTGATTTTAAATCATTAGTTATCAATTATAACATCTAGTTAACATCAATAATATTAGGACAATAAATATGTATAAAAATAATATACTTGGCTCCAGCTGGGCGCATCCACTTCTACCAGGATGGAAGGCCCAGTTTGTTCCTTGTCAGCCTCTGCTGGGGTTGAGGAAAGGCTGCAGGGAAGGGTAGAAAGTTATTCCCTGGCTTCAGTCTGGTCATCCAGAAACCGCAGTTTGTTGAAGTACCACAGCCTGGGTACATACACTTGCGTTGCTGATGCTCCTGATCTGAGTGATTTCTGGATCTTATTATGCTCCATGTGCTTTTCTTTACTGTTGTACAATTTAAAATGGCGACTTTCATGTTCGTGGGCACAGTAATCGGTTGTAGGAAACATTGTTTGCTCGTTAAATACAATGTTTTGGGCAGATACAGGTTAAATACATTTGGTCATGCCTATTTGTATAAAATAAAATTTTGTACATTGCTGTCTAGATGTGTTTGTAACTAGAATGAAAAGCAAGCTTGAATCAGTGTAATGTAAGGAGAGGACGCTCAGCAGCTGTTTACACATCTGGACTTAGGAGCACTAGTGTGGGACACAAGAACACATTTTTTAGGGTGTCCCACACAGGTACTCCAGTGGATACTTTGGGGTGTCTACATGTGTGAAAATTGTCACGAAAAGGTATTTATTCCAGCTTTGGAAAGGTAAAAATCATGTCTTCAGCTTGGAACTCTGCCCAAAACAGACAATTGTACCCCACTTCCCAGTAATGTTTCATATTGTTATTTCTGGACTCAAATATCTGTGTGCCAAGTATACCTTTTGTTTCATTCTCATAGGGGAGAAAAGACTCGGAGGACAACAGGGACCCCACACATCACCAAAAAGGGGAACTCAGCCCAAGACAACACCCCGAGGGATCTGGAGGAAGGAGAGGTGGAGGAAGTGGGCGAGATCGTCACCAAAACAGGTGAGTGTCTGACACCCTAGTTTCAGGTAATATATGTATACCTGCATATTTATAATACATGATTTTAATCCAATTTTTAGGTGATATGCTGGTTGTTGAAGAGCAAGGTGAACATTTCACAAGTGACAGTGCCCAAAGGCTCATCCACGACATGGTGTGGAATGGTGAAATCGACATTATAAGGAAGAAACTGAATGTTATGGAACAAATGAAGAACATGATTTATGTGTCGGGGAGAAGATAAATGTCTTTCAAATCCCATCCATTTTCACATTTGTTGGACTAAACCAATTTTTTTTTGTACTTTTTACAAGCCAAATTTTGAAGATGCACGCGTGTCAACATGTGCTATCTGCCATCAGGAGATCTCAATGTACGCGTTTTGTGGGTGCAACCCCTTCCTCGTAACTCTAGTGAGAGGAAGGGGTTGCACCCCCAAAACACATCCATTGATCCCCCATGATGGGAGATAGCACATGTTGACATTAGGCATGGGATCAGGAGGGAAATACCCATTTTGACTCCTAATTTGTGTGCCTGTTTCTAAAAATAAATAAATAAAATAATTGAGAAAAAAAAATATTTTTCTAAAAAATTTTTTATAACACACATGTGAATGTGCACAGAGTAAAAAGTTTGCTAATCAACAATGTGTGGCTTCTTCTTTCAATGCTCAATACCAGTTTTGGAAATAATTTTGTGTTTACAGTGACAACGGGGCTTATTTACTAAAGGAAAATCCATTTGGCACTACAAGTGCACTAGGAGAACCTAGGAGACAGCCAAAAAGAAACACAAGCAATAAAGAAAATGCAAGATTTTATCAGATCTTATTTTTGTATTTTTAAAAAAATATTTAAACATTGTCTGGCATTGCAATGGCCCCCCTACCCATAAAATAATTGACATATTTATCCCGAACTTCACGGGCGCTTTGGGGTGCCAAGCCAGGGTGGCTAGTATCCAGGCCCGTCAGAGGATTTGAAGGAAGTCCAGCCTCAGGCCCAACTGAGGCAATATAATTGTGGGCATTTTTTCTTTAAAATGTGCAATATACAGCAGGATAAAATGATGTGGTTGAGTTTGTATTCCGCCATGTGTATGGCTGTCAGAAACAGGCGGAACCGGCTGGCCATTATCCCGAAGGCATTCTCAACGACTCTTCTGGCTCTGGCCAGCCGGTATTTAAAAACCCTCCTTTCCGGGGTGAGGGTCCTTTGGGGGAATGGCCTCATCAGGTGCTCGCCCAGACCGAACACTTCATCAGCAAGAAAGACGAACGTGAGTCCTTCAACGTTGTCCACATCAGGTGGCAATCTCAGGCCACCACTCTGGAGCTGTTGGTAAAACTCTGTCTGGGCGAAGACTCTCCATCCGGCCAATCTTCTCCACATAGAGGAACTCATATTATGCCGACACCACCGCCATTAACACTATACTATTAAACTCCTTATGCTGTGTGTACACGATCGGATTTCCGGCAGAAAAGGTCTGACGGAACAAATCCGTCGGACATTCCGATCGTGTGGGGGCTTCATCGGACCTTTTCTGTCGAAAAATCTGACGGACCTTAGAAATAGAATATGTTTCAAATCTTTCCGACGGACTCGACTCCCATCGAAAAAACGTTCGTCTGTATGCTAGTCCGACGGACCGAAAACGACGCAAGGGCAACTTTTGGCTACTGAACTTCCTTTTCTAGTCCGGTCCTACGTCATCACGTTAGAAACGATCGGACTTTGGTGGGATCGTGTGTAGGCAAGTCCGTTTCGTCGGAACTCCGTTGAAAAGTCCTTAGGAGTTCAGTCCAACGAGAAGTCCGCTCGTGTGTACGCGGCATTATAGTTATAATAGTAAGACCCCGAATGGGGCGGTGGCACGATGTCGACGTGCTTCCCATCTATAGCCCCTCCACAGTTGGGAAAGTCCCAACGGTCGGCAAGATGGGAGGCCACAGTCTGCCATTCCGGTGGCGTTGAAGGAAACTGTGGAGTCAAAACAGAAAACTATGTATTAGTACTTTTGCACATAACATTGCAAGCAGATTAGACACATTCTTATTTATTTATTTCAGGTACTTATATAGCGCCGTCAATTTACGCAGCGCTTTTACATATACATTGTACATTCACATCAGTCCCTACCCTCAAGGAGCTTACAATCTAAGGTCCCTAACTCACATTCATACATACTAGGGACAATTTAGACAGGATCCAATTAACCTACCAGCATGTCTTTGGAGTGTGGGAGGAAACCGGAGTACCCAGAGGAAACCCACGCAAGCACAGGGAGAACATGCAAACTCCAGGCAGGTAGTGTCGTAGTTGGGATTCGAACCCTTCTTACTGCTTATACTGCTTATACTGGGATAGTTGGGATTCGAACCCTTCTTACTGCTAGGCGAGAGTGCTACCCACTACACCTCTGTGCCGCCCTTTCTTGGCCAACATCAGTATAAACTTTATTTTAAGGAGTATTTTAAGACAAAAATATAAGGTCCACTTATCAGATTCCTCCCCTTCGCTGATGGCCCATTGTAAAAATTTTAGGGGGGGAGGGTTTGAGCTGAGTTTGGGACCCCAAAAAAAACCTATGGCACTCTGCCTGAATTTAAGGACAATAACATCTGTACACATTTAAGGGGGTGTTTAGGGTACCCACTACAATGGAGCTGACAAAATACATTGTTAAGTTACTAGGCTATAGGTGTATGGGCCCAGGGTAACATGCTGGGGAGGTTAGTGAAGGAAAATATGCATGAAGGACAAAAAAGGAGCATTAAAAGATTACAGCATGCATGAGAACAAAGGGGACATTCACAGCATATTACAATCATGGTAATTATGGAATGAGGAAAGAAATATAAAACATTAGCAAACATTAAATACATAGAATGTGATGTTAAAAGGAGAAAATTTACCCCAATATAGTCCTTCTGCAGGACCTGAATTATAGCAGAACAGGTCTCAGGGATAATGATCACCAGAACCTGGGGGGAGATGCCTGTCGAGAACTTGAGGTCCTGCAGCCTTCTCCCAGTCGCCAAGTACCGCAGCGTGGTGCCTAGCCTCTGCTCTGGAGTGATGGCTTGCCTCATGCAGGTATTCTGCCTGCTAATATAAGGGGTCAGCAAAGCCAACAGACGGTGAAAAATGGGGTCCGTCATCCTGAGAAAGTTCCTGAAATCATCAGGATTATTCTCCTGGATCTCACGAAGCAAAGGCATATGAGAGAATTGGTCATGCTGGAGTAACCAATTCTTGGTCCATGAACTCCTCCCAACCCTGTTCATGGACTGAGCTTGGGTCAAAGAATGAACCCCAACACCATGCCCCCACACAGCATGAACTCTACGATGAGCACGTAACCGCAACATGGCTTCAAAACGGTCGGCTGGTCAGAACTAACAGAACGCCCTGAAGAACAGCAAGACCTGTGAAGAGTGAGCTGAAAATCAGAAACGAGCGGACAAATACACACTGAAAAAACAGATGCGAACTGTCTACACGCTCTGAAAAGCAGATACAAACCTACAAGCACAAACTGAAAAGCAGTAATGGACTGAAAAGCATGAAAGCAGAAAAGCGCAAATCGTCTCTCACCAAACTTCTACTAACACAAGATAAACACGATATTAGCAGGAGCCCAAAGGGTGGTGCACTCGCTATTGCACTACTTTTTTCTAGTCCCGTCATACGTGGTGTACATCACCTCGTTCTAGACAGATGGACTTTGATGTGACCGTGTGTAGGCAAGACCGCATGAGCGGAATTCCTTTGGAGAAACCTTCAGAGTTTATTCCGACGGCAAAACCAGTCGTGTGTACGCGGCATTAGATTCTCTAGGAGGAACCTCTGCAAAACTCTGGTGGAACTGGGCCCATTGCACTGCAGGGATTGAAGCGGTCATCAGGCCCAGTACTGACATTACCTCCCTCACAGTGCAGCTGTGATTGGACTGCAGATAAGCCATTCTCTGATTCAGGCGGATGATCTTCTCTTCTGGAAAGATTGCTTACTGGTCTGTGGATCAAATGATATATCCTAGGAAGGGAATTGACTGAGATGACACTAAATTTGATTTGTCTTGATTTATAATCCAACCCCGTTGCATTCTGGCCAGGTTCAATAGAAGCCCTTTCCCTGTGTCATGAAAAGAAAATAGTCTAGATACGGAATGACCGTAATAGACTGGAGCCTTAGTGAGACCAAGGCCTCAGCTAACACCTTGGTAAATACCCTCGAAGCTGCACAAATAGGAGGGCTTTGTACTGAAAATGATAAACATTTTCTGTAATCTGCATTGCTAGATGAAGATATCTCAAAAATATTCTCCTATAGGAATATGCAGATAAGCATCTTTTAGGTCTACTGTTGCCATAAAGACATCCTTCTGTAGAAGATTTCCTATTGAATAAATAGATTCCATTCTGAATTTTTTGTATGGAACGGATGCATTCAAGGGTCGGAGGTTTAGGATTAACCTGTATTTCTCGGACAGTTTCCTTATTACAAACACTGGCAAGTAAAAAACGTTCCCTTGTTTGTTTTGATCCACAAGTTCCCCTATCAGCAGCAGTAAAGCACAAACCTTCGCCAGGTCTCGTGACTAGATATTTTGTTGGCAGGCTCCTGTGAAATTCTAGTGCATAGCCGTCCTTTATGATGTCTAGCACAAACTTGTTGGAAGTCACTCTTTCCCATTGTAGGAGAAACCTTCTCAATCATACTCCCACTGGGACCTTGGAGTCAGTGGGGTTTTGGATTTTGACTGGGAGAGTTAAAGAGAATACCTACCTTCCTTTTCCCCTTATGACCCCGTCCAGTGTTTCTTGGGTCTGGCGTCCTCGTCTCCCTTCGGCGGTTCCTTTTGGGGATGAAAAAAAACTTTCTAGGAAAAACTTTTTTCTTCATAGGAAATGTTTTCTGTCTGCTGTTCTTTTTAGGGCAGCCTCCAGATCTGGCCCAAAAAGTAGATCCCCAGAGAAGGGAACACTGCACAGATGCAATTTAGAAGCTGTGTCTCAGGCCCAGGTTTTTAACCGTATTGACCTTCTTGCTGCCACTGAGTGGTGGATTTTGCAGAGAATGTAAGAGACTCTGATGATGCATCTGCTTTGAAAAACTTCAGAAAGGACTCCAGAAGCTCTTCTCGGAGTACCTGGCACTAAATGCTCTTGTAGCTGCGAGAGCCAAAACTTAAAGTTCCTGGCAAAGCATGTTGTTGTCAAGGCTGGTCCTTAATTAGCCATTGATGCATCCCAGGCCCTCTTTAAAATCATGTATGCTCTTCTATCCATGGGATGGTTAAGATGTCCCATGTCTTGAAACGCCAAATCTGATTGGACAAAGGTGCGTCAAATTTGTTTTCTTTATTCCAAATAGCCTCAGAGCTTTCGTTGAAGGAAAATCTTCTCTTTAAAGTGTTAGCGAAAAATCCCTTCTTGTCTGGTTCAGATCTTTCTTTATGAATTAGATCCGTCATAATCTGATTGACTGGAAAAACCCTCGCTTTCTTTTTCCCCAGTCCCTGATGCATCATATCGTGCCGAGATAACTGTGTTTACTCTTCCTGGATTTCTGGTGTCATAAATTGTGCTTGGAGGAGGTGGACAATCTACTGGGCACAATTTATATTTTGCAGTTTAGCTTGGACTTTTTCCTCATTTGATTCTGAGGAATGCTGCCTGATCCTGGAAGGACTATGCTCTCTAGCACCCAAGGCCTCAGAGGGACCTGAGTTTGTTGGGACTGGAGAAGAAGGTACAATATCAGCGTGACTGGTAGAAGCGGTAGGCATGCTTGCATCAGAGATGAGTTTTCAGAGTGCCTTAAAGGAGCTAAGGAGTTTAGCCATAGGAGAATCTATTTCATATTTCAAGATTAGCAATGCACTGATGGCACAAGGGTTTTATTATAGCTAGAGGACAGCTTGCCAGAATTCGAGAATTTCTTCCGAGCAGATTTATTCCCTCTAGAAGCCATCTTGTTCTGTAGAAAGAACACAAGGGAGGATAAGCAGTTTAAGCATAACAATACACCCCATGACACAGCACACTCTCCATCCTCAGCAGCAACGTGCCCTTCTAGGACTGAGGAACCCACCACCAGGGGTTCTCTAGTCCAAGCCTGATAACGACCACCACCAAAGAGCACAGAATCAAGCTTCCCTGGCCATGGCTGGTGCCTGACCCCCCCTTCTAGAGTGTCCTGGAAGGCAGCCTCCATGGTCCCCCGCTAGACCCGTCATGCTGGACGGGATAATTAAGGCACTACCTGGCCTTCGCCATCCTCCCTGCACCTCTGAGACTGGGAACCAGAAGTCTCCTCAAGCAAAGATGACATTTCTGCCAGAAAGTGACTCACTCCTGGCGGCTCTGGCCCAGTGGTGACTGGTGCAGCCAGGGGGAAACTAAACAGCCACCGTGGAAGCTGTGGTCATCCTGCCACTGACCCTTGCTGGGTACTGGATGGAGGCAGGAGCAGGCATGCTCCAGTATGCTGGACAGTACCCATGGCCACCACCCAGGTAAGGATTCTGCAGAGCATGGCTCTGCCAATGCTGGGTAAGGCCCGGTCTTACTGACCATGATCCTGAGGGACCGCCTTTCAAAGTGATTTGGCAATGTGTTTCCTGTGCCGATGGGAGGAGCGCCATCTCTCAAGGGCTGCCCTGGAAGACGACTTGGGGAAAATTGGTTTATAAAGTTTTTTGCATGAAAACGAATTAAAGTGTATTTTTTCCCCAAAAAGTTGCTTTTGAAAACTCGCTGCACAAATACCGTGTGACATAAAAAGTTAGAATGACCACCATTTTATTCTCTAGGGCTGGAGTCAGCAACCCGTTGATTGCGGTCTATAAGTCGACTGCAGGGCAGATAACTGGTAGATCACGATCTCATCCCTGCCTTGCCGATCCACAACTGGTAGAGCTGTGCACGAAAGCGGTAAGCTACTGGGAAGCTGTCAAAAACAAGTAAAGGCATTCCCTGACCCCCACAGCAGGCTTACTTGCAGCCTACTTACTACTGACCTCTGTATACTGCCCTACCTACTGCTGACCTCTGCACACTGCCCTACCTACTACTTACACTGGCCAGAACTCAGAGCAGAAAGCCAGGACTGAAACTAATCAAGCAAGTCAGCCTGTAGTACCAGATGTTCTGCCTTCATGATGTATTCCAGCATCAGACTTGAGGGGGTGACCAATTAGTCCCCAGACATGAAAAACTGTGAATGAAAGTGAATGTTAAGTTTCTGGCTGAAGCTAACTTTTCAGGTAGGCTACATTTATATTTATATAGTGACAATTTCATTATATTTTCTAAGTTGTGTCCATGCCGTCCTTGTCCTTACTTTTCATTTTGATTGAAAGGCCAATCTGTTCAGGCTAGATTGAGTTCCCGACCAGCTCGTGTACATTATACTGTGGCACAATGGCAAGGTTTTGCGAAACCTTGTACGGGTTTCCTTTAAGAGCCACCAGAGGGCGTGGGCCTACTGCACGGCAGGGGACCCATTGCGCATGAGCAGCGGTCGCCGCCGGCCACACACAATCACGAGCACCAACATGGGGATTTGTGTGTGTAAACACACAAATCCCTGTGCTGTCAGGAGAGGAGGCATGTCGTTTGTTCCTACTAAGTAGGAACAGCAAAATGTCTCCTCTCCTACTCTTATCCCCACACAGTTAGAACACACATTTAACCCATTGATCGCCCCCTAGCATTAACCCCTTCCCTACCAGTGTCAGTTACAAAGTAATCAGTGCATTTTTATGGCACTGATCGCTGTATGTCAATGGTCCAAAAAATGTGTCAAAAGTGTCTGATTTGTCCGCCGCAATACCGCTAAGAATTGCAAATCACCACCATTACTAGTAAAAAAAAATAAAAATAATAATAATAAAAATGGCATAAATCTTTACCATAGTTTGTAGACTCTATAACTTTGGTGCAAACCAATCAATATACGCTTATTGTGATTTTTTTTCTCAAAAAATATGTAGAATATATATTGGCCTAAACTGATGAAGAAATTCATTTTTTAAAAACATTTTTGTGAATATTTTTATATAGCAAAACGTAAAAAAATTTTTTTTTTTTTCCAAAATTGTTGCTTTTTTTTGTGTATAGTGCAAAAAATAAAAACCGCAGAGGTGATAAAATAGTACTAAAAGAAAGCTCTATTTGTGGGAAAAAAGGAAGCAAATTTTGTTTGGGTACAACATTGCATGACCGCGCAATTACCAGTTAAAGCGACGCAGTGCGAAATTGTAAAAAGTGCTCTGGTCAGTAAGGGGGTAAAACCTTCCGGGGCTGAAGTGGTTAAAGCACTCCACTCCACTTAATAGGCGAAGCTCCGCTTGTTCGTATCTGGTTTCAATTTCCGGGTAAGATTGCCACAGCGATCTTTGAGTATGTCCGGACCCTCCCCCACTTCTGGGACAAACACAGGTCCCAGAAGACGGCAGGGACCATTCAGAAAATGCAGCGCAACTTGCACAGTAGGGAATCCAGCTGTAAAGCCTGAAGGCTTCATTGTCGTTTTCCCTTACTGAAGATTCCGGCGCCTGCACCCGAAGCCGATTATAGAATCAGCTCCCGTGCCAACGTCGCTGGATTCCTGGACAGGCAAGTGTCCTTATATTAAAAGTCAGCAGGTACAGTATTTGTTTTTTTGGGGGGGATACTGGAGCTCCTCTTTAAGATGATTTCCAAATGGAAATAATGTTTGGCTCTGATCTTATGTTGTACAGTGTGAGTTATAACACTTAACAAACTCCTCCACAGCTGCACCTGTATAATAGTTATTTTGCACTTACCGCATTTTTCGCACCATAAGATGCACTTTTTTCCCCCAAAAAATTGGGGAAAATGTCCCTGCAGCTTATGGAGTGAATACTGACCAGGCACCGCCACGTCACCGCATCAGAATATCGGCGCTCGGCTTCTCTGTGGAGGAGAGAGGACAGGATGTGAGGCGGATCCTTGCAGGGGCATACCACATAGGAGCGGGGGGAGGCGGTCTGCCCCGGGTGCCAAAACATTGGGGGGTGTCAGTGGCATTGCTATGGTGGTGCGCTCAGAACCCAGGTAAGTTAACACCCGCCAGATGTGACACCATCCCGCGGTGGCAAGAGCCCTGGCTGTTTTTTTTTTTCAGCCGGAACACCCCCGGCGCCGTGGTCTGGTCCAGTCTTACTTCCTGCTCCTCCCACCCGCAGCTGCTGCAAACTATGTCCCCAGTCCTCCTTCCTAGCTGCTGCCCGGGTGTATCTGAGGCTGAGAGCCAGCAAGCCAGTCAGAGGGGGTTGTGGATTGTAATGGCAGTGTCCTCCACTGCCTGAAGTGAGCTGGTGATAAGGGGGTGGGATGTGTGGGCTGGCATGCTATCCACTGCCCAGTCACCTGAGCTGTTGTGATAGAAGAGGCTGAAAGGGGTATTTGTGTCTTGCCTGTCACCCTGAGCTGATCTGGGAAGGGGGAGGTTGCCGTGTCCACCACCACCCAGGTATAGTGTAGCTGAGCTGATTTGATAGGGGTGTGGTATTACTGTGTCTCCGCCACCCACCTATAGTAGTAGTATAATATTAAGTATTTTAGGACACCATTTGGTTCAGAATATTTTTTTTCTTGTTTTCGGCCTCTAAAACCTAGGTGCGTCTCTTATGGTCAGGTGCGTCTTATGGTGGGAAAAATATGGTATGTGCTTTTTCCACATGCACGCATATTCAACCCAATAGCAAACATTATATAGCAGCATTCTTTTTTAGGCTCTTTCCTTTAGACCTGTTTCACATGGACTTCAGCTTGTATAAGAGCAGTGTGAACAGCAAGCTTTTTTTTAAAGTACCATTCAGCTCCAGTTTGTAAATGTTGCACACAGATCCTAAGGAACCAACTGGAAGGTAGCACACCTCAAGCCCAAGGAGTCTGTCAGTGTCTGCTGAAAGTGAGACTGACTCCGAGACTGTGTAGCAGAGCATAGTAGGTTAAACTGTTATGCGCAGTGTGGACTCACTGGTCACTGGAGTGGACTTAGCACCTCAGCAATAGCAAGGTACAATCACAGGAGGGAGGAACTGGGTGGTCTGGGGCCTGCCTGGGTGGTCAGTGCAGTGGCCACCCCAGCGCAGGAGAAAAAGCATAGAGCCGAGGAGGAAACAAGGAAAAAAGGTGCTGCTGGCCTGGGTACTTACCTAGGTGTTTTAGCATGTGAGATAGATAATATTAATGATTGCATTAACGCATTCAGGAAAACATGGGCTGCTGCAGCACTAGTGCAGATTTGCAGAAGCTGCAGGTCTGTTTGATCCAGTGCCAAGCAAAGCAATATGTCTGCAGTCTCTGATCCACTCTTGTAATAGGCCTGCAGTCTCTGATCCACTCTTGTAACAAGTCTGCGGTCTCTGATCCACTGTTGTAATAGGTCTGCAGTCTCTGATCTACTCTTGTAATAGGTCTGCGGTCTCTAACCATCTCCTGTAGTATGTCTGATGGGAGAGCAGCAACCCTGCTCAAAGACGGTGGGGAAAAGTTCTGTCAGGGGACAGGAGGCTGAGTGTGAGGAGATAGAGGCTCCCTTTGGAGGTAAAATAAGGGATGAAGGCTGCGCTTCAGGTGACAGATGCTGTCTAACAGCATCCGGGGGGGGGGGGGGATTGGCCCAGGTACCATGTGATCAATCACAAATTACACATGACTATTGTTTACTAGGTGTCATGTGATCGCACAGCAATTACGTGGTATCTGGGTCACTCACAGTGGTACACCCATACCGAACACCACGGGTCATAGATCACGCTGCACCGCAACTTACGGGTATGTCATGGTGCCCGGGGGAGCTATGTGTGTATCAGCATTAATTGTACTCCTGCTGGTCAGCAAATAGTTAAGCAATCTGCGAGCAGGCTTCAGCACTTCTTGAAGCTTGTTGGAAGCCTCCAAGTCACAAATATCTCAAAATGGCTGAACAGTATGTTAGCAGCTTAGTTAGGTATCCACTAAAGAGGAATTAATGAGGCACATTTTATCTTGAAATATAAAAGTATTATTGGATAGACAATAGCCTATAAACATGTTATAGTGGCTGGACAATGTTCAAACAGCTTGGTTAGGCTGCACTTTAAAAAGGAAGAAATTAGACAGGTTTTATCCTGACAATCATTATCTGAGACAACAGGCTTGCTTAGGTAGCAGATGAAGAGGAAGGGATGAGGCAGGTTTGATCTTGAAATAATACATGCTGTTAATCTGAGATAGTAAAAAAAATTGTGGCAGGATAGAACCAGAATACCAGAATAGGCTGCAAAGTTTGAAACACAAAGCTGGATTTATCCTGCAGCAAACATTAGTAATTTATCATCTGAAATCAAGCCGCAGAAACATTGGGGTTTATTTACTAAAGCTGGGGAGTGCAAAATCAGGTTCACTTCTGCATATAAACCAATCAGCTTTAAGGTTTTATTGCCAAAGATTAAACAGGCTGAGGTTAGAAGCGGATTGGTTTCTATGCACAGCTGCACCAGATTCTGAGTGTTCCAGTTTTAGTAAAGCTCCCCCCGTTGTGTGGCATCTTTACAGTGCCAGAGCACCAGAATAGGCAACAATCTTTACAACACAAAACAGGATTTACCATGAAGCAAATATTAGAAATTTTGCAGTTGAAGTTGAGCTGCAGAAAAATTGTGTGGTAACCCTCTGGTATTGTGCTGGATAACATGTAAAAAGTTTAGGTTTGTGAACTAGTACACTGTCAGGGAACAGGCGGATTTGCTTCTCCATAACAAAACCTCCTGCTGCTCTGAAGTCTCTTGGACAACACACTGACTAGATTGGAGGTACAATGGTCATCAGAGGGGGATCATACCACCATCGGGAAATGCGGTAAAAGTTTTTATGCAGCACCCCATCAAAGTGCCACATTTTGGGCTTCCTTAGGGATGGTGGCAGGAGATCGACGATTTTGTTCCCCTCTTTATTGACTCAAATTCTAGAGTCCTTACACAGGCATTTGAGCAACAAAGACCCCATTTGCAAATTGGCTGTAGTCCAGGGATGTGCAGTCAGGGGAGGCAGGGCCTAACCTGCCATTAACAAAAAAATAAAAAGCTTTGAGGGTTGTAGCTCCGTGACCTGGGGTCACAGAGACCCCAAATTTGGGGGGTATGTAGCCGAAGTCCTACCCCACCACTGGGGCTCCTATGACCTATGGTTCCAGAAATATGGGGCTCCTTGCACAGCCTGTCAGAATCTAAATACAGAGCTGCCTCTTTAAATACAAGCTGACACACTCTGCAGCAGACTGAGAAATTGAGCTCACAGTGCCTCTCTTCACTTCTTGTCAGATGCACTAAGCTCAATAAACAGCTTGGAGTCTTGGACCAATAGTAAAGTACCATTGGTCCCAGCTGTCCAATAAAAATGCTGCAGTGGAGGCATGCCTCTCACTGCAGTGTTATAGAAGGGGCATTTGTCTAAAAGACAAATTGCTCCCTTCCAGGCTAGCCCTCTTAACTAGGAAAAACGTGTTTATGTGTATAAGATTTACCCACAATCCCATGTTTTTCTCACACAGTTAAGAGGGAGAATAAGAATCTACTGCCTGCTGAAAAGGTACTGTTATATTCAAGCTAAATCATATATTATGCTATATGTTATAAGAAAATGTATTATTTATTTACTGTGAAATTACTGGTTGGAAGTTATAACTTCAAACTTCGGTAATTTGTCCGTTAAGCCACCTGCTTGAGTACAGATTTTGAAAATACAGTAAATTACCTTAAAAACAATATATAATATTTATTACTTATGGTAATTAACCCCTTGCCACCCAGGCCAATTCTGACACTTCTCTCCTACATGTAAAAATCATCATTTTTTTGCTAGAAAATTACTCAGAACCCCCCAAACTGTTGCTGTAGGTGTCTCATTTAGGTGTCACGCCATTTCACCAGAGACAGCACCTAAATCAAAAACACCGTGGTGCCCTTTGGAAGACAGACAGTCCCATCTTATCTCAGTTCTGGACAACCCACTAAATTGCACATCTGGAGCAGCAATACAATTTAACATCAACCTTGCAGCTGTCATCATAATTGTAAGCTTGCCTCATCTCTGAAAAGGAACTTAACATAAGGTTTCCAGTCTAAAGTACCTGTTGGTCAGAAACGCTCATCTCATCATCAACCCCGATAGCATCATCCACTCCCAGCCTCTTCTATGCCCTCTGCTCTCAGTGCACGTAGAGTAGTCACTGGGTTATCAGCAGTAGCTGTCATTATAAATATGCTGCAGATGCTTACATGAAACCTTTATTATGTAGGCTGCAACTATTTTTATTTATTTATTTCAGGTACTTATATAGCGCCGTCAATTTACGCAGCGCTTTACATATACATTGTACCCTCAAGGAGCTTACAATCTAAGGTCCCTAACTCACATTCATACATACTAGGGGACAATTTAGACAGGATCCAATTAACCTACCAGCATGTCTTTGGAGTGTGGGAGGAAACCGGAGAACCCACGCAGGCACAGGGAGAACATGCAAACTCCAGGCAGGTAGTGTCATGGTTAGGATTCGAACCAGCGACCCTTCTTACTGCTAGGCGAGAGTGCTACCCACTACACCACTGTGCCGCCCTACTGACTTCTCTGAAAATTCTGTTTGGCTATCATGTTGAGCCCGCAGCATAAAAAATTTCAAAGCTACTTATCTGAAGGAAGTAGGCAGAACAGGTTTGCACACTTCTCTGGCTGCATACAGTGAGTATAGAAAAGAATCACCCCCCCATAACCACATTTTGTTGCTTTGCAGCCTTCAGGCAGTGAAGACAGATAGTTTTTGTTTTATCCAGCTGTATTTACTCAGTGTAACTTATAACATCCAAGTGAAAGATAGAACACCATGTCAGAAAAATAAATACAATTCAAAAACTGAATCACCCAGTTGGAAAAAGGATCACCACCGTGTGTCAGTATTCTGTTGAACCACCTTTTGCTTTAAATACAGCCTTTAGTCTGTTGTGATGTCTCTACCAACTTTGCACATCTAGACTTTGCAATATTTGCCCACTCTTCTTTACAGAACTGCTCAAGTTAAGTTAAATTTGATGGTGACCATTTGTGGTATGCAGTCCTAAACCCCAATGAAAATGTATGGAATGACTTGAAGTCTCGGCTCTGACTAGGCCATGCAAGGATATTCACCTTTTTCTCCTTCAACCAGTGTGGTAATTTTTTCTGTGCGCTTTGCATTGTCATGTTGGAAGGTAAACCTTCTTCCCAGTGACAGCTTTCTGGCAGAGGGCAGCAGATTTTCCACAAGAATTTGATGGTATTTTGCCCCATCCATTTTCTTTTTATCCTGACAAGTGCTCCAGTCCCTGGAAACACCCCCATAACAGAAAATTACCACCTCCATGCTTTACTGTACGAATGGTGTTATTTGGATGATGGGCTGTATTGGATTTCTGCCTGACAGATCGTTTGGTGTAGAGGCCAAATAGTTACATTTTAGTCTCATCTGACCATAACATTTTTCCATGCAGCCTCATAATCTTCAAGTTGCGTTTTGGGATAGCTCAGTCATGACTGCATGTGACCTTTCTTGAGGCGTGGCTTTTTTCTTGCAACCCTCCCATACAAGCCACATTTGTGAAGATTTTGTGATATTGTTGTCACGTGCACACAATGAACACTTTGTCATAAATTCCTGCAACTGCTTCAGAGTTGCTGTAGGCCTCTTGGTAGCCTCTCCGATTAGTTTTCTCCTGGCTCTTTCATCCAGTTTGGAGCAACGTCCTGATTTAAGGAGGGTCTGTGTTGTACAAAATACCTTACACTTCTTGCTTCCACTTCACTGTGCTTCTAGGCATTGATAAAGCCTTTGAACATTTTTTGTATCCATCTCCTGACTTGTGTCTGTCCACAACTTTATCCTGGAGATCTTTTGACCGTGCCTTGCCACCCATAGTTGATTGTTTGCTTCAATTGCACTATCAGGGGCTAAAATGCTCAAGAAAAACTCTTTCATGCTGAGCTAATCAAAAATTACAGCTAATCACAGTTGAAAGCCAAATGGTTTTGTGTGCCATTGAGAAGGTGATTAGTTACACCGCCAGCCAACCAGTGTCTGTATACATCACTATTCTACAACTTTTATGGAAGCCTTGCTGCCCTTCAGGAAGAAATGCTTGCTACCTCAACCTTGTCTGTGCATATCAAGGTATGATTTCTAGTGAGACTACAGTATACTTTCCTGCCAGTCAGCACCCATGCCATACAAAGTCTCCAATACTATGTTAAGTGTGCAGTGTCACCTCATATATACAAGATGTAAGAGAAACACTAGATAAAAAAAACATTACTTTATGAGGAACCTGTGTGAAACCAGTGATTTAAAGAGGAATCAGCTCTAGTTAGAACAAGCTCTTTCACTTCAATTTTCCATTTAAACGCAATTTCCTCTTTCTCTGACTGAGGGTACAAAGACTCCCACATGCTGATGTATGGTGAGGGATAATGTTGCTGTGTCACAATGACTGTGCTCTTCCCTCTCTTTCAGAGGTTCATCCCTGCACCTGTAACAGAACTGAAAGCAGAGACATCTGCCATCTGTTCAGCTTTCTCAGTGAATAATAAAATGCATAGCAGGTTTTCAGGAAGTTCATAAAATGCACTTTTATCAAAACACAGAATATCATCATGTATATTTTACAGTTAAAAGTGTAGCTACAGAAAGACTTGTTTTCAAAGTATCAGATGGCATGAGAAAGACTTAGGAACTTGGCAGATTTTTTGCTGACTATGCTATCACTGGGGAGATTTCCCAGATTACACAGGTGTAAGCAGAAACATGGAGAAGTAGTCAAAGTATTCCTCTCCTGGTGACAACTGAGAAATTTTGGATTCTCTCTCACCTTTTCGCCCAGTGACAACGGTGAACTGGGCAGAAAATTATAGAAAATCTCCCCATCTGGCATAATAGGGTCCTGAAAACCAAGAGGAAAAAAAAGTTTTGGTGGAGGTTTCCTTAAAAAGAATATCAATATACTACATTTCAAACATGTTTAGCAAATTTCCTGTTCAACCTGAGTAACTGCAAAGATCTCAATGTGGCTCTCTATTGTTATTGGTAACAGCACAGAAGGCAAGGGGTCTTGTGATGTCCATAAGCACACAAGCTCCAGCCAAAACACTTTTGTTCTTTACATTTTGGGTAAAGCAAGAATGGTTTAGAATCAGTCAGGTTGTTATTGCTGTTTTTTTAACAATCGAGGTTTTCCCATATTTCATGTGTGATCACTGAGGTAGGCAGTAAAATCTCTTTCTTCACGGCATCTGAGCACCACAAACCAAAAACACATTTTATTTTATTCATTTTTAATATTCAAAACAAACTCCCCATCAATCCATGTCTCCATGCTTTATTTTGTTGAGAAATCACTTTGAAAAACACCGCCTAGCATTTCTGGCTGTGGCCATCATGAGTAAGGGCAAATGATTCATGTAGCATTTCCTGGAATCCATCTGCCTTTAGCACAAGAATGCATTCAGGAGAGTGTGCTTAGAAGAGAAAACCCCTCTAACAAGTTGTTGACCCTTCTGAAAACTCTTGGAATGCATGACATAATTTGCCTGGGCAAGAAACCAGGAAGTAACTGAAGAAATGTCAAAAATAAAAAAAAGGTTAAAACAATAAATACTTTCCTATTTACTATTGTTCGCAGCATGAGGATTAAAAATAATCAATGTTGGATTAAGAGAGTGAAGTTCCACTTTAACAGGTGCACAGACTAATCAAATGAGGGGTTCCTGCTGCAAACTTTTTTTTAGCCAGATAATAAAGGATGGTATCCATTGAGTAGCCATTTGTGGGTTGAGGTGGATATTGCTGAACATCAACCAATATGAGAGCACATACATTTCAGGAGGTAAAAAGATCCACGATCATGTATGTCCTTTTTCGTGTCCTCTGTGTAATCCTAAATTCAAGTGCCATTACGCTTGTTTTGTTGAGTAGTGATATCATGCAAGCCAAGTATAGTAGTATGTATATATGGAGCATAGCTAAACTAATGTGTGAAAGTCTACCCATCACTTAGATACAGTTACAAAAATCAACTGGCTGCATATTTGTTCCAGGTAATAACCTAAGTACTAAAGATATAAGAAAACCATTACCTCTCTATGGTGTGTTACTAAACCCAGGACCCTGCATTTACTATATCTGGTCTCCCACAGTACACAGAACATGGAAATGCAATTATTTTAGTAAATATAAACAGTTAAATACCTTTTTCTCATCAGCAATATATAGCAGTCTTGTGACTTCTATCAGTGTCCGGCCAAGCACTGGTTAAAGCTTGTCGTTTTCATTCCCCTCTGACCGTCCTATAAGGGTTCATGACTCCCGTCCCCCTGTCTGAACAGTGCTGATCCTGTGGCCCTATGCTGATCACATGCACCTTCCTAAAACCCCTCTAGCAATACACACCAAACTGAGCATGTGCAGCGTGCGTGCCCCCCAAGGCTCTGTACTATCAGGAGATTTATTGGGAACTGTGGAAGAAGGGAAGGATCACAGAAGACAGGATCAAACAGCCTTTTAAGGATTAACCCCTTAGGTTCCACAGTGAGTATAACAAGCATGCTTCACTGAATATACAGACTGATTTTACTGCTGAATTGCAAAAATGTACAAAAAAAAATACAAATCTCTTGGTAGGCAAGGTAAAATGGTTCACATACTGTGTGAGATTATATATATATATATATATATATATATATATATATACATACATACACACACAGTGGATATAAAAAGTCTACACACCCCTGTTAAAAGGTCAGGTTTCTGTGATGTAAAAAAATTGAAAGATACATTTCAGAACTTTTTCCACCGTTAATGTGACCTATAAACTGTACAACTCAATAAAAAAAAAAAAAAAAAAAAAAAAAAAAACTAAAATAATGTGATTGCATAAGTGTGCACACCCTCTTATAACTGGGGATGTAGCAGTGTTCAGAATTAAGCAATCGTATTCAAAAGCATCACCTGCCATCAACACACCTGCCATCAATTAAAGTGCCTCTGATTAACCCTAAAGTTCAGCTGTTCTAGTAGGTCTTTCCTGACATTTTCTTAGTCCCATCCTACAGCAAAAGCCATGGTCTGCAAACAGCTTCCAAAGCATCAAGAGGGATCTCATTGTTAAAAGCTATCAGTCAGGAGAAGGGTACAAAAGAATTTTCAAGCCATTAGATATACAATGGTAAATGAAAAATAAACAAGGGATCAATCAGCGCAAAAATATCCCTAACTATGAAGCAGCGGTAACACTCAAGGTCAATATATCAAATCCTGGATGAAAAGTTACAAATAAAATAGTGCAGCGCTAATAATTATAATTATGTTATACCAAAATTCATGTGTACAATTCATGAAATGCAGTCTAAAAATAATAGGCCAAAATCAGAGAGATTAGTCCACACATCAACAGTGAAGTAAGAAAAAAGCAGCAGGAACGGGGAATGAATAGGAAGATATACTCAGCTGTGCCTCTGCATGGATTCCACAGCTACAGGACTACACCACTCCAGATCACCAGTATCTGGTCCCCATTGACTGAGATCTGGCCGGCGATCTGGAGCAGTGTGTAGTCCTGTAACTGTGGAATCCATGCAGAGGCATCGATCATCTCTTACACCCTTTATGAGAAGGCTTGTTTGACCTACCTGTTGGTTCAGAGGGTCCACGTAGTGAGGTGAGCGGCTTGTATTACCTGTGGTGGAGGTCTTATCACGGATACACACAGCTGAGATGTCTTTCTGAGCACAGTGAACACAGCTGAGGATATCTTCCTATTCATTCCCCGTTCCTGCTGCTTTTTTCTTACTTCACTCTTGATGTATGGACTATTCTCTCTGGATTTTGGACTATGATTTTTAGACTGCATTTCATGAATTGTACACATGAATTTTAGTATAACATTATTAGCGCTGCACTATTTTATTTGCGAATTAGATATACAATGGATTACAGTGAAGACCGTTATCAAGTGGAGAAAATATGGCACAACAGTGACATTACCATGAATTGGATGTCCCTCCAAAATTGATGAAAAGACAAGAAGAAAACTGGTCAGGGAGGCTGCCAAGAGGCCTACAGCAACATTAGAGGAACTGCAGGAATATCTGGCAAGTACAGGCTGTGTAGTACATGTGACAACAATCTCCTGTATTCTTCATGTGTCTGGGCTATGGGGCAGAGTGGCAAGATGGAAGCCTTTTCTTACAAAGGAAAGCATCCAAGCCTAGCTAAATTTTGCAAAAACACATCTGAAGTCTCCCAAAAGCATATGGGAAAATGTGTTATGGTCTGATGAAACCAAGGTTGAACTTTTTGGTCATAATTCCAAAAGATATGTTTGGCACAAAAACAACACTGCACATCGCCAAAAGAACACCATACCCACAGTGAAGCATGGTGGTGGCAGCATCATGTTTTGGGGCAGTTTTCCTTCAGCTGGAACAGAGGCCTTAGTCAAGGTAGAGGGAATTATGAACAGTTCCAAATACTAGTCAATATTGGCACAAAACGTTCAGGCTTCTGCTAGAAAGAAGAACGTCATCTTTCAGCATGACAACCCAAAGCATAAATCCAAAATCTTGAAAAAAAAGGGAAAAATACTGCGCTAAAGTGCATAGAAGAATGAAAAATTAAATATAAGAGCAGTTGCTAAAACTATGAGATACACATAGAACAAATACAATAAAAAAAGTAGCAGCGCTTCATGGCTGTTTTTACGTGCTTATTTTTATCCTTCACAGTGTAAGTGTACTACCTTTTTTTACATTAAATCGTATTATGGTACAATCTGCACTATGGAGATCTCTCCTTTATTTTTCAAGCAATAGATTTATTAACCCCTGGTGGCCGATAGTCGATCTTTGAGCCAATTGGAGTGTGGTCCAGGTTTCCCTCTGCTGGTGGTGTGACATCAACTTCCTTGTGGAAAAGGCCCTGGCTGGGTATTAACCGCAGGCTCTCTTATAGCTTGCCTCTGGTAAGCGCATATCTATGTGGTGGTGGTGCACTGTCGTCAAGAGATGTATTGGTCAGCACTCACATATGTGCCCTTTTGGATTGTGTCTTCAATATTCATCCTAGTCACATTCAACTGTTCATTTCAGACACATCGAATTGTTTTGGATTTACTCAATAATTTTTTTCACATTAGCGCTGCTACATTGTTTTAGTATAAATCCAAAATCAACAAAGGAATGGCTTCACCAGAAGATTAAAGTTTTGGACTGGCCCAGCCAGAGCCCAGACCTGAATCCGATTGAAAATCTGTGAGGTGATCTGAAGAGGACTGTGCACAGGAGATGCCCTCGCAATCTGACAGATTTGGAATGTTTTTGCAAAGAGTGGGCAAATATTGCCAAGTCAAGATGTGCCATGCTGATAGACTCATACCCAAAAAGACAGTGCTGTAATAAAATCAACAGGTGTTTCAACAAAGTTTTACTTTAAGGGTGCGCACACTTAAGCAATCATATTTTAGTTTATTTTTACTTCTCTCCACCTAAAATATTTGTTTTTCAACCGAGTTGTACAATTTAAGGTGGAAAAAGTTCTGAAATTATTTATCTTTGTCTCATTTTTTTTACATCAAAGAAACCTGACATTTTAACAGTGGTGTGTAGACAATTTTAGATCCAGTGTGTGTGTGTGTGTATGCATATACGTATATATTTTTTCCCAACACTTCATTTACCTTTTTGCGTTTGTAGTTCAATTTTAAGGGCTGCGGAATAAACTGTTGCTACATTACTATACAAAATGCATCTGCTTTTTTATTTGAAAGAATATAGGTGCTTGGGAGAATATAAAAGGTTTGCATTAAGGCTATTTTAACATACACCACTGTTGCTTTAAGAGAGCAATGTGACTGTTTATATTAAATAATTTACCACCACACATCTGTTTTATTAATATTTAAAGATTTTTTTTCTTTAAGGTAACACAAAAAATAAAATTCCACACAATCTCCAACATCTTCCCTCAGGAATGAGAAGTGATATTGCACCATGTTAGAGGGATCATCCATACAGACCCCTCTATCACCAAACAGCTTCCACAACGTATCTATTTTAAAAGTTTAAATGAAAGGGTTTCAGAAAATATTACTTATAGGGTAAACAATCCTGAGGTGCCATACTACTGGCTCCAACTCACTGCCAGTGTTACCAGCAAGAGAGGACCAACCCTTATTCAAAGCCATGTTTACTATTACATACATCACCTTCAGGCACAGGGAGATTAAATAACTGTAGTGCTTACATATAACTGAACGGTTTTCACTCTTATCACTGCAACATGGAAGAGACAAAAAATGTATCTACAAATATTTATAAAAATATATCTGCTTTATTTAATCTCTCTACTACCAAACTGACCGAGCCACTTTGTCTCTATTTACGCCTCTGCATTTTGATTGCTGTGTGTATTTTTGGCATATTTTATATGCCTTAGCATTCATCCCTATGGAATGTATGTATCTGCAAACTACACCAAAGATGCAGCAAGCAAAACTTGGAACACACGATACAGCTTTAAAGCTGCAGTTTAGTCAGTAAGAGAGTTAAATAGAGGGGGGTAAGCGAAAGGGCATAATGGGAAATTTATGTCTGTTCGCCACTTTTGAATATAAATATACTTTAAACAAAGACAATCAAACGATAAACCTAGGAAGACAGCCTGAATGCAGTTTTGATTGGTTGAATGGCTGATCTTTTGATTTCCAGCATTTTAATGAAATAAAACTGTGGTCATAAAAGGAAAAAAACAAAAACACATACTAGAAGTCAATTAGAAGGGTAAGCACCAAAAGGATAACTGAATATCCCCCCAGTTTTACTGGCTGGTCCCTTAAAGCATATTGAACCAATGCAAATATTAGCTTTCTGTATCCTAAAGCACACCTCCCCCGCCTGCATCAAACACTGCAATGCCATGGCCTAAGCAACATATCAAGAGGCCAGTCCTTGGAACTTAGGAAGTGGCAATAAAGTGCCTTTGCTCCAACATTAAAGAAATTTGGGGTTCTAGGGTACTGTGTAGGACCAGCCAGTGTGTACTAGACTTTGGTGCCTTCTCTTATATTGATCTGTTGTTTTCTAGGTGTATGTATATATAATTATGACCACAGGTTTGTTTAAAAAGAACCTGTCAGGACTGAAACAGAAGATGGGTCACTGCTGTTTTTGAAAGTTCATGCTTTGGATTTATCATCCTTTAGTACCTGGTTGGTTACTTAACTGGAACAAAAATGTGCACATCATGCATAGAAGACAGTTATTCAAAAAGTTTCTGGATTTAAAAAAAAAAAAAAAAAAGATATATAACTTTTTAAGACCCCTCGTAGTTGGGCCAGGTCAGTTATTCCATCAGTGATAAAGGAATGGCAAGGATGAAAACCCCAAGATTGTATCTTCAAAAAACATGTCAGCCATGGAGGTTCTTAAAATGTTCACTTTAAAAAGTTTTTAAATGTTGCAATATGGCCCATCAGAAAGAGGGAAGCACACAGTTGCAGGCTTGTACACACTGGCATTTCAGATACAGGAGTGACACTTGTCTGAACTATATACACCACTTTAGGAAAAAAAAAAAAAAAAACATATGCTGTAAAGCCCTCTTGTGGCTTTGTGCATGTACCACAAGGCTTGACACCAACTCTCTGAAACTGGTTTCTCTGTTAATGGTAAGTAAATACTGGACCCATCTCTCACCTCCCAATGCAGTACAATGGAGAAGCTCCTCCTTCCCACAGCAGCCTTAAAAGGGGTCGTAAAATTTTGTTTTTTTTCTAAACAACAAACCTGTCATACCACGTCACTGGATTTGATTGACAGCAACGGGAGCCAATAGTTCCTGCTGCTATCAATCTATCCAATGAGGACCAGAGAAAGCAGCTGAAGCTGCTGTGCTCGTCCCAGTCACTGGAAAGATCAGGTTCAGGTAAGTGTTAGGGGGCTCTTGGGGGCTGCTGCACTACAGAAGGTTTTTCACCTTATTGCATAACTTCGGGGGTTTACAACCCCCTTAATTGCAAAAATGGTTGACAACAGATACAGGCTGTAAAAGTTTGAGCACCCCAGTCAAATAAAATTGATGATTTTAGTGAATTGTTAACACAACCTTTGCAACAAACAAACCTGCACAATATATTTCTGGAAAAGCACAATTAAATCTTTACTTGCTGAATGCATGTATTTAAAAAATCTTTGGGTGAATGCAAACAAAGGTTTTGAGGTCTGATTCCAGAAAAGTTGGGCTTACCATGTTCTAAACAGGGTGTCCAGATTTTTGGACTTTCCACATTTTATTTTTGCAATCTGTTAAATTCAGAAAGCAAGCTGTAATTGTGCTTTAAAATGTGCAGAAATAGATCATACGGTTTTTTACCCGCAAAGGATAATGTTTCACTTGAAAAAAACAATTTGACAAGGGATGCCTAAACCGTTGCATGCAAGTCCTTTACTTTACCAGTAACCATATAGTGCTATCGATTCGGAATGTTGGGATGCCATTGGGCTTTAGTCAAAGTAAACGCTGCAAAATGCAGTAACCAGAAGCAACACAAAATTAATCATTTAATCAAATCACATTAGGAAACTGAAATCCGGCTTACTGCACTTAGGCTTTGCTCTTTGGGCAGTCTTATTGAACAAGAATATGTCTTAAAGCAGCTGTTCTATATAGGGAGTGCCTCCTGTGTAAAAAGTAAGACCCAAAATGTGATGTAGTGCAGAAAATTCCTATAAGATCATTTAGTGGATGTAGTTCAAACAAGGTTACCAAACTTACCATGTGTACAGCCATGTCTGCTCGGTGCTGCTTTGTGTCTATGGCCAGGCAATGTTTTCAGAAATGTGTCATCTTACCTTTATTAATAAATCCATCTGGCAATGGTCATCATATATAGGATGGTCCCTGAGGCCAAAACACAAAGAAAAGCAAAAAAAGCACATCTATTACCCAACTTTCCAGTGTTTTAAACAGTGTATAAGATTAAAAAAAATGGACTGGATGTCCCTGACCAATGTTTAACAAGACTAGTGTTAAACATTCTAGAATTACTATTAGATTTTAGACAGAGTAAACAAACCTAAAATCATTCAATGGCTATTAAAGCAGGAATTATAACAAATCTATTAAATTGCAGGAACAAGACAAACCAGTGACAATGGTACACTCACCTTGTTCACTTTAATCTTTTTTTAGCCAACGGTTCAATGGGTTTTTATTTTTGGCGGATACCAAAAAGCTATGACTTCTAAATGTCCTACTGTTACAGTTTTTATAAGAGAGCTCCAGTGGCAGTAGAAACGTCTCTCATGCAGGCCCCCCCAATGAGTGACAATTAGAGGTCTGTAATCAGTGGGAGTATGATCTTTGCCAACTGCAGCATTACATCAGACCATGGCTGACAAATTGCTGCTCTCACAAAAAGCCTGGAGTAGAAGAGTGTCAACTGGAGTTGGGGCTCCCTGACATACAAAAGTAAGACGCTTATAAATCAATCATAGATTTTGGGCATAATCCATTTAGATTTCCATGCTAAAAATTCACAGGAAACCTTGTGTGTTTATGAATAAAAACAGGACTTCCTTTGATTGGCTGAGGTGCATGGATAACATCATATACTTCACTTCACCTAATCAGAGGAAGCCTTGTATTCATTCCAGCCCAACTATTTTTATCCAGGAACACTATCCTGCTGCCAGAACCCTGTGCTGTATACCGTATGTAGTCGATCTTACATACAGTCTTACAAAGCTCTGACAGGAAGCGCAAGTGTTTGTTAAGCAAAAAGATCTTTTAAACTAGTTTGGTCCAAATTAACTATTTAAAGTTAACTAAAATCTGGAGTTAGGCTTTAATGTAAATCGTTCCTCTGGGAAACCACGAGGGCTGCCATGACTTGTTCTTCAAAAAGAATCCTGGCTGCTACACTGATTCTGTGGCTTCAGAACTTTCTAAACCACTGATTTGGATAGGTACGCAGATCTGGAAAGTCCAAATACTTGTTCTGGGTTACTGATCAAAATTATTGAAGAAAGCAGTGGCGGCCCCAATAAAACCATGCGCCCGACCCCTAATCTACATGCAGGGTTCCGGACACATGGATTCCAATGGGGTATTGTTGTTTGTTTTAGAAGCATGTGATTATAGGCTGAGGCCCTAATTGGCATAAAAAAAAAGGATGGGCTTGGGGAGCCCTGTGACCCGCCTAAGGGGGAGGGGGGGTCTGGAGAGGGGGTTATCAGCAGTGAGTGGTTTACTGCCTAACCCCCCACCCCCACAAAAAAATATACCACCAGCCATCACTGGAAGAAAGAGGATCCACATAACAGCAGGGCAATTTCCAAAATGAGAAGGAAGCCATGCCTGCTTCCGCTTTTTTCAGTTTGGGTTTTTTTTTTTTTTTTTTAAAGACTTCACTAGAACACCCCCACCCCCCATTTCAGGTAACATGGGGTATAATTTTGTTCCTCCTACTAGGTCTCTGCTATGGGACCCTGACAGCCATTCCAGGTGTCAACCTAAAGCAAGCCATAGACTGCAATTTTCAGTCAGGGTTGATTGGGGAATCCCTCTCTCGGCGCTACTGTGTTCTGCCGGCAGAATATATGCATTCCTTTAAAGTCCAGTTTTTTGTGCTTTTCAAATTTCCACTACTATTGAGGACGCAGCACTGCGCTACTCTAGGCTCCCACAGATCCATCCTGTGATGGAGGTTCTCTAGCTTGTTTGATTATTGCTAGCAACTATAACCACTGGCAGTAAGTCGCATGCAAAAACTCCAACAGGCTGATTGTACTGAAGTTGATCAATCAACCAGCCTGCCCATAGATAGATCAAATCTAAGCTTTTCCCTGCTGAGATTCAATCCATCTATGGCTGGCTTAAGAGTCAAGCTTCTACTTTCCCCTACATAACTATATTTGACATCTGTGGAAAACCTACCAGAGGCAGGTAAAGGAATGCTGTAAGCATGTTCCAAGGGTACTCAATGAGTCAAAATGGATTAAGGGGAAGTTCTCCTGCATTAGGTAAAAAGAAAAACTTCAAAGACCCATCAAGGGACCAAATACACCTGTTCCTGCCAAACAGGCTAGGAACATGTTCACTTCAATGAACAAGCTGCTCCTGAATGAAGTACAAGGCCATTAGGAAACTTACTGACCAATAAATTCTGTACCAAGGGAAAATGACATGGTAAATATTAAAAATATATGACAACTCTAAAGGTCAGATGGTATGCATTATTGATAAAACACAGAGCACAAAGCAGCAGCCAGACTATATGACAGTTAACTGATCCGAATATTTAGGTTTGTTGCAGGTCATGGGTCATCTTATTATACTGAACCCATTACAGATAAGAAATTGGCAAATCAGTTGCAGAGTGTTATTCCATTCTACCTCATACAAAAAAAATATCTACCAGTGTTTACATGAAAAAAAAAAAAAAAAAAAAAGCACAAAACCTCACACCCAAATATAAATAAAAGTAAATCCTAAATCCAGCATTTCAATAAGCAGCTTTTGCTTTAGAGTACAGCAATTACTGCTACATAATGTTATGAAATTGGCAGCAAGAAACAAGATCGTGGAGAAAATGGTCAACTTATACAGAGAAAAGTATTAACCTGCAACAAACCTAGTTCACCAACATATAGTATTTTTTCCTCTTTAGTCTAGTCTATTTTGCACTGATAGTAAGTGTATATTGAGAATTGAAGAAGAATTATCTGTGCAGGATTTGGTTAAAAGAATGTAAAAATAGTCTTTCAGTCAAACTATTGTTATCTGTAGCTTCTTTTATTAAAGTCAGGCTGTCTCTTCTCCTAGATTAGAACTCATCATCAGAGCTCAGGAGTAGAGTCTTCTCTGTATCACGAGCTCCTGACAGACTTTGAGAGCGAGAGATGATTTGACCATTGCGCCAAGTTGTGCCCTGCTCCAAGGTGGATTGCTGTGTATACTGCTGATAGGCTGGGGAGAAGTTATGGATGGCATCTTGAACGATATCATGAGGATTCATGGTCTCCTTCAGACTGCTGGAAATGCTCTTCATGGGGGCACAGCGCCCTGCAAAGTAACACAAAGACACTCAAAGTCTGAACCATACTTTAAGACTCTCAAAACTGAAAATATCAATACGCTGATACAATCCCACATATCCTGATGATTACACAATTCCACATATACCTATACATATACCTATTGCTTGGCAAAGGAAAGCAACGTGTTTTACATCAAAAACAGTAAATGGAAGAAGTTACAGCGGAACTACTCTGTATCTGAGCACCACAAACCAAAAATGCTTTTTAATTCATTTTTAATATTCAAAGCAAACTCATCAATCCATGTCTCCGTGTTAAATTTTACTGAGAAATCACTTTGACACCCCCTCCCTAGCATTTCTGGCTGTGGCCATCTTGAGTAAGGGCAGATGGATTCATGTAGCATTTCCTCCCTCCCTTTAATCATTCTATAATTGCTCTTGTTATTGTGCCTAATTAAAAAAAAAACATCTGCAACAGTTTTGGTTCTACACTACTTAAGCAGTTAGATTTTTTTTTACCTTATTGAGTAAATATACAAAGTGCAGTAATCCAGACCGCCACATTTTAATTTTACTGTAGTCATTAATAAATTAAAATGGTTTGCTAGAGCACTGCATTTGTAAATACAAAAAAAAAGTAAAAAATGAAAGCAGAACTATATTCAACCCCTCCATCTTTCATCTTGTGCACCCTGATAACTTAGTGGTAACAGTTACCAGAAGCCATCAAATACATTGTTGGCTACAAAACCACTTTCTCACTTGGCTAGTTATTGACCATTATCTGATCATCTGAGCCTCCTGTTCACCAAAGTGAAAAGCATTTAAGCTCTTAGAAAAGTAGTGGGTTTTCAACTGACGTTTCAATATTTTAGGACTTGAGTGGAGGCTGCTTTAACAGGAAAGCAGGTGACAGTTCTGACAACAGCCAGTGAGCAAAGATTAAATAGGAAATTTGAGTTCATATTTGTTTACCACTTGGCTATGGCTGACCACGCTGATCATACTATACAGTCGAAGTGGTCCAATTTCTAAAGCAACTGCATATTTCAGCAAGCATAAATGTGCCTGGAAACACATTCTGTGCTAAACTAGGGCAAGGTAAACGAGTATCAGATGTACTAATATTTACTAAAACATGACAGAGTTTAAATTATCTGTGTATGTGATTCTAGTCTGGGCTCTACCTACAAAACCCAAAGAACACAGAAACCCAATGCCAAACAATTTTAGGCATCGTGCCTTGTATTTGTATAGTATGGCTGAGTCATGCAAGGAAAAATGTTGAAGCACATTAAACTGGTGGTGAAGAGAAATGTGTTAAAACTGAATATAAATGTTATTATTTGAAGTGCAGTTTGCTGCAGGCCTAATGCAGCAAGATGATCAGCAAGGCGGCAAATAAGCCAAGCAATATGTGAAACTGCAGCTGTAAATGGCTAGATAGGTGAAGCAGACAGGGCAATACCTACCATATGGACCGTAGTTTGGAACAGCTGCAGCAAATAACCAGGGCAAAAGCAAGGGAAATAAAAGAGAGAAAAGGACAGATCAAGAAATATAGAGAGATTACACAGTGACCTGTAAGAAGCAGCATTCAGAGACAGCAGCATTCATAAATCATATATGAGGATCATATGTTGATGAGTCATACATGTCAACAGCCACAGGTTCTCCCCAGCCGTGTGCGCTGCGAGATGAATCGACACGGTTTCTCCTCCAAAACACTGCAAGGTATCCAACTCCCTGCAGACATTCTAGAAAACAAATACCTCACATATTCCAATGGATTAATGAGACACAGCAGCTGAAATGGATTTAATTCCTCTAAGCTTGCAACTGGACCCAAATAAGAATACTGCAATGTTACAACATAATTCACCCACCAAATTATTAGCATATATTGGAGTTACAAAGTATCCTCTCAATTTCATATACAACAGAAAGGAATTCCTGTTGATTCTAATAATCCAAAAAAATCTTTAAAAGACTTGTGCATTTGCTAGATGTAAGAGCATTAGTTTTCATTAATGCTGAAAAGAATGTGAGACAAAACAGCTTGCTGTGACAAAGAATACAAATTGAAAGGCATTCTAATGGCAACCACAAGGTGGCAGAAAGCAACCATTAAAAAAAGCTGCAAGGAAAGAAGGTGCGCCAATCTAAGTGCAGTATCCAAAAAACTTTATGAAATGTATAAAAAAAGGAACGGCCAAATGGCTACTCACAATGGGTCAGTGGGGATAAGGCATGTAGTACATAGAGATGGCCCATAGGCAGAACCTCAGCAGCTCTCAGTGCGGGGTTCCAAGGTGGTGTGAGACGCTGTGGGTGATGTAGGCAGGCAGTCCGTGATGTATAATCTTCTGCTGGTGGGAGCGGAATACCCACGGTGTCAGCAAGGTCGGACCGGCATCTCCTTAGGACCGGAGCAAGGAAGTCGGAGCAAGATGGAACCAGCCTGGAACGCACCATACACTGGAGAGGGAGCTGCGGAAATAACATCTGGACGTGCCAGATGACGCGTTTCAATTCTTCCGCATTTTCTTCAGATCTGATTGACATGCCGGGTTGACTTCATTTAAATAGGAAACAAAGCCGGCGTTCGTCGCTAAGCGACGGCGTAAGGGATTGACAGCTTTTAAAAAACAAGTGAGGACAAAGAGGAATAGTATAATGTAAAACTTGAATGGAAATCTAACAATAAAAAATTCATGATGGAAAAATGCATACCTGAATAAAGAAGGAAAAAAGGCATGAAGGAGTAGAATAATGGAAAATAAGGTAGAAAGAAATATATAATAAAGTGAGAAAGATAATAATGGAAATAAAGGAATGGGAAATATAGGAAAAGCATATATTCTAAAAGTGAAAATAAAATAAAACGTGAATGATAAATAAAAAATGACAATCAGAATAATAAAAAAAATAATAATCATTATTTTTTTTTTATTATTCTGATTGTCATTTTTTATTTATCATTCACTTTTTATTTTCACTTTTAGAATATATACTTTTCCTATATTTCCCATTCCTTTATTATTTTTCTCACTTTATTATATATTTCTTTCTACCTTATTTTCCATTATTCTACTCCTTCATGCCTTTTTTCCTTCTTTATTCAGGTATGCATTTTTCCATCATGAATTTTTTATTGTTAAGACTTACATTCAAGTTTTACATTATACTATTCCTCTTTGTCCTCACTTGTTTTTTAAAAGCTGTCAATCCCTTCCGCCGACGCCGTCGCTTAGCGATGAACGCCGGCTTTGTTTCCTATTTAAATGAAGTCAACCCGGCATGTCAATCAGATCTGAAGAAAATGCGGAAGCATTGAAATGCGTCATCTGACACGTCCAGACGTCATTTCCGCAGCTCCCTCTCCAGTGTATGGTGCGTTCTAGGCTGGTTCCATCTCGCTCCGACTTCCTTGTTCCGGTCCTAAGGAGATGCCGGTCCGACCTTGCTGACACCGTGGGTATTCCGCTCCCCCCAGCAGAGGATTACACACCATGGACTGCCTGCCTACATCACCCACAGCATCTCACACCACCTTGGGACCCCGCACTGAGAGCTGCTGAGGTTCTGCCTATGGGCCATCTCTATGTACTACATGCCTTATCCCCACTGACCCATTGTGAGTAGCCATTTGGCCGTTGCTTTTTTTATACATTTAATAAAGTTTTTTGGATACTGCACTTAGACTGGCGCACCTTCTTATCTTACATTATCTTCCAGAGTTTTTGCTTCTACTCTATAGGGAGCTACCGCTGGTGTTCAGTATCATTTTCATCTTGAACTTTCCATTATTTTGGGACTTAAGCCTTGCAGCGTATATACTAGACATTTATATCTCCTTTTGATATACGCAAATATTACGGTTTAATACCGCTTTCCTGGACATTATTATTATTTTATACATATCTATATTTAGTTTGGTCTCTTCATGTTTGGCTGGTATTTGCGCCATTTCTCCCTTGTTGTAATTAAAAAAAAGCTGAGCTGGAGATATGGGAATATGTCAAGGAAACAAGAACGGTAATATTTCATAACACTATACATTAATCTTGAAGCGGAGTTCCAATAAAAAAAATAAAATAAAATAAAGTCAGCAGCTACAAATACTGCAGCTGCTGACTTTTAGTAATCAGACACTTACCTGTCCCAGGGTCCAGTGATGCGGGGGATGAAGGCCCACTCTTCTCCTCCTCCTCTCTGCGGTGCCGGCATTGTCACCGTGGGCATCCGGATGTGGCTTCACAGCCGGGTACGCACTGCTCATGCGCGAGCCACTCTGCGCACTGTGACTTGCCAGGCAATCATCTGGGACCTGTGACGTGTCCCAGATAATTGCCAACGGGGGGGGGGGGGGGGGGGGGGGGGGGGGGATAGGAGGAGAGGTGATCTTCCTTCCGGCACCACGGGAGGAAGTGGGAGCTGGAACCCTCTAAAAAGAGGGATTCCGCTACCCCCCACAAAAATGACATGCCAAATGTGGCATGTCAGGGGGTCACCTTCCCATTTTTGGGTGGAACTCCGCATTAATCACTTGCCGACCGCCTCACGCAGATATACTGCGGCAGAATGGCACGGGCAGGCAAAATCACGTACCTGGTACGTGACTGCCTTCCCGCGGGCGGGGGGTCCGACTGGACCCCCCCCGGTGCCCGAGGCGGTCGGCTTTGGTCTGGGAGCTTTCAGAGATGAGGGGGAGGCCATCCATTCGTGGCCCCCCCCTCGCGATCGCTCCCAGCCAATGAGATCATTCCCCTGCCTCTGTATAGTACACAGAGGCAGAGGAAATGATGTCATCTCTCCTCGGCTCGGCATTTTCCGTTCTGGCGCCGAGGAGAGAAGACTGCAATGTGAGTGTAAAACACACACACATCACAGTAGAACATGCCAGGCACACAAAACACCCCCCTTTACCCCCCGATCCCCCCCCCCCGTCACACTGACACCAAGCAGTTTTTTTTTTTTCTGATTACTGCATGGTGTCAGTTTGTGACAGTTAGTGTGGTAGGGCAGTTAGTATTAGCCCCCTTTAGGTCTAGGATACCCCCCTAACCCCCCCTAATAAAGTTTTAATCCCTTGATCACCCCCCGTCGCCAGTGTCACTAAGCGATCATTTTTCTGATCGCTGTATTAGTGTCACTGGTGACGCTAGTTAGGGAGGTAAATATTTAGGTTCGCCGTCAGTGTTTTATAGCGACAGGGACCCCCATATACTACCTAATAAAGGTTTTAACCCCTTGATTGCTCCCTAGTTATCCCTTTCACCAGTGATCATCGTATAACCGTTACCGGTGACGCTGGTTAGTTCCTTTATTTTTTATAGTGTCAGGGCACCCGCCGTTTATTACCGAATAAAGGTTTAGCCCCCTGATCGCCCGGCGGTGATATGCGTCACCCCAGGCAGCGTCAGATTAGCGCCAGTACCGCTAACACCCACGCACGCAGCATACGCCTCCCTTAGTGGTATAGTATCTGAACGGATCAATATCTAGCATCCCCAGCAGTTTAGGGTTCCCAAAAACGCAGTGTTAGCGGGATCAGCCCAGATGCCTGCTAGCACCTGCATTTTGCCCCTCCGCCCGGCCCAGCCCACCCAAGTGCAGTATCGATCGATCACTGTCACTTACAAAACGCATAACTGCAGCATTCGCAGAGTCAGGCCTGATCCCTGCAATTGCTAACAGTTTTTTGGTAGCATTTTGGTGAACTGGCAAGCACCAGCCCCAAGCAGCGTCAGATTAGCGCCAGTACCGCTAACACCCACGCACGCATCGTACACCTCCCTTAGTGGTATAGTATCTGATCCGATCAGATCTATACTAGCCTCCCCAGCAGTTTAGGGTTCCCAAAAACGCAGTGTTAGCGGGATCAGCCCAGATACCTGCTAGCACCTGCGTTTTGCCCCTCCGCCCGGCCCAGCCCACCCAAGTGCAGTATCGATCGATCATTGTCACTTACAAAACACTAAACACATAACTGCAGCGTTTGCAGAGCCAGGCCTGATCCCTGCGATCGTTAACAGTTTTTTTGGTAGCGTTTTGGTGAACTGGCAAGCACCAGCGGCCTAGTACACCCCGGTCCTAGTCAAACCAGCACTGCAGTAACACTTGGTGATGTGGCGAGTCCCATAAGTGCAGTTCAAGCTGGTGAGGTGGCAAGCACAAGTAGTGTCCCACTGCCACCAAGAAGAAGACAAACAGGCCCGTCGTGCCCTTCCTGCTGCATTCGCCAATCCTAATTGGGAACCCACCACTTCTGCAGCACCTGTACTTCCCACATTCACATCCCCAACCAAATGCAGTCGGCTGCATGAGAGGCATTTTTATGTCCTCCCGAGTACCCCTACCCAACGAACCCCCCCAAAAAAGATGTTGTGTCTACAGCAAGCGCGGATATAGGCGTGACACCCGCTATTATTGTCCCTCCTGTCCTGACAATCCTGGTCTTTGCATTGGTGAATGTTTTGAACGCTACCATTCACTAGTTGCGTATTAGCGTAGGGTACAGCATTGCACAGACTAGAACACACTTTCACAGGGTCTCCCAAGATGCCATCGCATTTTGAGAGACCCGAACCTGGAACCGGTTACAGTTATAAAAGTTACAGTTACAAAAAAAGTGTAAAAAAAAAAAAACACAAAAAAAAAAATAAAAAAAAATAGTTGTCGTTTCATTGTTCTCTCTCTATTGTTCTGCTCTTTTTTAATGTATTCTATTCTGCAATGTTTTATTGTTATGTTTTATCACGTTTGCTTTTCAGGTATGCAATTTTTTATACTTTACCGTTTACTGTGTTTTATTGTTAACCATTTTTTTGTCTTCAGGTACGCAATTCACGACTGAGTGGTTATACCAGAATGATGCCTGCAGGTTTAGGTATCATCTTGGTATCATTCTTTTCAGCCAGTGGTCGGCTTTCATGTAAAAGCATTCCTAGCAGCTAATTAGCCTCTAGACTGCTTTTACAAGCAGTGGGAGGGAATGCCCCAATGCACCCCCCCCTGCCCCCCCACCGTCTTCCGTGTTTTTCTCTGGCTCTCCTGTCTCAACAGGGAACCTGAGAATGCAGCCGGTGATTCAACCAGCTGACCATAGAGCTGATCAGAGACCAGAGTGGCTCCAAACATCTCTACGGCCTAATAATGGCATAATTAGTAATTTGTCCTGTTTATGACGATACTGTTTGCCAACCAAGGTCTGCGGTCCTGCAGCAAAGGGCCATGATTTTTCCTGGTACAGCAGCTGTGGCAAAGGAGGAATACCAAGGCAGATCAGGTATGTTCATTGTATTTAGATCACATTTTTAGGGCATTCCCCGAATACCTAAGTTCTGCACCTGGTTATACCAGTTATTAAGACCGCTCACTCTGATCTGCGTCAAACAAAAGGGTTGCCTACACTACTAGGTAACATGGGAAGCAAAAGAGAACAACGTAAATGAGTAAAGCTTTAATATTTATGCATGTATCTGCAAGTTATGTTGTATTTCATAAGCTATTAAAATGCAACATTTTTTTATTAGTGTGCACCAAAATAACTACAAAAATCTAAACAAAATAAATGATAAAGGAAGCCTAGGATGTACCTGCAAAGAAAAAGTATGGGGTGAATTTAGTTGCTATTAACGGTGCAATAGGAGCCATCTTAATTATTTCTATAACAGCTCCTTGTGATCAGGGCTCCTATTGGTGAGGGGGAGGTAGCTGCCTGCAGTAAACTGCTTATTTATTCTTAAATATGCATTCAGAAAGCAAAAGTTTTCTGTTTTGCAGTTACTAACAAAACGCCAACATTGCCCCCGTTCGTGAAGCAAAGCATCATGAGATCAAGTAAAGTAGCATTTCTGTACACAAGTTTTTTTTTTTTTTTTTTGTGTGTGTGTAAACTGCTGTGCTGCTAGCGCTAATTATATATATATATATATATATATATATATATATATATATATATATATATATATACACATACACACACAGGCTTGCGAAAGTATTCGGCCCCCTTGAACTTTTCAACCTTTTGCCACATTTCAGGCTTCAAACATAAAGTCTTATAAAATTTTAATTTTTTTGTGAAGAATCACCAACAAGTGGGACACAATTGTGAAGTGGAACGAAATCTATTGGATATTTTAAACTTTTTTAGCAATTAAAAAACTGAAAAGTGGTGTGTGCAAAATTATTCGGCCCCTTTACTTTCAGTGCAGCAAACTCACTCCAGAAGTTCAGCGAGGATCTCTGAATGATCCAATGTTGTCCTAAATGACTGATGGTGATAAATAGAATCCACCTGTGTGTAATCAAGTCTCTGTATAAATGCACCTGCTCTGTGATAGTCTCAGGGTTCTGTTGAAAGCTCAGAGAGCATCATGAAGACCAAGGAACACACCAGGCAGGTCCGTAATACTGTTGTGGAGAAGTTTAAAGCCGGATTTGGATACAAAAAGTTTTCCCAAGCTTTAAACATCCCAAGGAGCACTGTGCAAGCGATCATTTTGAAATGGAAGGAGTATCAGACCACTGCAAATCTACCAAGACCTGGCTGTCCCTCTAAACTTTCAGCTCAGACAAGGAGAAGACTGATCAGAGATGCAGCCAAGAGGCCCATGATCACTCTGGATGAACTGCAGAGAACTACAGCTGAGGCGGGAGAGTCTGTCCATAGGACAACAATCAGTCGTACACTGCACAAATCTGGCCTTTATGGAAGAGTGGCAAGAAGAAAGCAATTTCTCAAAGATATCCATAAAAAGTCTCGTCTAAAGTTTGCCACAACCTGCCTGGGAGACACACCAAACATGTGGAAGAAGGTGCTCTAGTCCGATGAAACCAAAATCGAACTTTTTGGCCACAATGCAAAACGATATGTTTGGCGTAAAAGCAACACAGCTCATCACACTCAACACACCATCCCCACTGTCAAACATGGTGGTGGCAGCATCATGGTTTGGGCCTGCTTTTCTTCAGCAGGGACAGGGAAGATGGTTAAAATTGAGGGGAAGATGGATGCAGCCAAATACAGGACCATTCTGGAAGAAAACCTGTTGGAGTCTGCAAAAGACCTGAAACTGGGACAGAGATTTATCTTCCAACAAGACAATGATCCCAAACATACAGCAAAATCTACAAAGGAATGGTTCACAAATAAACGTATCCAGGTGTTAGAATGGCCAAGTCAAAGTCCAGACCTGAATCCAATCGAGAATCTGTGAAAAGAGCTGAAAACTGCTGTTCACAAACGCTCTCCATCCAACCTCACTGAGCTCGAGCTGTTTTGCAAGGAAGAATGGGCAAGAATTTCAGTCTCTCGATGTGCAAAACTGATAGAGACATACCCCAAGCGACTTGCAGCTGTAATCGCAGCAAAAGGTGGCACTACAAAGTATTAACGCAAGGGGGCCGAATAATTTTGCACGCCCCACTTTTCATTTTTTTATTAGTTAAAAAACTTTCAAAAATCCAAAAGATTTCGTTCCACTTCACAATTGTGTCCCCACTTGTTGGTGATTCTTCACAAAAAATAAAAATTTTATATCTTTATGTTTGAAGCCTGAAATGTGGCAAAAGGTTGAAAAGTTCAAGGGGGCCGAATACTTTCGCAAGCCACTGTGTATATATATATATATATATATATATATATATATATATATATATATATATATATACACACACACACACATACATACACACACACACCCCATTGTGCTCATAAGTTTACATACCCTGGCAGAATTTATGATTTCTTGGCCATTTTTCAGAGAATATGAATAACAAAAACTTTAACTCATGATTAGTGTTTGGCTGAAGTAATTTATCATCAATCAACTGTGTTAACTTTTTTTTTAAATCATAATGGCAACAGAAACTACCCAAATGACCCTGATCAAAAGTTTACATACCGCAGTTCCTAATACCGTGTATTGTCCCCTTTAATGTCAATGACAGCTTGAAGTCTTTTGTGGTATTTGTGGATGAGGCTCTATATCTTCTCAGATGGTAAAGCTGCCCATTTCTCTTGGCAAAAGCCTCCAGTTACTGTAAATTCTTGGCCTGTCTTACATGAACTGCACGTTTGAGATCTCCTCAGAGTGGCTCAAGGATATTGAGGTCAGGAGACAGATGGCCACTCCAGAACCTTCACTTTATTCTGCTGTAGCCAATGATAGGTCGACTTGGCCTTGTGTTTTGGATCATTGTCATGTTGGAATGTCCAAGTACGTCCCATGCGCAGCTTCCTGGCTGATGAATGGAAATGTTCCTCCAGTATTTTTTGATAACATACTGCATTCATCTTGTCAACAATTTTGACCATTTTCTATGCCTTTATAGCTCACACATCCTCAAAATGGCAGCGATCCACCTCTGTACCTTTCATCATAGGCCTTGTTGACTCCTCTCCAAAAGTAGCGTTTATGGTTGTGACCAAAAAGCTCAGTTTTGGTCTTATTACTCCGAATTACTTTGTGCCAGAAGGTTTGAGGCTTGTCTCTGTGCTGTTTGGCATATTGTAAGGGGGATACTTCATGGCATTTGCGTAGTAATGGCTTTCTTCTGGCGACTTGCAGCCCATCTTTCTTCAAGTGCCTCCTTATTGTGCATCTTGAAAGAGCCACACCACATGTTTTCAGAGAGTCCTGTATTTCACCTGTAGTTATTCGTGGGTTTTTTTTGCATCCCAAACTATTTTCCTGGCAGTTGTTGCTGACATTTTAGTTGGTCTACCTGATTGTGGTTTGGTTTCAACAGAACCCCTCATTTTCCACTTCTTGATTAGAGTGTGAACACTACTGATTGGCATTCTCAATTCCTTGGCTATCTTTTTATATCCCTTTCCCATTTTATACAGTTCAACTACCTTTTCCCGCAGATCCTTTGACAATTCTTTTGCTTTCCCCATGATTTAGAATCCAAAAACGTCAGTGCAACACTGGATAAAAGATGCAAGGGTCTGTCAGGAGTCCAGAAGCTCACTGACCTTTTATACACACACACACAAATTACAAGCAAACAGATCGCAGGTGAGAATAGTAACCTTTAATAGCCATTCAAACCCCTTTGTGTCAACTTGTGTGCATGTTATCATGCTAAAATCACCAGGGTATGTAAACTTTTGATCAGGGTCATTTGGGTAGTTTGCCACCATGATGATTTAAAAAGAGAACACACAGTTGATCAATAATAAATGGCTTCAGCCAAACACGAACCACGAGTGAAAGAAATATTTTTGTGTTACCATTCATATTCTCTAAAAAATGGCCAAGAAATCATAAATTCTGCTGGGGTATGTAAACTTATGAGCACAAGTGTGTGTGTGTGTGTGTGTGTGTGTGTGTGTGTGTGTGTGTGTGTGTGTGTGTGTGTGTGTGTGTGTGTGTGCAAGCTAATACTAATACTGTGCGTCATACATTAGAATGAAATCTTGTAATATAACAGTGCAGCTAGTAGGTGAGGTTGAAAAAAAGACTTTTATTGTGACCTAATTTTTCTAGGGACTTTGTCACACATCAGTCACTCATAATACACATTGTAGCTTACTAGTCCTTACTGTCTTTTTATTATGTCAGAACTCAAATCTATGCAAAGTAATTCTGGACACGCTTATCCAAACCAAGCTGACATTTTTGCAGAAAAGGCTAGATCCCAAAATTCTTGGGATCTCAAGCATAGTGATCTTACAGGACACCGGTGGCCCTGGTCAGTGCACAGGTATATAGCTGGTTGACAAAGTAGTTAGTATAGGGGGAGGTCAAGTAAAGTGACCAACTCTTATAAGAGTGAATCGACTAGGGGCGCGATGTGCGACGGACGTGTTTGCTGAGAGCTCAGTCTGACCGGGACTGCCAGGCCTGATTCCCAGGGCTAATTTTCACCAAAAATGTCCGGATTTCACCAGAACCCCTGAGGAACATTGCAGTGTATGCAGTCGAGCAAAAAGGGGCACAATCGCCGTTCCACTCGCTAACAAACTACCTTCTTGGCATTGAAAAATCTCAGCAGACGGGGAAGATGTCCCAAAATGGCGCCAGCTCACAGGCTGCCTCAAACAGCTCCACGCCGGAACACTCTCTGCTATCAAAAGACCGTGAGTACAGCACTCCTCTGTCTAAAGCAGATCTCAATGCTAGTCTCTCAGCCATCTATGAAAAGTTAGCTGATCAGATACAGCTTGAACGTCACAAATCTACAAGTGCCTTAACACAGGAGATTGCTAATATAGGAAGCCGCAAGGATATACTTGAGACTAAGTATGACGAACTTTCCCTTGCTCACAATGACCTCAGGAAAGACTATGAAACAATTGCAGACAGTTTTTCTTTTATGCAGGCACATGTGGAAGATTTGGACAATCGAAATCACAGGAACAACATTAGAGTACATGGTATCCCAGAATTGATCACAGATCTCACCCTTGCAGTGTCAAAGATCTTCCACATGCTTTTGCCTGACAAACTCATGTCAGCCTTTACATGTGACAGGATTCACAGAGCACTTCACCCCAAACCACCTCCTGATAAACCCCCACGTGATATAATAATGTGCATGAAAGATTTTCTCACTAAGGAAGATATCATGAGGGCATCCAGAAATACACCAGAGGGCTGGAAGGTATCAGAGTATAAATCTACCCTGACATTTCCCCAGCTACCCTTGACGCAGGATGAAAGAAGTCACTACAATCCTTCAGACAGACAGAATTAAATATCGCTGGGGTTTCCCATTCAAACTGTCTGTGATGCACAATGGCTCCACGTACACGGTCTACAACATCATAGAAGGGAAGGACCTACTAGTCAAGCTGTGCCTGCTGGAACCAGAACCCCCCGAACCGTCTCCCTGCAACACCCTGTTCATCCCCTATTTGGTCTACCCCCTCTTCTCGCCGCAACCAAAGAGACCAAAGAAGATGGTGTCAATCCTTCCAAGATCAGGCATAGGAACCCTTTTCAAGACTTCTAACCATATGCTCTGAGAGAAAAGAAGTAAATATAAAAAGAAAAGTTTCTGTTCATTTTTCATTATTCCAGTATGTTTGACTGATGGTTCATCAACCTTTCATGTTATAACCTCTCTCAACAGCAAGATGGATCCTGACTGAGGGACCTTTTATTTTGTTCCCTCCTTTTTTTTTTTTTTTAAGAATTATGCCCATTTTTTTCAAGTGTGTACCCTGGTTATATTGATTTTACTTATATACGCTCTAAATCCCTCTCAGCAACATAAGGTGACAAAGTCACTAAGTCCCATTACACAATAGCTTTGCTGCAGATCCAGTTCACAACACAGAATGGACCATCACTACCCCCCAGACTAAAACATATTGCAGAACTTGATCTTCTATTCCTGATGGTATCAGAAACCACTGCAACATAGGGTTGGATCCATAAACCACCCTTATGACTTTAAAGTCATAGTCGCCTGGGGGTGCTTGGACAATATTTTTGGGGACAGAAGGGATACAATTTATAGTATTTATTTATTTTTTTTATATATACAGCGGGGACGGAAAGTATTCAGACCCCCTTAAATTTTTCACTCTTTGTTATATTGCAGCCATTTGCTAAAATCATTTAAGTTCATTTTTTTTCCTCATTAATGTACACACAGCACCCCATATTGACAGAAAAACACAGAATTGTTGACATTTTTGCAGATTTATTAAAACTAAATAAAAGAAAAACTGAAATATCACATGGTGCTAAGTATTCAGACCCTTTGCTGTGACACTCATATATTTAACCACTTGCCGAGGTTCGTTAGGGAAGCGATCCATGCTGAGGGGGAGACCACTCATTCGTGGCCACCCCCTTGCAAACGCTACCAACGAATGAAAATCTTCCTCTGCTGCTGTAATGTAAACAGCGGCAGAGGAAGTGATGTCACCTCTCCTCGAGTCGGTATTTTCCGTTCCGGTGCCGAGGGGAGAAGACTTCTGAGTAAGAGCACAACACTACACATACAGTAAAACACACTAGGCACACATTTCCCACCTGTACCCCCTGTCACAGTGACACCAATAGCAGTTGTTTTTTTTTTCTGATTACTGCATTGGTGTCAGTTTGTGACAGTTATAAGTGGTAGGGCAGTTAATGTTAGCCCCCTTTAGGTCTAGGATACCCCCCTAACTCACCCTAATAAAGTTTTAACTCCTTGATCACCCCCCCGTCGCCAGTGTCACTAAGCGATCGTTTTTCTGATCGCTGTATTAGTGTCACTGGTGACGCTAGTTAGGGAGATAAGTATTTAGGTTCGCCGTCAGCGTTTTATAGCGTCAGGGACCCCCATATACTACCTAGTAAAGGTTTTAACCCCTAGATTGCCCCCTAGTTAACTCTTTCACCAGTGATCACCGCATAACTGTTACGGGTGATGCTGGTTAGTTAGTTTATTTTTTATAGTGTCAGGGCACCCGCCGTTTATTACCTAATAAAGCCCGGCGGTAATATAAGTTAAGTTTTAGGGTCAGATAGGGTCTGCGTCGCCCCAGGCAGCGTCAGGTTAGTGCCAGTAGCGCTAACGCCCATGCACGCACCGTACACCTCCCTTAGTGGTATAGTATCTGAACGGATCAATATCTGATCCGATCAGATCTATACTAGCGTCCCCTGCAGTTTAGGGTTCCCAAAAACGCAGTGTTAGCGGGATCAGCCTAGTGGCTCCATGACAGATAGCTCTGACGACGGAGTTGTGGTCCCTGCCAAGGTCAGGCCTACCAGACCCCGAACAACTTCTTCTGTCGTTGATGTGCAAGAACCGCAGGTCCCTCGTATGGAGCAGAGCAGTACTAGCGCCGCTATTCCTTCTGGTGAACTGGCAAGCACCGGCGGCCTAGTACACCCCGGTCTTAGTCAAACCAGCACTGCAGTAACACTTGGTGACATGGCGAGTCCCATAAGTGCAGTTCAAGCTGGTGAGGTGGCAAGCACAAGTAGTGTCCCGCTGCCACCAAGTGTCCCGTCGTGCCCATAGTGCCCTTCCTGCTGCATTCGCCAATCCTAATTGGGAACTCACCACTTCTGCAGCACCCGTACTTCCCCCATTCACATCCCCAACCAAATGCAGTTGGCTGCTTGAGAGGCATTTTCTTTATGTCCTCCCGAGTACCCCTACCCAACGAACCCCCCCAAAAAAGATGTCGTGTGTGCAGCAAGCGCGGATATAGGCGTGACACCCGCTATTATTGTCCCTTCTGTCCTGACAATCTTGGTCTTTGCATTGGTGAATGTTTTGAACGCTACCATACACTAGTTTAGTATTAGCATTAGCGTAGGGTACAGCATTGCACAGACTAGGCACACTTTCACAGGGTCTCCCAAGATGCCATCGCATTTTGAGAGACCCGAACCTGGAACCGGTTACAGTTATAAAAGTTACAAAAAAAAAAAAAATAATAATATTATATATATATATATATATATATATATATATTTATGGTCGGAGCCCTATGTCCGATATGGACATAGATAACACTTATAGTAAAGATAAGACTTACCATCGGAAATAGACCTAAAAGTGTGGACTTACCATATGAAATGGACCTGAAAGTGTGCCTTGGTCTAATGGCCGGTATGCCAAAATAAGGGGGCAAAAACATTCAGGTAGGGTTATAATTTTATTGGTTTTCAGTTATTTATTGAGCCAATTTGGAGAATGCCTGTGCCATCTCTGTTTGTGGATTGGGAATGTACCGGGCGAAGCAGGCTGATTTCCACCTGCCTAGTCTTTTGATGATGTGATCTGGCACCCCGTGGCGGGACGCCGCGGAGGCTGCTCCGATGCGGAAAGAGTGTCCGGAATACTGACTAGGGTTAAGGTGAAGATTGCGGAGAAGTATCCTTATGTGACTCACAAACTGAGAGGCGTTTAAGGGTTTGACTGGGAATGGTAGAAGGGGACTGCTGTCTGGTTGCTCAGGCAGGAGAGATAGGAGTCGGTTGAGTACAGCGACTGGACACCAGCTGTTGTTGGTTCTGTAGAGGTGGATGTTCACTCCCGAGCCCGTTTGCTGGGTTTTAGAGACCTCGAGGTGCAGGATAAAGTGGTCTTGGTGTCGAAGCAAGTGTCGTCTGCATAGTACTTGGTCTGTGGGTTTGTTAGAGGTGAATTCGCCAGGCCGCAAGAACCCATAGTAAGCTAAATATATGGCTGCTTGTAAGACCGTGCTGGGGAGCAGACCGAATGGCGATGTAGCCAAAATATTTGACATGTCCCTAAAGATGGGCCCTGTAATGGGCAAGCGCTTAGTGCTGATGACTGGTTGTTGTTTCTGTATTCCCCTTAGGATGGCTCGTATAGCGTGAGATGAGAACAGTGACGATTTCGTCGGGTCTTTAAGTGCCATGAAATGTTGAATGCCGGCTAGGTATAACCGGATGGTGTTGTAGGATAAGGCCAGCTGCGTGTGGCAGTGTGCCGTGAAGGCCAGTACCTGTTTGATATCTGTTGGTTCTTTGCGGTAGGACGTGAGGAATTTATTAAAAGCCTTCCAAGCTGTCTGGTAGGCTTTGAGTGTGTTGCGGGAGAGGGAATTATTTATGAGTTGCGTAGCTCCGTGTAGATGTTGAACTAGTCCAGGGTCAGTTGTGACCAGACGGGGATAGGGGCCGACGTTGGATCGGCATCGGGAACCTGTTTGAAAAAGGAGGGATAATTGAAACGTGATAGTGCGTCAGCTGCTGAGTTGTATCTGCCGGGTATAAATTCACAGTGTATGTTGAACTGATGTTGTAAAGACAGTTGTACCAACCTGCGCAGGAAGGACATGACTGCTAGGGACTTGGACCTGCCTCTGTTGATGATGTCTGCCGTGGCTTGGTTGTCGGTGGTGAAGACTACGGTTTGTCCTGTCCAGTGGTGGCCCCAGAGTTGTGCGGCTGCCACTATGGGATAAAGCTCAAAGAGGGCAGATGTTTGGGAAAAGCCGGGTATCAACAGTATCTGTTGAGGCCAGGGTCCTGAAAACCAATGATGGCCAAAAATTGCCGCGAAACCTGTGGAGGCTGCAGCGTCAGTCACCACCTGGGGTGAATGGATCGAAACCATAGGTATAAATAGAGATATGCCATTCCAGGCGGACAAGAATTCCTCCCACATTGATAGGTCCGCTATAGCTGCGGAGTCTAATTTCAAAATCTGATCAGGGTCTTGAGTTTCTGACAGAAATCTAAGCAGGCGTGATACAAATGTGCGGCCTTGTGGGATAATTCGCATAGCGAAGTTGAGCATACCCAGGAGAGACTGCAACTGTTTTTTGGTACAGCCCTTGGTGTGTGTAAAGTCGTGAAGGACTGCCCTAATGCGTGTTAATTTGTCAGGGGGGAGACTGGCCTGCATTGCGCAGGTATCCAAGCTGACCCCGAGAAAGGTGATGATGTTTGCTGGACCATCGACTTTGTGCTCGGCGATGGGAACATTGAGGTTTCCAAAAATTGCTCTAAGTTTGTCGAGATCTCCTGGGGGCTTGTTGGGCGGTTCTATCAGTAGGAAGTCATCCAGGTAATGGATGACTTCATGGCATTGAGCCTTGTGTAATAGTATCCAAACGAGGGACTGTGCGAACGTGTCGAAGAGCCACGGGCTACTCTTCGAACCGAAGGTGAGTTTCGTGGCAAAATAATACGCTTCCTTCCATTTGATGCCGTGCCAGCACCAAAGGGATGGGTGGATGGGCAGGAGCTTGAAAGCATCCGAGATGTCGGCTTTGGAGAGCCAGGCACCTGTGCCTGCTTTGATAATCGCTTGTATTGCCATGTCAACGGAGGAATATTTTAGGGAAAACTCTTCGGAGGGGATCAGGGAATTGAGACTGGGTATGTGCGAAGAATGAGGCGCAGACAAGTCGTACACCAAACGCAATTTATTAGAGAATTTGCCCTTGACAAGCCCAATAGGGTTGACTCTCCATGTGCTGAAAGGGGGGCAAGTGAAAGGGCCTATTACGTAGTCTCGATCTACCTCTGCCTGTAAGAGCTGATCTATGGCCTGTTCGTCGATGGCTGCCGAACGAAGATTGGCGCATTCGTGAGTATTGTGGGGCAGTGCAATGAGGCCGGTGTGAAAGCCTACTGTGAAGCCTTGGATAAGGTAGGTGGCCAGGGAAGGGGTGGGGTGTGAAGTGAGATACAGTCCTAACCATAAGATGTTGATTCGGCTTAGTCATGCCCTCTTGTGTTGCTTGACTTCACACAAATTCCTAGGGTGTGCTCTTTGGCATAAAGTGCAGATGTGAAGTAGACGGCATTGGCTGAAGTTGCAGGACCCATAATTGAAGTTGTTACAGATGGCTGCCCCTCCCACGGTTCGGACTGGGCGTCCGAGTTTGTCCACCTGAGGCGTTGGTTCAGGGATCGACTGGCCCTGTACTGTACCTGAGGTAGAGGGGAACTCGAAGGGCCGTCTGATCGCCGTATTGGCGCACCAGGTGGCAGTGTGGGTGGAAGACTGGCAAATTGCACACAGAGGTGAGCGTAAGCCGGCAAAGTGGCGGCAGAAGAGCTCTGTGTCCATGAGACTCCAATCTGTCGTGATCTGGAATTGTGAGAATCTGGCGGCGGCCTTGGCTGAGAAGGAACGATGATAATCGTAGAAGGCGAAACCTCCATACTTGTGGCCCAAGTCTACCACAGTATGGAGGTATAAGTCCAGCTCTTCCCGCCTGCTAGGGGTGGCTGAGCACAAGACATCTCTGAGCATGCCAAAGGCCAGGGTAAATTCAGGGACTGATAGCTTGCGGTTCAGCCTGGGGTCTTTGGCTTTAAGGACCACCGATATGTCGCCCCAGGAGTAGGCCTTATTTTCTGCCAAATCATGCACGGAGATAAGGAGAGAGGCCAGGTTGACGTCCTTGCCGTCCAAAATGTCCTTCCTGATACTGGTTGGGACCAGGTGGGAGGGGTAGACAATGGCGCTTGAGCCTGAGGTACCTGTAGGAAGAGGTGTCAAGGTCTGAGTTGCAGTTGGGTCGGGGACAGCCGTGGCCGGTCGGGCCTCCAGAAGTGCCACCCTGGCTTGGACGTCTGCAACTGAGGTGGATAGAGATGACACCATCGTGTGTAATTGTGAGATGGCCGATGATATGGACTGGAGGGATGCCTGTTGGGTACTGGGTCCTGCTGCTGGTGGGGGGAAGAGGAGTTTGAAGAGCTCGCCTTTCCTCGCTGTGGCGGGGAAGGGGACACCTCTGCGTCTGAGCTCTGCCGTCAGTTTGGGGATAGTCCATCCCCTGAGGGATTGCACGCTGCCGCTTTCTGAGACCGGAGTAGGTGATAGAGGGGCCGTGAAGTCTTCACTGCCGGCCTGGGACATGGTTGCTCTGGTGAGGATCTCTCGAGCTTTATTTCCTGGTTGACTGTAACCTATTGGGGGTGAGATGGATTTCAAGTTTTTCTTTGATCCGCTGAGTCATACTTACCCGACTTATTCTCCCTTTTTTTTTTTTTTTTTTTACCTGGGGGGATATCGTCCAACCTGGTGCAGGGTGGACCTACTGAACTTTGACTGACCTGAGGAAGATGAAAGGTGACAATTCGTGAAGGGATTGCTAAGTAACTTGAAGCCATGATTTGTATGGTGCTTGCAATTTTGTGACAATGAAATGATTCGAAATGTTTTGCCTAGATTGTGAAATGAATGAACTGCATGACAGAGGTGCGGCCTGGTCGTGTCACGATTTGTTCGACCGTGGACCGGGCTCTGGAGCGTGTATTGGAATGAGGCAACTGAAAATATTGGTGCTCCTGGGACGAATCGGTGCTTGTTTGATGCATCTGGATTCGAATAGGAGTGCAGTATTAAATGAAATGAGAGAAATGATTGTTTTGACCGAGGCTCGAATTGGTTGTGCCGTGTTAGCGACTGGCAACTAACCGAGCTCTGGTGTAGGTATGAAATGTGATCGGAACCAGTGATGCATGCCGTGACGAATGGTGCGCCTCAGATGCGACTGGTTCCGAAACGGTGATGCGTTGTGGGAGTGAAATGGTAGAAATTGCATGACAGAGATATGGGTCAATCCCCCGATGTCTACGATTTAGCTATGATCCGGACTCTGGAGCATGTATCAGAAATGTGGCCAATCCTGGGCACGCCGAGACGAATCGGTGCATTTTCATGCGACTGAATTCCTGTCGGAACGTGATACGTGGGACTGAAATGATAACCATGACAGAGGTACAAATGACCGATAACGTAACTCTGGAGCATGTATAGAAATTAGGCCAATCCTGGGGCACGCCGGGATGAATCGGTGCATTTTCCATGCGACTAAATTCATGTCGGAACGTGATGCATGGAAATGAAATGATAACCATGACAGAGGTACAATTGACTGATAAACGTAACTCTGGAGCATGTATAGAAATGAGGCCAATCCTGGGGCACGCCGAGACGAATCGGTGCATTTTTCATGCGACTGAATTCATGTCGGGACGTGATACATGGAAATGAAATGATAACCATGACAGAGGTACAATTGACTGATAAACGTAACTCTGGAGCATGTATAGAAATGAGGCCAATCCTGGGGCACGCCGAGATGAATCGGTGCATTTTTTTTTTTTTTTTTTTCATGCGACTGAATTCATGTCGGAACATGATACGTGGAAATGAAATGATAACCATGGCAGAGGTACAATTGACTGACAATAACGTAACTCTGGTGCATGTATAGAAATGAGGCCGTAATAACTGGGGCACACCGGAACGAATCGGCGCACCTTTGGTGCGACTGGATTCGAATCGGAGCGCGGTAAGTGACTGAAATGAGAAATGATTTGAAATGTCAGAAATGAGTTTAGAAATGTTTCAGAAATGAGAAATGGTTGGTATCGAACTGACTTGATAAATTGCAATTTGCGACACGCTATGGCTGTCTACCGACGCATATACATATTTTTTTTTTTTTTTTTGAATACCGACATGCTAGAAATGAAGCGACGTCTGCGTCGCGGTGCTGTCGAAAGGGTAACATATCGAACGTACGAGCGATATACATTGCAGTTTGTGAAATGCGAGTGAAACGAAAATTTGAAATCACGGTTTAGTGACATGATATGAAAACGAAAAGTCCGACGGGACCTTACCTGCGACAGCCAAGCCAGACGCGTGGTACAAAATACGAACGAAAAACGCGGACTTCGAAGGTTTTGAGAACGGAATATCGAATACGGGAACTTGCGAGGCAAGAACTTGCGGACGCTGGTATATCGAATAGTCGGCCTAGTGACGTATATCGCGCACAGGAAACCGACAAGCACCACAGGTGAGCGGGCTGCTTAAATACCCCCCGGGCTCCTCCCATAAATTCAGGCCACCATACTGGCCTTCCTATATATATATATATATATATATATATATATATATATATATATATATATATATATATATATATATATATATAATAAAAAAAACAAAAAGTCGTTTTATTGTTCTCTCTCTCTATTGTTCTGCTCTTTTTTACTGTATTCTTTTCTGCAATGTTTTATTGTTATTATGTTTTATCATGTTTGCTTTTCAGGTATGCAATTTTTTATACTTTATTGTTTACTGTGTTTTATTGTTAACCATTTTTTTGTTTTCAGGTACGCCATTCAGGTGCAGCGCGGATTTATTTATCTTGACAGCAACAGCGTTTGCTCCCTTGATACATAAAGCTGTGACTCCAGCGCTGTCGGAGGTGATATATGCCGAAGCACGGGGGCAGCAGGGGCGGAGGAGCGATTTGCTCCTAACTTTTGGGGCGCATACCCCCATGCTTCGGCATATATAAATGGTGCATGTATGCCCATTATTAGAAGTGGGTGGATGAAGGGAGGTATTCTAATGGTGGCATACCCACCAATCAATCTTTTTTTCATTCAGCCCACAGGCTGCATGAAAAAAAAGATTACAATATATGCCCCACAAGGACCAGCATGTTGGTATGTTGCTGGACTTTGAGTGGTTATACCAGAATGATGCCTGCAGGTTTAGGTATCATTCTTTTCAGCCAGCGGTCGGCTTTCATGTAAAAGCAATCCTAGCGGCTCTAGACTGCTTTTACAAGCAGTGGGAGGGAATGTCTCCCTCTCCCACCGTCTTCCATGTTTTTCTCTGGCTCTCCTGTCCCAACAGAGAACCTGAGAATGCAGCCGGTGATTCGGCCAGCTGATCAGAGACCAGAATGGCTCCAATCATCTCTATGGCCTAAGAAACTGGAAGCTACGAGCATTTCATGACTTAGATTTCGCCGGATGTAAACAGCGCCATTGGGAAAGCATTTTATCACACTGATCTTGGTGTGGTCAGATGCTTTGAGGGCAGAGGAGAGATCTAGGGTCTAATAGACCCCATTTTTTCAAAAAAGTGTACCTGTCACTACCTATTGCTATCATAGGGGATATTTACATTCCCTGACATAACAATAAAAATGGTAAAAGAAAAAAAAAAAAAAAAAAAAAAAAAAAAGGAACAGTTTAAGAATAAGATAAAAAAGCAAAACAAATAATAAAGAAAAAAAAAAAAAAAAAAAAAAGCACCCGTCCCCCCCTGCTCTCACGCAAAGGCAAGCGTTGGTCTGGCGTTAAATGTAAACAGCAATTGCACCATGCATGTGAGACATCACCGCGAAGGTCAGATCAAGGGCAGTAATTTTAGCAGTAGCCCTCCTCTGTAAATCTAAATTGGTAACCTGTAAAGGCTTTTAAAAATGTATGTAGTTTGCCGCCACTGCACGTTTGTGCGCAATTTTAAAGCATGTCATGTTTGGTATAAATGTACTCGGCCTAAGATCATCTTTTTTATTTCATCAAACGTTTGGGCAATATAGTGTGTTTTAGTGAATTAAAATGAAAAAAAGTGTGTTTTTACCCCAAAAAATGCGTTTGAAAAATCGCTGCGCAAATACTGTGAAAAAAAAAAAAACACCCACCATTTTAATCTGTAGGGCCTTTGCTTTAAAAAAATATATAATGTTTGGGGGTTCAAAGTAATTTTCTTGCAAAAAAAAATTATTTTTTCATGTAAACAAATAGTGTCAGAAAGGGCTTTGTCTTCAAGTGGTTAGAAGAGTGGGTGATATGTGACATAAGCTTCTAAATGTTGTGTATAAAATGCCAGGACAGTTCAAAACCCCCCAAATGACCCCATTTCGGAAAGTAGACACCCCAAACTATTTGCTTAGAGGCATGTCGAGTCCATGGAATATTTTATATTGTGACACAAGTTGCGGGAAAAAGACAATTTTTTTTTTTTTTTGCACAAAGTTGTCACTAAATGATATATTGCTCAAACATGCCATGGGAATATGTGAAATTACACCCCAAAATACATTGTTGCTTCTCCTGAATACGGGGATACTACATGTGTGAGACTTTTTGGGAGCCTAGCCGCATACGGGACCCCAAAACCCAAGCACCGCCTTCAGGGTTTCTAAGGGTGGAAATTTTTTATTTCACTCCTCACTGCCTATCAGTTTCGGAGGCCATGGAATGCCCAGATGGCATAACCCCCCCCCCCCCAAATGACTCCATTTTGGAAAGTAGACACCCCAAGCTATTTGCTGAGAGGTATGGTGAGTATTTTGCAGACCTCGCTTTTTGTCACAAAGTTTTGAAAATTGAAAAAAGAAAAAAAAAAAATACATTTTTCTTTTCTTTCTTCATTTTCAAAAACAAATGCGAGCTGAAAAAAACTCACCATGCCTCTCAGCAAATAGCTTGGGGTGTCTACTTTCCAAAATGGGGTCATTTGGGGGGGGGGGGGGAGGTTTGTGCCATCTTGGCATTTTATGGCCTTTGAAACTGATAGGTAGTGAGGAGTGAAATCAAAAATTTACGCCCTTAGAAATCCTGAAGGCGGTGAATGGTTTTTCGGGGCCCGTACGCGGCTAGGCTCCCAAAAAGCCCCACACATGTGGTATCCCCATACTCAGGAGAAGCATCAGAATGTATTTTGGGGTGTAATTTCACATATTCCCATGGCATGTTTGAGCAATATATCATTTAGTGACAACGTTGTGCAAAAAAAAAAAAAAAAGTTTGTCATTTTCCTGCAACTTGTGGCAAAATATAAAATATTCCATGGACTCAACATGCCTCTCAGCAAATAGCTTGGGGTGTCTACTTTCCAAAATGGGGTCATTTGGGGGGGGGGGGGTTGAACTGTCCTGGCATTTTATGGCCTTCAAAACTGTGATAGGTAGTGAGGAGTGTGAAATCAAAAATTTACGCCCTTAGAAATCCTGAAGGCGGTGCTTGGTTTTCGGGGCCCCGTACGCGGCTAGGCTCCCAAAAAGTCCCACACATGTGGTATCCCCATACTCAGGAGAAGCAGCTAAATGTATTTTGGGGTGCAAATCCACATATGCCCATGACCTGTGTGAGAAATATATCATTTAGTGACAACTTTTTGTAAATTTTTTTTGAGGATGTGCCAGGTTTAATTACTCATATCAAACATTAAAGTGCGGGGTTATAGTAACGATTTAAACATAACCTCAGGAATAACCGTAAAATTAAAAGTATTATGCAATGTGCAATGAGGTCAAAGGAACTGCCTGAAGAGCTCAGAGACAGAATTGTAGCAAGGCACAGATTTGGCCAAGGTTACAAAAAAAATTCTGCTGCACTTAAGGTTCCTAAGAGCACAGTAGCCTCCATAATCCTTAAATGGAAGACGTTTGGGACGACCAGAACCCTTCCTAGAGCTGGCCGTCCGGCCAAACTGAGCTATTGGGGGGAGAAGAGCCTCGGTGAGAGAGGTAAAGAAGAACCCAAAGATCACTGTGGCTGAGCTCCAGAGATGCAGTCGGGAGATGGGAGAAAGTTGTAGAAAGTCAACCATCATTGCAGCCCTCCACCAGTCGGGGCTTTATGGCAGAGTGGCCCGACAGAAGCCTCTCCTCAGTGCAAGACACATGAAAGCCCGCATGGAGTTTGCTAAAAAAAAAAAAAAAAAAAAAAACACCTGAAGGACTCCAAGATGGTGAGAAATAGGATTCTTTGGTCTGATAAGACCAAGATAGAACTTTTTGGCCTTAATTCTAAGCGGTATGTATGGAGAAAACCAGGCACTGCTCATCACCTGTCCAATACAGTCCCAACAGTGAAGCATGGTGGTGGCAGCATCATGCTGTGGGGGTGTTTTTCAGCTGCAGGGACAGGACGACTGGTTGCAATCGAGGGAAAGATGAATGTGGCCAAGTACAGGGATATCCTGGACGAAAACCTTCTGCTCAGGACCTCAGACTGGGCCGAAGGTTAACCTTCCAACAAGACAATGACCCTAAGCACAGAGCTAAAATAAGGAAGGAGTGGCTTCACAACAACTCTGACTGTTCTTGAATGGCCCACCCAGAGCCCTGACTTAAACCCAATTGAGCATCTCTGAAGAGACCTAAAAATAGCTGTCCACCAACGTTTACCATCCAACCTGACAGAACTTGAGAGGATCTGCAAGGAGGAATGGCAGAGGATCCCCAAATCCAGGTGTGAAAAACTTGTTGCATCTTTCCCAAAAAGACTCATGGCTGTATTCGATCAAAAGGGTGCTTCTACTAAATACTGAGCAAAGGGTCTGAATACTTAGGACCATGTGATATTTCAGTTTTTCTTCTTTAATAAATCTGCAAAAATGTCATATGGGGTGCTGTGTGTACATTAATGATGAAAAAAATGAACTTAAATGATTTTAGCAAATGGCTGCAATATAACAAGGAGTGAAATATTTAAGGGGGTCTGAATACAATACTTTCATTTTTTTAAATTTTTTTTATTCTCACCCTCCTTTCTCTTAAGACTTAACTCTTTACCTGGAGGTATAACACAGCTTTGAAATCACGTTTGCACATTGCATAGTACTTTTAATTTTACGGTTATTCCTGAGGTTATGTTTAAATCGTTACTATAACCCCGCACTTTAATGTTTGATATGAGTAATTAAACCTGGCACATCCGCCGTCGCTGGTTTGACCCCATACTCGCATCTGCGGCCTGCGGCCTGGTACCCCCATTGAGCGGGGCGTCGTGGCAGGCCTGGTTTGAGAGTCTAGGACTTTTCTGTCCTCCTTTAATATTTGTAAGGCCAGATGACATTGTGTCCTCTGACCCTCTTATGGTACATTACAAATTACATATTTTTGCCCTTATGGCACTGTTTATAATTAAACTGCTCTCTGGAAGATTCTACCCTTATCCTTTTTCAGGTTTACTCAAGAGGACGTTCAAAATACTGAATTACAGTTTTTTTTTGCACAATGTGATATCCTTAACCACCTCAATACAGTGCACTTATGCCGCGTACACACGAGCGGACTTTCCGGCAGAAAAGGTCCAACGGAACGAATCCGGACATTACGATCATGTGGGGGCTTCATCGGACCTTTTCTGTCGAAAAATCTGACGGACCTTAGAAAAAGAATAGGTTTCAAATCTTTCCGACGGACTCGATTCCCATAGAAAAAAAACTTTGTCTGTATGCTAGTCCGACGGACCGAAAACGACGCAAGGGCAGCTTTTGGCTACTGAACTTCCTTTTCTAGTCTGGTCGTACGTCATCACGTTCGAAACAATCGAAATTTGGTGGGATCGTGTGTAGGCAATTCTGTTTTGTCGGAACTCCGTCGAAAAGTCCTTCGAGGTTCAGTCCGATGAGAAGTCAGCTCGTGTGTACGCGGCATTACACCCCCTTCCTGCCCAGATCAATTTTCAGCTTTCAGCGCTTTCATAGTTTGAATGACAATTACTCAGTCATGCAACACTGTACCCATATGAAACTTCCATCCTTTTTTTCACACAAATAGAGCTTTCTTTTGGTGGAATTGAATCACTAGTGGGTTTTTTATTTTTCGTGCTATTATTGGCGTATAACACTCACTTTTTCACCCTGAAAATCGGGTGCAAATAGTGTGTGCGTGTTATACGCCGATACTGCAGTTTGGACTGCCTATGAAGGAACGGGGGGGCGAGCGGTGTCAGATTACATACAGCGAGAATCTCCTGTTTACTCAGCGGCCTCTAATAGGAAGTCCCGTCTCCTGGGCCAGCATTGGACCAGTGTTCTGTCTATCATAGAAGCTGGTCCAGGAGGCGGGACTTTGTATTAAAGAGGCCGCCGAGTAAACAGGAGATTCTCGCTGTATGTAGTCTGATGGCACTCGTCCCGCCCCCCTCCCTGTCCCCTCCGAGGCAGCAGTTATCTGAGGTGAGGCTGCAGATGGGCACTGATCAGGCTGCATTCATGGCAATGGTGAGGCTGCATATGGGCACTGATCAAGCTGCAATGATGGGCAATTGTGAGGTTGCAGATGGGCACTGATCAAGCTGCATTGATGGGCAATTGTGAGGCTGTAGATGGACATTGATCAGGCTGCATTGATGGGCAAATGTGAGGCTGCATATGGACACTGATCAAGCTGCATTGATGGGCAATTGTGAGGCTACAGATGGCGTTGATCAGGCTGCAGATGGGCAATGAGACTGCAGAGGGGCAATGATGAGGCTGCATTAAAGGGCAATGATGAGGCTGCATTAAAGGGCACTGACCCTTATTTTGCTTCAAAGTTCTCTATTTAAAAATTATGTTTTTTTCCTGTAACTTCCCTCCTAAAACGAAGGTGTGTGTTATGCGCCTGTGCGTGTTATATGCCAATAAATATGGTAGTAATTTTTCTTCATAAATTTTGGACAAAATTTTACTGCTACATATCTTTGGTAAAAATAACCCACATTAGTGTATATTATTTGGTCTTTGTGAAAGTTATAGAGTCTACAAACTATGGTGCCAATCACTGAAAATTGATCACATCTGATTAGGCCTTCAGTACATCAGGTAAATCTCATTTCTTGAGACACTAACAAGTCAGGAAAGTACAAATACCCCCCAAATGACCCCCTTTTTAGAAAGTAGACATCCCAAGGTATTAAGTAGCACTCAAAGAATGTAGTGATCTTTCTTCCGGAGAACAGGGATCTGGAAAAAAGGAAGGTAGAACAATGTCTTGGTTTAGATGAAAATCTGAAACCACCTTTGGTAAAAAACTAGGCTGAGGGTGCAGTACCACTCTATCCTTGTGTACAATCAAATACGGCTCTTTACAGGAAAGAGCTGCTAATTGTGATACTCTTCTAGCAGAAGAGATGGCCACCAGAAAAATGAACTTCCTTGTCAGCAAGACCAAAGGAATCTGACGTATTGGTTCAAAAGACTATTTCTGTAACACAGACAGAACCAAGTTCAAGTCCCAGGGGTTTAGGGGCGCCTTACACGGAGGATTAAGATGCGTCACCCCCTGCATAAAGTTTCAGACCAAAGAATGCGAAGCAAGTGGCCGTTGAAATAATACTGATAAGGCCAAGACCTGGCCCTTGATGGTACTCAAGGCCAGCTTCATCTCTAATCCCAATTGTAGAAAATCAAGAATTCTATCAATCACATATTTTCTGGGATGCCAACCCCTGGATTCACACCAGAATATATAAGCTTTCCAGACTCTATGATAAATAATTCTGGAAGCTGGCTTCCTTGCATTGATCAAGGTAGATATCACAGGACCTGAAAGCCCACGACTCTTTGGAACGTGGGTCTCAATAGCCAAACCATCAAATTTAGCGCTTGTAAAGCAGGATGGAACACTGGACCCTGAGATAACAGGTCTGGGCGTACCAGTAGTGTCCACGGGGAACCCACCGTCATCCTTACTATTTCCACATACCACGTCCTTCTGGGCCAAGCAGGGGCCACCAGAAGTACTGACTTCCTTTCCTGCCTGATCCTGCGAAGGAGTCATGGCAGTAGCAGAATAGGCGGGAATGCATAAATTAGTGAGAACCGATGCCACGGAATCACCAACGCATCCGTCCCGTGTGCAAGAGGATCTTTTTTCCTTGCCACAAATCTGTCTATCTTTTTGTTGAATCGGGATGCAAAGAGATCTACATCTGGAACCCCCCATCTTTGGCATATGGCCCAAAAGACATTGGGATGCAGAGACCATTCCCCTGGAAGTAACTGCTGGCGACTTAAACAGTCTGCCTGCCAGTTCTCTATCCCCGGAATAAAAACTGCCGATATGCACGGCACATGCTTCTCTGCCCAGACTAAGATCTGGTTCACCTCCTTTTGAGCAGCTCGGCTCCTGGTGCCTCCCTGATGATTGACATAAGCCACTGCTGTGGCATTGTCGGACTGGATCCTGACCGGCCAACCCTGTAGCCTGATAGTCCAGGTCTTTAGGGCAAGATATACCGCTGGATCTCCAGAATGTTGATGGGTAAGGTCATCTCGGTCTTGGACCATACCCCCTGAACCGCAGACTGTTCCAGAACTGCTCCCCAACCCGACAGACTGGCATCTGTTGTTACCACCGTCCAGGTAACCAGCAGAAAGGATTTTCCCTTCTGCAGATTTTTGGGTATGAGCCACCAATTGAGGCTCTGACGCACCGCATGAGACAGGTGCATCGGAAGGTCTAATGTCTGAACCTTCTTGTTCCAGGCCGACAGAATACTGTGCTGCAGTAGTCTTGAATGGAACTGAGCATAGGGAACCGCTTCGAACGAAGACACCATCTTTCCCAGCAGCCTCATACAAAGGCAGACAGAGGGACTCTTCTTGGTCCTGACTGCCAGGATCAGCTCCCTTAAGGCAGTGATCTTTGCCTGAGGTAGAAATACCTTCTCCTGGCTTGTATCTATGATCAGACCCAAATACGCCAGTCTTCTTACTGGTTTTAGGAAAGATTTTTCTAGGTTGAGGATCCAACCTAGGTGTTCCAGATACTTGACTGTGGTCCTCAAGTTCCTGTTCAAGGAGGCTACCGACCGGTCTATCAGGAGCAGGTAGTCTAGGTATGCTATGACAGCTATACCCTGAGCCCTTAATCCGGCCAGAGGAGGAGCCAAGACCTTTGTGAACACTCGAGGTGCAGTGGCTATCCCAAAAGGCAGAGCCACAAACTGGAAATGGCGTCCTCCTATCTCGAAGCGCAGAAACTTCTGCTGAGCAGGAAAAATGGGCACATGCAGATATGCATCTCTGATGTCTATCGATGCCAGAAATTCTCCTCCCTGCAGGGTGGAGACTACTGTCCGAATTGATTCCATGCGGAAGGATTGAATCCTTAGGAATCGGTTCAGATCCCTTAAATCCAAAATGGGTCTGACATCCCCATTTGGTTTTTGGACCGCAAAAAGGTTGGAATAGAAACCCAATCGTTGATCCTTCACAGGAACTACCATAATGACCTCCTGCAAAAAAAAGTCGCTCTAACGCTAGAAGGAGCGACTGCTTTTTCTCTGGATCTCTGGGGACACTTGACCTGAGGAAACGAGGAGAAGGAAATTCCTGAAACTCCAGCTTGTACCCTAAGGTTACCGTGGAGATTACCCATCTGTCCTGGAAATCCTCCTGCCAGAACCCTGAGAACTGTTGCAGTCTTCCCCCCACTCAAGCGAGCGGGGGCGCCCCCTCATGCAGAGGTCTTAGTGTTTTGCCTAGTAGGCTTCTTCCCCCAGGACTTCTTTTGTCCCTGGGGTTGACTCTTGTCTCTGGACCCAGACGGAGGAGGCCGTCGAGACTGCCTGGAGGCTGAAGCCCCCGGCGCTGGGGAAAGAGTCCGTTTAAAAGAGGGACGCTTACTCTTCTTCTTAACAGGTAAGAGTGCTTTTCCCACAAGAGATTCTCTTGATATAGTTATCCAAGTCTTCTCCAAACAACCTTTCACCACGAAATGGAAACCCAGCCAGGAGCTTCTTACATGGTGCTTCGGCTGACCAACCTTTCAACCATAGGATCCTACGTATATGCACTAACCCCAGCGACAGACGAGAGGTTTGCATGATAGAATCTCTGATGGCGTCAACAACATAACATAAGGCCGCTGGAAGGTTAGCCAACCCCTGGGCCTGTTGTTCAGGTAAAACCTTGATGACCTGCTTAACATGGTCTCTTAGGTATTGACAGACTCCAATCGCTGCTACTGCAGGTTAAACCACTGAACCTGCTAAGGAGAAAACATCCTTCAATAGGGATTCCATCTTTTTATCTACAGGATCCCTGAGCATCTGAGCATTGTCCACAGGACAAGTCAGACTATTATTTACGGAGGAAATTGCAGCATCAATGGCCGGTACTCCCCACATTTTCATAAACTTTTCTTCCATAGGATAAAGTGTTAAAAAACTTTTTCGGCGGAAAAAAATGTTTATCTGGGTGATCCCACTCAGCATAAAGAAGCTTTTCAAGTAAATTATGAACAGGAAAAGCCTGTGCTGTTTGAGGAGGTTTCAGTGACCCTAAAGAAGAAGAGGGTTCTTTAACTGAATCAGATATGGGCAACTTAATTGTGGAGCGGACCAATCCAGTAAGGATCTGCACTAAGACTTTCTCCTCTTGGGAAGTCGCAGAGGGTCCCTCTCGACCTGATTCCTCCGAAGAGGAATCATCTGTCCCATCCCAATCCTCTGAAAGGGATTCCTCTCCTTTATCCCAGAGCTCCTCTTCCTGAGGGTCTTGGGTAACAGAGGAAGGCCTAGTGCATTTTCTTCCACCGAGTGAAGACGTAATCACGGCCATTAATCTTTCCTCTAGACCATTAATGGTTGAGGAAAAAACCTCCTGTGTAATGTATGAAGTGCCAGAAGCAGGTATAGCCCCTGACCCAGACAGCTCTCCCTGGCTAGCTGTCCCTGGCCCCTCGGGGGGGGTGCTGCAGACAGGGGGCCCTCAGAACCTGAACGAGATCCCCTAGAGTCTCTGGTTCTTGGGGTGCTTGAACCTCTTCTACCCATAGTGCAAAGCAACAAGGTGGAGGTATTACAAGATGAACACTGACTGCTGAGCGATGTAGTCTGGCTAAAAGCCATGCTACCCAATGCCCAGTCTGGTGTTACTTTAGTAAATGCTGCCTAGGAGAATGCCTGTGTCCCACCTTACATGCGACCTCCAGAAGGCTTAATGCACCTGCAATCAGTGCCTTTAATAGCCTGCAGCCAGTCCTGTGGGTGTCTGAGCACGCTGTGCTGACGCCCTGCCCCCCCCCCCTCTACCGCGCCCCCCCCTTTTTTTTAAAAAATGAGCGCTTCCCGCGCTAGCCGACCCTTCAAACCAACATGGAGGACGCTGGGTGAGGAGGGGGAGGAGGGAGAGAGGCCGGTAGTGATGGGCCTGCCCTGTGCAAATGACGGCGGCGGTGAAAATACGGTGTCTAACCCCCTTACAGATCACCTGCGCCCCCCCCCCCCAGTCTGGGGGGAGATATCCCCGAGGAGAGCCCCCCATCCATCCTACCTGGAGCCGGCCAGAGGAGCTTGTGCAGCGTCGAACACTTGAGACAGACATCAGCATGGGAAGGTTTGTGCTCTTGGCAGCCCCTGGTGGTCACAATAGCATGCATTTACCTTAAAGGAGAAACCTACTAGAATAAAAAAATTCTGTGGAATCTCCCCTGCCTTATCCAGCCGTAGGGTTTGTTGTACAGACCCAATCTTCTCCTCACACGGTGGGCTCCTTTTGAAAAAACCGTCAGAGACTGGGGCCCCCTACGAATAGGGGGATCCACAGTTCTGGCCCTGTAAAGCACCCGGCTAGAAATTAGGCTAGAAAAACCATTTTCTAATATGCAGGGTCCAGCTCTCTAAAAAGAGAAGCGTTACAGGTAAAACCTAATTTCTTCGGACACGAGGCCTGGGTACCATCCAATTCGGCCTAGAAAAGACACTTTGGAATAGATCTGGTTCGCCTGGCCTGCCCCAGTATAGGATAATCCCTTTGGAGCTCAGCACAGGACATCTTTACACGTCCATCACCTAAGACACTGGCGTAAAAACTGAGGTATCCCTGCAAGGGGGAGGGATTATATAGGGGGTTGAATTTCCTGGTTAGGGTGTGCCAGTGTCCAATCACCAGTGATACCTATATAACCCATCAGTAATTACTGAGGCTCTGTGTCCCGTGATGTTCGAGAAAGAAATGAAGATTTTTAAATTTTTTTTACAAAATTGTCAAATTATCAGGTTATTTCTCACACACAGCATATACATACAACAAACCTACCTATCACACTTTTGAAGGTCCTTGAGCACCAGGACAATGGAACCACAAAATGACCCAATTTCGGAGAGCAAACACCCCAACGTATATTTTATGAGGCATGGGCTGCAAATAGGTACTCTGATGGCCTGGTGACAAGTACTCGGGTACTCTGATGGCCTGGTGACAAGTACTCGGGTACTCTGATAGGCTACAGATAGGTATTCGTGTACTCTGAAGGGCGGTGACAGGTACTCATATGGACCGTGACAGGTACTCGGGTACTCAGATGAACTGTGATATACTCAGCTACTCATATGGACCGTGACAGGTACGCGGGTTCTCAGATGGACCGTGACAGGTACGCGGGTACTCTGATGGACCGTGACAGGTACGCGGGTACTCTGATGGACCGTGACAGGTACGCGGGTACTCTGATGGACCGTGACAGGTACGCGGGTACTCTGATGGACCGTGACAGGTACGCGGGTACTCTGATGGACCGTGACAGGTACGCGGGTACTCTGATGGACCGTGACAGGTACGCGGGTACTCTGATGGACCGTGACAGGTACGCGGGTACTCTGATGGACCGTGACAGGTACGCGGGTACTCTGATGGACCGTGACAGGTACGCGGGTACTCTGATGGACCGTGACAGGTACGCGGGTACTCTGATGGACCGTGACAGGTACGCGGGTACTCTGATGGACCGTGACAGGTACGCGGGTACTCTGATGGACCGTGACAGGTACGCGGGTACTCTGATGGACCGTGACAGGTACGCGGGTACTCTGATGGACCGTGACAGGTACGCGGGTACTCTGATGGACCGTGACAGGTACGCGGGTACTCTGATGGACCGTGACAGGTACGCGGGTACTCTGATGGACCGTGACAGGTACGCGGGTACTCTGATGGACCGTGACAGGTACGCGGGTACTCTGATGGACCGTGACAGGTACGCGGGTACTCTGATGGACCGTGACAGGTACGCGGGTACTCTGATGGACCGTGACAGGTACGCGGGTACTCTGATGGACCGTGACAGGTACGCGGGTACTCTGATGGACCGTGACAGGTACGCGGGTACTCTGATGGACCGTGACAGGTACGCGGGTACTCTGATGGACCGTGACAGGTACGCGGGTACTCTGATGGACCGTGACAGGTACGCGGGTACTCTGATGGACCGTGACAGGTACGCGGGTACTCTGATGGACCGTGACAGGTACGCGGGTACTCTGATGGACCGTGACAGGTACGCGGGTACTCTGATGGACCGTGACAGGTACGCGGGTACTCTGATGGACCGTGACAGGTACGCGGGTACTCTGATGGACCGTGACAGGTACGCGGGTACTCTGATGGACCGTGACAGGTACGCGGGTACTCTGATGGACCGTGACAGGTACGCGGGTACTCTGATGGACCGTGACAGGTACGCGGGTACTCTGATGGACCGTGACAGGTACGCGGGTACTCTGATGGACCGTGACAGGTACGCGGGTACTCTGATGGACCGTGACAGGTACGCGGGTACTCTGATGGACCGTGACAGGTACGCGGGTACTCTGATGGACCGTGACAGGTACGCGGGTACTCTGATGGACCGTGACAGGTACGCGGGTACTCTGATGGACCGTGACAGGTACGCGGGTACTCTGATGGACCGTGACAGGTACGCGGGTACTCTGATGGACCGTGACAGGTACGCGGGTACTCTGGACTGTGACAGGTACGCAGGTACTCTGATGGACTGTGACAGGTACGCGGGTACTCTGATGGACTGTGACAGGTACGCGGGTACTCTGATGGACCGTGACAGGTACGCGGGTACTCTGATGGACTGTGACAGGTACTCATATGGACTGAAAAAAAGGGGGAAAATAATTGCGCTTCAAAGTGTCTAAAATATAATAACAAAGCAGCGATATCTAAAATGTGACACAAACACATAACATAAACAAGAAAAAATAAGATGATTCGCGCTATATGAATAGTGAATGTGTGGCCAAATGGTCACACCGACAGTGAATGCATAAACCAAAAGTGCAGTAATATATCACAATTAGTGCAAACAAACATATAAAAAATAAAGTCCAAACAAATGTGTTAAAAAATCCACAGTTTGTTCTTCCATTGATGATGCTGATTGTCTTATTTACATGTGAGTGTTTACACATTTTTTTACAATAAATCGTTATCTGATTTACACTATGGGAGCCCTCCCTTTCTTTTCTCCTATGATGACATCACTTTGCTGAGGGCTGAGCCCCTTTCCTGTGGACCCATCCATCTCCACTCCAGCATTTGATGCCCTTTTCCAGTTTCCATTTCCATCTTCGCTCCTGGGAAATCCGGACCACTAGGATCTCATAAGCCCTTTTGGACCCTCTGTAACGGGGGGTCATGGGTTTCTGGTAAGCAGCCAGGCTCTCATTATTGGTGGCGGTCCCACACATCTGAGGCTCCATGTGGTTGAAAGACCCGTGAATGCTATTTTACTCTTTTCCTTTTTGGTGCTTTTTCATGGACACTTTCTCATTATTCACAAGGATTTTTTAACACATTTGTTTGGACTTTATTTTTTATATGTTTGTTTGCACTAATTGTGATATATTACTACACTTTTGGTTTATGCATTCACTGTCGGTGTGACCATTTGGCCACACATTCACTATTCATATAGCGCGAATCATCTTATTTTTTCTTACTCATATGGACTGACAGGTACTCAGATGAACTGTGACAGGTACTTTGATGGGTGGTGAAAGGTCCTCTTTATTGGGGGGGGGGGGGGGGGGGGCAATCAGTGTGATTGGTGTACACTGTAAGCGGTAACGAGATGTTACCGCAATCTCCTTCGCACACGCGATCGGTGTGTGAGGAGGACAACCCTGTAACATCTGCGGTTTGTTGACATTTAGTGATCGGCTGTGAAAGGATCACAGCTGATCACGTTGGTAAACGACCGCCAGCCAATGGCTGTTTACCAGCGTCGGTGACGAGCAGGGTTCCCGGGAACACGCTGTCAAAGACGTGCATGCGCAGAGCGTTCGAGATTGTTCGCATGCGCTGTGCAAAGTGGAGCGGTACCACCTGTGATCGCCCGTGACTTCATCACGGCCGATCACGTGGTAAACAGCCATGTCCAATGGCTGTTCACCCCTCTCGGTGGTGAGTGGTGTCTCCGTGATCGTGCGCATTCCCTCTTTAAATGGAGGGCTGTCATATGACGCCCTCCCAGAACAAGAGCCGCGCCGCCTGGCCGTCATATTGACGGCCGTCGGGCGGCAAGCGGTTAAACAATACTGAAAATCTCTTATTTTCATTAGTAATGTTGATATTGGTAATAGCATAATATACCCTACCATACGAACAATCATAGCACAATAGTCATATTGGTCATGCTCTAGCCTAACCAATATAATTTGCTCATATATTTCCTTTAAAAATGGGTCTTAAGATTTTCTCACACAATATTCAGGGGTTTAACTCCCCACACAAACGCAAAAAAGCTTTCAGACATTACAAAAGACTGGGCGCAGACATTATCCTCCTTCAGGAAACTCACTTCTCATCAGATAACCACCCACACTACTTTGACAAAACCTATAAGCAGTTCTACTACACTCTCTAATAAATGTAGGGGAGTAGTGATCTTTATCCGCAACTCTACTATTTTTGAAATCCAAAACATCTATAAAGATGTAGATAGTCGATACATTATCCTGAAGGGCACAATGAACAAGCGCTCACTAACAATCGCCTCTATATACGTCCCTAATGATGCACAATCATCATTTTTCACTAAATTTTTTTGAAACTCTAGACCGCTTCAGCTCCCCTCATATAGTACTAGGAGGAGACTAACTTAGCCGCACTCCCTGCCTTAGATAGAAGCAGTTGCTCCCTCCTCTAAGGCCTTCTCCAAATCAATTAATCGCTCCCTCAGCAAATTTCAACTAATTGACTCTTGGAGAGCCCACAACACTGGTGTGAAAGCTTATACACACTACTCCCACCCACATGACTGTTATGCCAGACTTGACTACATTTTCAGTACTCCTATCCTACTAGCCAATTCCTCGAAAGCTCGAATCCACCCTTGTCCATGGTCTGAGCATGACATGGTTGCATTTGAAACCTCTCATGTTGGTCTAGCCCCTACCCCATTTAATTGGCATCTAAATGATTCCCTCTTAACTGGTATATCCACACTCCAAAACATAAACACACACATTGAAGAATACTTTATAAATAATTCAACCGATGACATCTCCCCTACCTAACTTTGGTCAGCACATAAGGTAGTCCTGAGGGGACATTTGATCAGTATCGCAGCAGCCAAAAACAAAGCCAAACTTACCACCTCAATAACTTATATAGCAAGTTGAGCCAATCATCCTCCCCTGAAATAACCAAACAAATTCAATCTAAAACGTCAAGCCCTAGACACGATTCTATCAGCAGACACTGAAAAATCCCTTAGATTCTCCAAAGCCAAATTTTTGTTACATGGCAATTCTACCTCTGCCATGTTTGCAAAAAAACTAAACCAGGAACACAATCCTCCCCATGTATATAAGCTGTGCAACCAAACTGGTAACCTGGTCACCCACCCCCGAGAAGTCCTAGACGTTTTTTCATCTTTCTATAAAAATCTTCTCTCTGGCCCTCAAAATCAACCCCATCATACCTCAATCAATTGGCTTGACAATCTTCAACTCCCTACTCTCAATGACCAACAAGCTTCCACCCTCAATGAACCCTGCACGGATCAAGAAATCATCAACATAATTAAATCACTTGACCGCACCTGGCCCTGATAGTTTTACAACATCATACTATAAGAAATTTGCACTCCAATTAGTACCCAGACTAACAAAGTTATTTAACCATATCTTAATGGGCAGCCAATTTCTTGAAGATATGCTCCTAGCAAATCTATCTCTTATACCTAAACCTCTTAAAGACCACACCCTTCCACAAAATTTCGGCCCCATCTCAGTCCTCAATAATGACTTGAAATCCTTTGGCAGAATTTTAGCGGACAGAATGGCAGCAGTTATCACTTCCCTAATTCATACTGACAAAACTGGATTTATTCCAGGCAGACAGATAACTGATAACATCAGACTTGTCACAAACATAGTACAAGACGCCAACCTTTACTCTCGCCCGGTATGCCTTCATAGCCTTGACATTCACAAGGCATTTGACAGTGTAAAGTGGTTGTACCTCAACCACTTACTTCCCAAATTTGGCATTACAGATAAATTCATACATAGATTTAATGCCCTTTACCATCTCCCCAAACTAGAATCAAAATGCCAGGCTACAACTTAGACTTCTTTTCCCTAAGTAGAGGTACCAAGACAAGGCTGCCCCCTATCCCCCCTTCTATTTGCGTTAGCAATAGAACCCCTAGCACAAGCCATAAGAAACCACTCAAACATCAAAGGCTATAATAAAGGTCCAAATAAATTCAAATTACGGTAAGTCTATACGCTGATGATGCTTTATTATTCCTTACAGACCCTCTCATGTCCATACCTAACCTCATATCTGAACTAAACTCATTTGATACCTTGTCAGGTCTAGGTATTAATATTAATAAATGTTCAGCCCTCCCTATCAATCTTTCCCCTTACTTGACCTCCAATTTAGAACAAAATTTCAATTTTACATGGTGTTCCAATTCATTCAGATATCTTGGCATCCACATTACATCCCACCATCATTTATTATATAAAACTAATTACTCCCCACTTTTCGCACATATAAGTTCTCTACTAAAAGTATGGTCCTCCTATCATATCTCCCTCCTTGGTAGAATTTGCGCCTTCAAAATGACAATTCTTCCTAAACTCCTATACTATTTTCGAGCTCTACCTGTTAAATGTCCCCAAAACCAGAATAGAAGCTCTTCAAAGAGAGATCAACAGATTTATCTGGTCAAATAAAAAAACAAGATGTAGTTATTCTCTCATGTTTAGACCCTAAAATAAAGGTGGACTTGGCCTCCCAAACATCTGGCAGTAATTCTTAGCAACCAAACTTATCCAGACGGCCCAATGGTTTGCCCCCACTCCATACATCCCATGGCTAAACTTCGAATCAACTTCAATTTTCCCACACTACTTACAAGGTTTATTATGGTCTAATCTAAATTCTCACCACAAAATCCAATTATGTCTCAAAATCTATAAAACCTTTAAGCTATCATCAGATAACCTTTCTAGGTGACTCTAGACTGTCACAAAACTAATGATAACAACTCATTCCCACATTGGCGAAATAATAACCTGACCACTCTGAGATCACCGAGTATTAACAAGAAGTTTCCCTCCTTTCCCTCCTTGCAATCTAAAAACAATCTTCCCTCTTCAGAACTCTCGCACTACCTCCAGATTAAAAATTTCTACACAGAACATTACTCACTAGTTATCCAATCCCAAGTCACTTTATTTGAACACATCTGTATAAATTCCTCAAGGGATAGAGGTTTGATCTACCTACTCTATGGATTCCTCAACAATCTTACGATGCCTGAAAAATCTGTCCCAATGCAGCACTGGGAATCAGATTTAGATTTTCTCCATAGAAACTTGGAACACTAGGATAGATAATCTCCGTAAATGCAACCAAGCAGCTTCTTTTAGAGAATCACCAATGAAACTATTCTCCACATTGTATATGACCCCCTCGAAAATGCATTCCTTCTACCCAGAAGCCTCTCCATGTTGTTTCAGGTGTTGTGCTGAACCAGGCACTTATCTACATATCTTCTGGAGTTGTAAACATCTAGAACCAATATGGCAGGCTGCTACCAGAAAGATAGAATTAGCAACAAAAAAAAAAACATTAGCCTCTCACCACAAATATGCATATTATATGCAACAATTCCTGATATACCCCCTTCTTGTATTAGACTGATTCACTCTTTAATCGGTTCTATTCAACGGATGATTGCCCTCAATTGGAAATTCAACTTACCATGGTCTCAAGTCTTGTCCAGGATGGAAATGCTTAAAATATCTGAGAGAATCCACCACACCTTACATGATAATATGCATATGTTCAATAAAAAATTGACTTATTGGAATTGACAATATATACGGTTATGTTTTGCTTATCCAACATAGAATCTTAGGTAAATCTACCAGTCTTTACATTACTCTCCTATGGGATTACTATTCATTCTTACCCAACATTACGATGTCTTTTTCTCCCAAATTGTTATATATTTTGTTTACCTGAAGAATATCCAATTTATACTGTTTATTGTTTCTAATGTACACTACTATATATTCAAATGATATTGTCCTCACTGTTTTGTAACCTTTTCTTAATCTTTCAAATAAAACTTTTGTAAACAAGAGTGAATCAACTATAACACCACCTGTGAAGTTTTTGAGAAATATTAGCATGTCATAAAAAAAAAAAAAGGAAGAAGTACCGTACTGACCTTGAGCATCAAGCCTTTTGTCTAAGTAAACTTTGTAAGTAAAAGCATAACGGAGAGCTATGGCTGCAAAGAACATCTCCACACAAATAATAAAATTCTGGTAGCCGGCAGCAACGGTGCCCTCACCCACAGTAACCTCAGCTGAATTGATTTTTGGGATAGCACCACACTTTTCCAGTATAGCTAAAAGCATTCCTGTAAAACATAAGGAGACAAATTAATAAAGTCTAATGTGTACCAAGAATTACACAATGGTGTAAGGCCTTATGTATAATATGCCCCTAAAGAAAAAAAGGAATAACGGGAGGGACTCATAAGAGAACCCTCAAAAGTTGAACAAGTGTTGTCCGGTTCCTCATCCTGAAAGATATGCCAAAAAAAACTCTTCTAATTTGGAAGGACTATAAAAGGTACCAAAGGAGTATAAAAGTATCAAAAGTATATATACAAGTTAAAATTGATGAAAAATATACACATATACCACGGACATAAACATCACAAAACAGTATGATGCTCTCCGTGTTGTTTCTCTTCACGGAGTAGGGGATGAGGGACTTGTTTGCTGCAGAACTGGGGTAGAGGTGTAGTTTGTATTTTAAAGGGGCCCCACACCAAACTATCCTTTGTTTCTTACTTATGGGCTTGCTTCATATTGGTTACCATTTTCTCCATATGATATACCTTTTTCAGATATTCATTTGAATTGACACTAGGAGCTTGGTCTCCCTCAAGAGCTGTATGCGAACTATCCCAAGTGACCAGAAGGTGGCAGCGGCTGACCATATGAAGGCCATGTATTATGACGCCATTTATTTGTCCCTGTATAAAATTTTGAGGTATGTGGCAATACACTATTGTGCAATTCTACTCATTGATAGACTGTGATTGGAATTGATATTTATAATATTTCCTATTTTAGTGCTTGACTGCGATACACTTTTCCTGAAGAAACGGGCTATGCCCCATGAAACGCAACTGCTTTAAAGCTAAAGCAAGTCCCTCATCCCCTACTGCAGTAGTGTTGATGAGAAACAAGACCAAGATTAGCATCATACTGTTTTGTGATGTTTATGTCTGTGGTACATGTTTACATTTTTCATCAATTTTAACTTATAAATATATAAATAAATACGGTTGATACTTTTTTACTCCTTTGGTACCTTTTTAGTCCTTCCAAATTACAGTATTTTTCGCTCCATAAGACGCACCTGACCATAAGACGCACCTAGGTTTTAGAGGAAGAAAATAAGAAAAAAAAAATATATTCTGAACCAAATTGTGTACTAAAATATTTAACAAAATATAACAGAATAATATTTCTACACTGACAACCCTACATTAATCCCCAATGTAACTGGGACATTTACACTGACCGCAACACAACAGGAATATTTACATCAACCACCAATGTAATTGGTGACATTTACACCGACCAGTGATGTGACAGGTGTATTTGCAGTAAACTGCCCCATCTCTCTGCTAAACTCCCCCATCTCTATGATAATCTCTGCATGCTTATCTCCCTCAGTACAACTATGCCCCTCTAACTCATCATCTGCTAACCTATGGAGTACTAACTACTATGACAGGATAATGCCGCCAACTCCGAAACCCTGCGGGCCGGGGTAATAGCCACCAAGAATGCCACCTTCTGGGACAATGCAGTTAAGGGAACCTCCCCAATATTCTCCAAAGGAGGTTTTTGGAGACAAAATAAGGGGAGGAAAGTGCACCAGAGATAAGCCACGTCCATAAAACTTTGAGCATACAAAATAAGGTAGTACTGAGTATTACCAGGGAGGCAGACTTTTTAGGCTAAGAAACAGTGGAGAAGATACAGCAGTATAAAAAATATAAATTTATTGAAAAATACAAATATCTAAAAAATAAAATGACAGTTGTAACATAAAGCATCTATGATTATTGTGCAGTGAGCCCTTGTATGTCTATGCGTTTCGCCGTTAGGCTTCCTCAGGACAAGGCCAAGGTTCACAGATGAGACAGAGAAGGAAATATGTCTCTCTATCTAAAATGAGATATAATATCATTAGACACACACAACTAACACATAAACAAACTGTTAACAATAAAAATCATACGCTAAGCAACTGCGAGCATAGGAAAGAACACCAAGCCGGTACCTTAAATTGAAATGCAAAAACATGCAAACCACGGTAGGATGAGAAAGTTCAATCAGCAGTTAGAAAGCTGAAATTAAAGCAAAAGCAACCAGCGTCAGCAGCGAGAATATGCATTTAGGCAGAGAAAACTTTGTAGGTTTGTTAGAGAATCAGACTTACTATATTTGATATAGCTAAATATCTCAGCAAGGGCATGCAGATAGTGTTACTAATTATGGGAACAGCCATTAGAGGGAGGAAGGCCAACACCGGATGCACCAATTAGATCCAGGATTTAGTATCAGCAATGCTGAAGGCTCAATATAATCCCATCGCTGCATCTATAATCATATAATAACAGATTTAAGCTAAATATAGAAACGGTGATAACATGTAGAGATTTTACTGCAGCAATGCTAATAGCATATAGGGAATTTAGTGCAGCAAGAGCCAAGTGATAGCATATAGCTAAGTACTTACATTCAGGATACAAATACTCCAGCGTGCCCCTGGGAGACAGCATTACACTGCACACAGGACTAGCAGCAGCTGACAGATATTTATATCCTTGATCAGTCACAGCTGATCGTGAGACATAGCATCATGTGATTCCAGGATAGCAGGCTGCATTAGGAAAATTGTAGGCTGATGGCAACAGAGCTTTCTGCACATGTGCAGGAAGATATGCCAAAGAAGAGACATCCTATATGTATGCATTATGGGCATTGTAGGAACTAGTGCCTATTTTCATTGCTCAACTTTAGATCTGTCCGACAATAGGCGAATTGCCAGTGTTACAGTGACATCGCTAAACTCTGCACAATCATTGTTGTCTTAGTTATAATTAGCAAAGGTCGCTCAAGTGGCTTATCCGAGAGTACCCACTTTTTACTCTCTGCCCAAAATCCACAAACACCTTACAAAACCACCTGGACGTCCAATCGTCTCAAGTATAGGCTCAAAAACAGAAAGAGCGAGCATTTTTGTAGATCAATACCTACAACCCCATGTCACCACTTTACCCTCCTATTTAAAAGATACCCCAGATTTGTTAAAAAATCTGGAGGGCCTAACTGTTCCCTATGGATGCCTTTTGGTAACTATTGATGTGGAAACTTTGTACTCCTCTATCCCACATGAATTAGGTCTAAACACAGTTGCCAGATTTCTGAATGAAAGAGGACCTACGTTCTCAGACCTCAATGACTTTGTTTTGCGACTTCTGTCACACATTCTTTCTAAAAACGTCTTTTCCTTCGATGGCTCCCACTTCCTCCAGGTACAGGGGGTCTCTATGGGCACATGTTGTGCACCCTCCTATGCGAACCTGTACCTGGGGGGGTGGGAGCAGGACCTATTTGCCAATGATAGACACTCAAACCTGTTTTCCTATGTGCTGCGGTGGTTCCGCTACATAGATGACATCTTGTTACTATGGGCGGGACCACCAGCAGCACTAGAGGAATTCATGGACATTCTAAGTCAGAATGACTACAATCTGAAATTCACCAGGCAGTTCAGCCCTTCCACAATGACATATTTAGACATTACTATCAAAATTAATCAGGAGGGCCAAATCAATACATCATTGTTTCGAAAACCCACAGCGGGGAACACAATACTACATACTACACGCCCTCTAGTCCAGAGTATTCCGTTTAGTCAGTACATACGCTTAAAACGTAACTGCTCAACGGATGCTGACTTTAAATATGAAGCAGACCTTCTTTATCAGCGTCTCTTAGCGAGAGGATACATCAAAACCACTCTCAAAAAGGCGTTATAACCAAATCGAGAAATGCCCTCTTGTTCCCGGAACCGAAACAAACTAATTCAGAGGTAGTTAGGTTCATCATAACCTATTCCGACCAACATCAAACTATACGTTCAACTATCCAAAAACATTGGCACATTCTAACTACTGATCCCACCATCAGTAAATATATAGGACCCCGCCCTGAGATTACTTTTCGGCGAGCAAGATCCATAAAAGACCGTCTAGTACGAAGTCACTATTGCAACGCCACTAATGCAATGGAATCTCCTGTAGGTCTTTTTAAATGTGGCAAATGCGACTTTTGCGATTTGCTACTGACAGGACCTTCGGTTCCTCTCCCAAATGGTCTCACACACGTCCTATGGCACCACATTACATGTCAAACGCAAGGAGTTATTTACATCATCCTTTGTCCATGTGGAGCCTTCTATGTGGGTAAAACCATCAGGCCCTTCTGGAGAAGAATCAAAGACCACGTATACTACGCTACAAATAGTCTCTTAAACACCACAATGGGTTATTACATAGCCTTCAAGCATATGTATGACCCCGTGATGTTTAAATTTGCAGCTCTTGACATTGTCTACTCAGACCCCCGTGGGGGTGATTTTGATAAAAAAAAAGTACTCCAGCGCGAAACGCAATGGATACATAAGTTACGAGCCACGGTCTATCCAGGCATGAGTGATATGATCAGTTTCAAACCGTTTCTTTAATACAGTCAACCGATATTGTACCATGTGATTTGCCTCATTTGCAGCTGTCTTGTAACCCTCCTTAATTGTTTCCTTCATCCTTCCCTCCCCATTCTCCCCCCTTTTCTCCTTTCTGTTTTTTTTTTTTTTAAATTGAGATAAGGTAACATATGTAAACAGACTCAGTCCGTATGTGTATCATTTATAAGATTTAGTATATGTTCTGAATGGAGATATTGATATATATATGTCATGTATGCAATTTGGAGAATTAACACATGATCTATACATTGATCTAATATATATGTGTATCAGTTTGTTCATATACGGTGTTATAGGCATCTTTGTCCTGTTTTTATGATGTATCATGCGCTATCCACCTGCGAGCGATATCGATGGAATATCTGAAGCTGGTTGCCTGCTGTTTATCTACTTCCAAGTATGCAGCTCCTCGGATATGCATGTTTGTGGTAGCATACTGATCACGGTACTTTTAAAGAGATTTTTTTGCTGTCTAGCACCTGCCGACCTTTGCGAATTATAACTAAGACAACAATGATTGTGCAGAGTTTTGTAGATTCATGCGTTTTCTATATAGCGATGTCACTGTAACACTGGCAATTCGCCTATTGTCAGACAGATCTAAAGTTGAGCAATGGAAATAGGCACTAGTTCCTACAATGCCCATAATGCATACATATAGGATGTCTCTTCTTTGGCATATCTTCCTGCACATGTGCAGAAAGCTCTGTTGCCATCAGCCTACAATTCCCATAATGCAACCTGCTATCCTGGAATCACATGATGCTATGTCTCACGATCAGCTATGACTGATCAAGGATATAAATATCTGTCAGCTGCTGCTAGTCCCGTGTGCAGTGTAATGCTGTCTCCCATGGGCATGCTAGAGTATTTGTATCCTGAATGTAAGTACTTAGCTATATGCCATCACTTGGCTCTTGATGCACTAAATTCCCTATATGCGATTAGCATTGCTGCAGTAAAATCTCTACATGTTATCACCGTTTCTATATTTAGCTTAAATCTGTTATTATATGCTTATAGATGCAGCGATGGGATTATATTGAGCCTTCAGCATTGCCGATACTAAATCCTGGATCTAATTGGTGCATCCGGTGTTGGCCTTCCTCCCTCTAATGGCTGTTCCCATAATTAGTAACACTATCTACATGCCCCTACTGAGATATTTAGCTATATCCAATATAGTAAGTCTGATTCTCTAACAAACCTACAAAGTTTTCTCTGCCTAAATGCATATTCTCGTTGCTGACGCTGGTTGCATTTGCTTTAATTTCAGCTTTCTAACTGCTGATTGAACTTTCTCATCCTACCGTGATTTGCATGTTTTTGCATTTCAATTTAAGGTACCAGCTTGGTGTTCTTTCCTATGCTTGCAGTTGTTTAGCGCATGATTTTTATCATTAACAGTTTATGTGTTAGTTGTGTGTGTCTAATGATATTATATCTCATTTTAGATACAGAGACATATTTCCTTCTCTGTCTCATCTGTGAACCTTGGCCGTGTCCTGAGGAAGACTAATGGCGAAACGCGTAGACATACAAGGGCTCACTGCACAATAATCATAGATGCTTTATGTTACAACTGTCATTTTGTTTTTTTAGATATTTGTATTTTTCAATAAATTTATAGTTTTTATACTGCTATATCTTCTCCACTGTTTCTTAGCCTAAAAAGTCAGCCTCCCTGGTAATACTCAGTACTACCTTATTTTGTATCCTCGAGGTTTTGGAGAACAACAGATAGTACAAAGTTTAAATCCCGTGGCGGCAAAAGAGACCGTACAGGTGGAGTCACATGCTAGACTCCTTGAACAAAGGTACGAACTAAAGAGTGTATGGCTAGGGGTTGCTGAAAGAAGATTGCTAAGGGGGACACCTGGCCCTTGATGGTGCTCAAAGCCAACCTCTGCTCAACGCTCTGCTGAAGAAAGGCCAAGATCCAAGCTACAGAAAAGGAGCGCCCACATGCTACTTCCACCCGGGATACCAATGACTCTAGGACCGCCATCAGTGCAACCATGGGAAGCTGGGGTTTCCGGGGGACCTGCCACCTCCATGAGGGGGTAAGTGGGGGAGATGTGACCCTAAGGCTCCATAGGGAAAAGGAAGACAAAAAGATTTTTGGCACCGCTAAATGATCCCCCAATGCTCAGGGTACCTATCAACAGCGAGAGAGATATACAGGGACCCCCAAAGACTCAATCCTACCAGCCAGAGGAGCGCCGCAATTCGGACCCAGCAATACCATGGACACCATCTAATTCATATATCCCGAGACAGAAAGAGAAGAGAGGAGGAGCTCTAGCATCTCCACGAGGTTCCGGCCATCTCCAGCGTCTCACTAGACTAAGGAAAAATGGCCACAGTGACATCATCGGCTACACAAACATGGCCGCCGACTGGAGACCAGCTGTTTGATATACCGAAGCATGCTGCCAGGATCCTCTGTGCCCTCACTCTGGAAGGGGACCTCCCCCCCAAAAAAGGTACTGTACTCCACCAGGCAGGGTGAACATTTAAGGGAACTCCGCTGTGCACTCTGTAGCACTGCGCTCTCTGCACTAGGACCCCCCAAACTGCACTATACCCACCACATGGCAGGCCTGCACCTAGGGGTCCTGGAATCCCCCACCACCCCATACTCCCCCTGGGACCACCAATTCAGGGAGGGGGGGAGCCCAGCTCAACTGAGGGACTTTTAGGATGGGAGGAGGGAACTGCAGGCAGGCCCAACCATCTCTGGAGGGTACCCTCATCCACCCCAAACCGCACAAAGGGGGAGAGGGGGGACTGTACTTACCGATCCATGGTGCAGGTGGCACTCCAGACAGAACTCGCCATCGCAAGGGCTGTTGGCCAAGAGACCGCTGCGACTCGGACCAGAGCGACCCTGCGAGATATTTAACTCGAGGGCCAGCCTCCGTCCGTTGAGGTTATGTCTTAGCCAACCCAGCGCATAGCTGTGGTCTACACGCGCTCGCTGGGCAGGGAAGACCACTGGATCTAGATTATCCAGCCCGCCGCCCAGCGGTACACAATTGATAAATCCCTGTTTCCACTTACCTTAACCATTTAAGGACCAAGCCTCTTTCTGAGATTTGTTTAAAAAGTTTTTTTTTGCTAGAAAATTACTTAGAACCCCCAAACATTATACATTTTTTTCTAACACCCTAGAGAATAAAATGGCGGTCATTGCAATACTTTGTCACACTGTATTTGCGCAGCAGTCTTACAAGCGCACTTTTTTTGGGAAAAAAATAAACTTTCTTGAATTAAAAAATAAGACAACAGTAAAGTTAGCCCAATTTTTTTTTTATAGATAATGTTACGCTGAGTAAAGTGCTACCCAGCATATCACGCTACAAAGTTGCGCCCGCTCGTGGAATGGTGATAAACTTTTACCCTTAAAAATCTCCATAGGCGACGTTTAAAAAATTCTTCAGGTTGCATGTTTTGAGTTACAGAGGAAGTCTAGGGCTAGAATTAGTGCTCTTACTTTACCGATCGCGGCAATACCTCACATGTGTGGTTTAAACACTGTTTTCATATGCGGGCGCTACTCACGTATGCGCTCGCTTCTGCACGCGAGCTCGTCGGGACATGTTTACAATTTTTTTTTTCCTTATTTATTTAACCTTTTATTTTTACACAGTTTAAAAAAAAAATTGTCACTTTCATTCAACATCCCTTGTAATAGAAAAAAAGCATGACAGGGCCTCTTAAGTATGAGATCTGGGGTCAAAAAGAAAAAAAAAAAAAGAAAAAAAAAAAAATGGAGAGGGCCCCTCTCCCGCCACCGATAAAAAAAAGTGATCTCATGGCGAATTCGCCGCAGAGTCCACTTTTATCATAAACCGGACCGCTCACTGAAGAAGAGGATACCGGGGGTTATGGCAGCTAGCTGCTGCCATAACGATATTCCTCTTCAAAAGTTTAACGGACTTCACCAGATAAGGAAAACAACACCTGGAAGAATGGGTTAGAGCAAGAGTGTCAAACTCCATTTCATTGCAGGCCACTTTGGTATTATAACGGAAAAACAGAAAAGAGAGGGCGCACCAGCCTTGTGCGTCATCCTTTGATACATTTATTTTAAAAAACATAATTAAAAGCTACTTACAAAAGTAGAAAGAAAATCACGCTTATAACAGTCTGACTTGTGACAGTCTGTCCACTGATAGCAGTCTCCAGGTCCTGAAGAGAGGACGTGCGGACCGCTGCTGGCTGACGCGTTTCATACCTTCTTCCTCAGAGCCTAACAGTGTTACTCTCTTGCAGCTACTTATACATGTGTTTATCTAGGAAACACATCCCAGATTCACTCTAAAGCCCCTCCCCCAAAAAGTGGGTGATCTTGTAAAGGGTGGGCCTTAGCTAAATGTTTATAGCCGACCATATACACACACATGTATACACACTGAACCATCCATACATACACGTATGTGCACAACGCATGCACCCAAAAGGACACTTATTATTAGATTGGCCCGTATATACAGATAGATCATATCATGTTCGTGCATATTAAAGATCATGCGAACATGATATGATCTATCTGTCTATATGGGCCAATCTAATAATAAGTGTCCCTCTGGGTGCATGCGTTGTGCACATACGTGTATGTATGGATAGTTCAGTGAGTATATATGGTCGGTTGTAAACATTTAGCTAAGGCTCGCCCTTTACAAGATCACCCACTTTTTTGGGGGAGGGGCTTTAGAGTGAATCTGGGATGTGTTTCCTAGATGAACACATGTATAAGTAGCTGCAAGAGAGTAACACTGTTGGGCTCTGAGGAAGAAGGTATACCTTTGAAACGTGTCAGGCAGCAGCGGTCCGCACGTCCTCTCTTCAGGACCTGGAGACTGCTATCAGTGGAGAGACTGTCACAAGTCAAAGACTGTTATAAGCGTGATTTTCTTTCTACCTTTGTGAGTAGCTTTTAATTATGTTTTTTAAAATAAATGCATCAAAAGGATAATGCACAAGGCTGGTGCGCACACTCTTTTCTGTTTTTCCGTTTGACTACTAGGATATCCCTATCCTAGAGGGCAGCAAGGCCGAAAGCTATTGTCCATCCTGAACTTTGGACTGCCTAGCCAACACACCCGTGTGCAAGAGTATTTGTTTTTATTGTACCGTAACCACTTTGGTATTATGGCTGTCCACAAAGGCCGGTGAGTGTGGCCAAACTGCACTAACAGCCAGAGATCTTAACCGCTTGCCGACCGGCTCACGCCGATATACGTCGGCAGAAGGGCACGTACAGGCAGATTAACCTACCTGTATGTTGCCCTTTAGGAAGCGGTTTGCGGTGGCGAGTGCGGCTGGGATACCTGCAATCGTCTCACGGGGAGGAAGAACGGGGAAATGGTGAGCCAAACAAGCATTTCCCCGTTCTGCCTAGTGACAGGACACTGATCACAGCTCCCTGTAATATGGAGCGGTGATCAGTGTCGTGTCACAAAATCGCTGATCGCCGCCATTACTAGTAAAAAAAAAACAATTATTAAAAATGCCATAAAACTATCCCCTATTTTGTATACGCTATAAGTTTTGTGCAAACCAAACGCTTATTGCGATTTTCTTTACCAAAAATATGTAGAAGAATACGTATCGGCCTAAACTGAGGAAAAAAATGTTTTTTTTATATATTTTTTGGGGATATTTATTATAGCAAAAAGTTAAAAACAATGTGTTTTTGTCAAAATTGTCTCTACTTTTTTTGTTTATAGCGCAAAAAATAATAACCGCAGAGGTGATAAAATACCACCAAAAGAAAGCTCTGTGGGGAAAAAAGGGCGTCAATTTTGTTTGGGAGCCAAGTCGCACGACCACGCAAATGTCAGTTAAAGCGTCGCGGTGCCGAATCGCAAAAAGTGCATTGGTCTTTGAGCAGCCAAATGGTCCGGGGCTTAAGTGGTTAAAGGGCAAATAAATACCAGGTGTATGTTATGTGCAAAGTTCAGGGATGCACTGTGTACAGAGTGCAGTTTTAGGGGTGCCCTATGCGCAGAGTTGAGGAGTGCGCTGCATACAGAGTACAGGGTTGTGCTTTACAGTGTGCAGGGTTCAGCTCTCTCTTTAACAGGCTGTCCCACAGCTCACTTCCACTGCTCCTTGGCTGTGACCACTGCCCCACTCTCCCTGATCCCCACCTCTAAACAAATCTCCCTCCACAGCCCTCATCTCTTCCCCCACCCAAAAGCTTCCTCGCATCTCCCCTACCCAGCCCTGCTCTAGTATCCCATGGCAGTCTGCCCCTCTCTCTCGCAGGAAGTTCACTGGTCGACATCTGTGCACTCGGGCTGTCTAATAGTCATGGAGTCATTGTTTGACCCAGTGCATGTCACTCAAATCTTAACCTATTAAATTGTGAGAACTATATGCATTAATATATGTATATGCAGTAGTCAGTATATGGTTTTATTATTGCACATGCCTGTGACAGTGAAAAGAGTTCGACAAAATGATAGCCCTGTTAAGTATACTTTAACAGTTACAGAAGATTTTTTTAGAAAATGTAAGCCACTGTAAGCACCCTTGTCCCAAGCCTTGACACTTTTACTGCATGGCTTGCTGCAACTGTATAAAAATCAAAAAATCCAAAATCAAAAAAAGAGGAATCCATATTTTGACTATTATCGTTCATAAAAAAATGTGAATACAATATTTTTTAGGATAGTGGTCTTGTAACAGAATTCTTCACAGCTAAATCTGCAGTGTTGCCTCTAACTGTCCTTTAAGAAATCAAACATCTTATTTTCACAAACCTATATAGTTTAATAATCAGTGACATGCCTGACAAGTGCCCTCTAAAATGTATTTTCTAGGGAATAAAAATAGATTCTGTTAAACTTCCCTGGAGTAACTAGATAGTGCTGACACAAGTGAACATGCCCAAACCCAGCCATCTGTCGTTGGTATGACCCTGTGTTTATTCACCTGCACAAAGACGACTCTGAGAATTAAACTGCTCCGCTGGACACACACACAGTGTTAGGATAAGGAATCTCACCTTGCCAGAAGGAAAGGAAGATGACTGACTTCACCATGAAGAACTTGAGAACAGGGCTGTAAGGACTAAGAAGCTCTCGTGTTGCAAAGTAGAAGAGAAACAGAGCATAGAGTGCAAGACTGACTGAGATGTTGTAAATAATTGTTACATAGAGGTAACCACTGGCCACGCTGCAATGACAAAAACATCATGGTGAAACATTTCGTTTTCAAGGAAAGGAAAAAAAAAAATAAAAAGGTTTGGTTGACCGAAACTGAAATTCAGGTTTACATCCTACTTCAAAAAATTTCTGCAAGCAAATTTATTACATACAGTAGAAAGAAAAAACACAAACATTTTCAATGCACCTAGATACAGCCTTCTTTAACACTTCTATCCTCCCAGCTTGAAGCGCAGCATCGTATTATGTAGAGGTAAAGAAGCTCCAGCATTTTTTTAGCTACGTATTGTGCAACATGCAGTTTTTGGCAACATGTGCACAAATCAAAGATTGTTTTTTTTTTTTACGCGCTACTGTAACATGATTTCACCCCAATTCTTACCATACACACCTCAATTTTCAAACATGTCCAACGTTCCGTTTTAGAACACTTTAAGCCAACCTTCCAGCAAAACTATATTTAATCTTATCACGATTTTCCTTCATTACTGCTGGAAAGTTCTATAGTAATGATTACCAAATGGCTTAATAGAAAGCTGACTGAAAGAGGCTAAGATTGATATACATGAAATATTCTACCACTTTTAAATACAAAAAATACTGAATAAAGTAAGACAACCTATCTCCGGTTGAGATTGTTTCATGATTATTTAACATGAAAAAAAAAAAAAAAAAAAAGCGGTCAGGTTTTGATTTTGGGAGATTTAACAGATGGAAGATTTCACTCTTGCTCTGAAAAGAGTAGACTGAAAAAGAGAAGTATGGGTTTATTTTTTATTTCCCCAGTCGTCTTCCAGGACAGCCCTTGAGAGATGGAGTCCCTCCCATTGCCATAGGAAACACATTGCCACAGTTCAAAAGGCGGTCCCTCAGGTCCCTGGTCAGTCATTTGTGTTTCCTCCGTCAGAGGAACATGTTGCTGAGGAACCAGGAGAGGGACTTCATCTCTCAGGGGCGGAGACGCCGTTCGCGCCATTTCTGGCGGAACTGCGTCACTGTACGCTGAGTCTTCCGGTTCTGGGTCTCCAGGGCGCAAGGAGGAAGGGAAAAGCCCAGTCTGGGCCTGCTAATTCCGACCAGCGTCCAGCAATAATGGACTAGTGACGGGATCCGGAGCAGGAAGGGGGGACCATGTCCTGGGGACCAATCCCCAGGACACTCTGGCGGATGCAGGCACCAGCCAAACCCAAGTAGGCTGCTGGGCAAGCCCTGTACTGTGGTTTTACTTGTTGGTAGTTGTAGGGCCCAGACTAGTATGCTCCATGGTGGTGGATACCTCACTGTCCCGGGAATTGGTTGCAGCATGGGTGTTAAATAGGGTAAAAGGTTGATACTAAGTTCATCCATCTTTATTTTCAGGCTAAGGAGGCTCCAAGGGAGGACAAGTCAGGCCGCAAGAAGTGCCCTAACTGTGGGAACAAATTATCCTCAGGCTCTAACAAAGCTTTATGCCGGCAGTGTAATGCAGGCTTACTAAAATCAGAGGCAGACTCTCCTTTGGCCAAGTTCCTTCGCACCTTTAAGGATGAGATGGCGTCAACCTTTAAATCTCTCAGGGAGTTAATCGCAGATGTAAACACGTCTGCTTCCACCAGTAGTGCAGCTGCGATTCCCTCTTCACCAGGCCCTGCAACATCCAGCTCCAGGGAGCCCCGTAGAGTCAGGGAGCATAGCCCTTGAGTTCTGGTTGTCTCAACTACAAGAACACCTAGAGGCAGGCACCCCTAGAGGGGAGCTCTTGAAAACTTTCCTCATGCTTTTCAAGGCGACAAGTTTCATTTCTGACGCTTTAACGGATTCCGTTAAATTTGCAGCTAAGACTGCGGCACTTTTAGTTGCAGCCAGAAGGTCAGCTGGATGAAAACTTGGGGGAGGGACACGGCAATCAAGACACACCTGCGCAGTGTGCCCTTTACCGGAGACTTATTCTTCGGCCCTGAATTAGATACCGCCTTAGAAAGAACGGCAGATAAGAAGAAAATTTTCCCATTAAAAAGAAAAACTTTCAAAGGAAGTTTTCGTCCCTCAAAGACAGAGGAGTTCAAACCCAAAAAGCACTGGACAGGGCAAAAAGGGAAAGGAAAAGGGGGTATACTTTTTAATCGCCCCAGTCAGAACCCCAAACCCCAGTGACATTAGGGTCCCTGTGGGAAGAAGACTAAAAAATTTTCTCCCACAGTGGGAAAAGATAACCTCAAACGAGTTTGTTCTAAACATAATAAAAAGAGGTTATGTTTTGGAATTTCACAGCTACCCACCCTCAAAATTTCTGGTGACAAAACTTCCAAGACACTCAGAAAAGGCCAGGGCCTTACCATTACTAATAGGGAAGATGGTGGATCAAGACGTATTGACACCAGTCCCTATTCAGGAACAGGGGGACGGTTTTTACTCGCACGTCTTTGTGGTGAAAAAGCAGTCAGGGAAGTTCAGATTAATCATGAACCTCCGACCACTGAACCTCTCCATCCGATACAAAAGATTTCGGAGTCCATTTACTCAATAAGGAATCTTCTCCAAAAAGAGGTGTTTATGGCTACCCTGGATTTAAGTGATGCCTATCTACATATCCCAACAAGGAAGGAATGCCAGAAATTTTTTTATATGGCGATTCAGATAGACACCAAAGTTTATCACTTTCAGTGCAGAGCACTTTCCTTCGGACTGTCGTCCTCTCTGAGGATCTTTTACAAGGTTCTCGGAGAGGCACTAGTTCCGTTGAGACTCCAGTCAGTCTCGATCATTCCATATCTAGACGACTTGCGCCTCATGGCCCACTCGGAGAAACAACTTTATCAGGACTTAGAGCTAACACAACTCAGCCTGAGTCAATTGGGGTGGATAATCAGTTTGGAAAAATCCAAAACAACCCCAACAGAATATTCTGTATTTGGGCTACAAGCTCCTGTCAGTAGATCAAAGGATAGTTTTGCCGGAAGAAAAGATATCGAATATGAAGCAGAGGATGTCTTTTCTTCAAACCAGCACCAAATGTACAGTGAGGGAGGTGATGTCAGCATTAGGGCTTATGACAGCAGCTAGGGTTCTAGCAAAGTTTCTAGCAGAAGAAACGCGTTTAATCCTTGTGGCACCATTTTGGCCGAAGAGGCCATAGTTCACAACTTTACTAAAATCAGACCAGCCTCCTCTGAGGTTTCCCTGCAGACAAGATCTCCTGTCACAGGGACATCTCTTACATCCGCAAGTAGCCATGCTGAAGCTTTCAGTGTGGTTATTGAGGAAGAAATTCTGAGGAGCAAAGGCCTAACAGAAAGAGTTGTTCAGACCTTGCTACAGAGCAGGAAACTGGTCACCCGGGCTATTTATAGAAAAGTTTGGAGGAAATTTAACAGCTGGCTGGTTGGCCAGGGGAAGGTAAACAAGGATACAACAAATATCCTGCAGTTTCTCCAAGAAGGGATAGACCGCGGGGTTAACTCCTAGTACTATTAAAGTTCACATAGCTGCCTTAAGTGTATATCTAGAGAAACGATTACAGAAAGATCCACTTATCGCTAGGTTCTGTAAGGCAATTACTAGACACAAACTGGTCAAAGCTAACATAACTCCAACCTGGGATCTATCGATCATCCTCAGGGCCTTTTTGGGGACACCGTTCCAATCTCAGAGGCCTAAGACTGATCACACTTAAGACAGTGCTCCTCGTAGCAATCACTTTAGCCCGTAGGGTTAGTGAAATCCAAACTCTTTCCATTAGAGAGCCCTTCCTTCAGATTCTTAAGGACAAAGTCATCCTAAAGACAGACCCTGGGTTCCTACCAAAGGTGGCATCTAAATTCACAAGATATTGTCCTCCCTTCATTCTGTCAGAACGCCTCAAATGAAAAAGAAAAGCAATTTCATTTACTGGATGTGAGGAGGTGTATCCTAGAGTACCTAGAGGCAACCAAACCATTTAGAATTGCAGATTCACTTTTTGTCCTTTTTTCTGGATAACGTAAGGGACAAAAAGCTTCTGAGATCACTATAGCTAGGTGGATCAGGCTAGCTATTGCAGAACGTTATAGAACAATAAATAGAGATCATCCAGGGGGTGTTAAAACCCACTCCACCAGGGCACTCTCGGCATCCTGGGCAGAAAGAGCTGGTGCCACCCCAAAGCAAATATGTAAAGCAGCCATATGGTCAAGCTTCTCCACCTTTACAAAGCATTATCGACTAGACTTAATGTCCAGTCAGGATCAGGCTTTTGGGAGGAAGGTCCTCCAAGCCGTGGTCCCCCCCGATCTGGTGAGTACTTGGGGATCCTCTTAAGGGCTGTCCTGGAAGACTGGGGAAAACCGGAGTTAGACTTACCGGTAACTCCTTTTCCAGTAGTCTTCCAGGACAGCACGATCCCACCCTTGAATTAGGTTGATGAATTAATGTTATTACCTGTTATGGTTATGTTTTTCAGTTCCATCCTTCGGTTCTTGGCGAATGACTGACCAGGGACCGCATTTTGAACTGTAGCAGTGTGTGTCCTGTGGCAGTGGGAGGGACTCCATCTCTCAAGGGCTGTCCTGGAAGACTACTGGAAAAGGTAAGTCTAACTCCGTTTTTTTTTCTTTTCTTTTAGAATCATACTAGCACCGGTCCGATGCTGCATCTGTCCCCCAGCGCCTCTCCATTGAGAACTGGGCAATCGAACATCGCCGATCACTCGGTTCTGACAGTACCCGAGCAGAGAGCTGCAGACGGTCAGTCACAGCTTTCTGCTCCCTCCTCGCTCATTGGAGTGCTGAGCTGTGGAGGGGGCGGCCAGCTCAGTCGTTCAGTGGCTCGCTGAGGGGGGTGTCGGTCCAGGCACCTGGCGGATCGAGACTCCCATTGTCAGAATGGCACGGTGCTTGGACTGGTATCCATGACGTTCTCTGCTGAAAACGGGTCACAGGAGTTCAAAACGAATTGCACACCTGTGATCCATAGGAGAAGTCCAGCCAAACAAGCTTTGGCTGGACTTCTCCTTTAAGAGCGACTTCAGAAACTTAATATATACAGTCTAGAGGAAGGAAGGTAAAGGGGAGACATGATTGAATCCTATTTATACAGCAAGGGGGTGAATAAGATTCAGGAGGACAGTTTTTCAATATGAAACCAAAATCAAGAACACGGGGACATTAACCTTGAACTGGAGGAAGGTATTGTTGGTATTTACTAAAAGTGTAGTTGATGCTTGGAATAAAACTTCCAGCAGAGGTAGTGAGCCAGCCAACAGTAAATAGCAAACACAGATCTATACTGAGACAAAAAGGTAAAAATAAATAAAATCGGCAGACTTGATAGCCTACTCTGTCTTTTTTCTGCCATCGCTTTTCTATGAAAAACCAGGATGAGAAATACAGGATCCATTCTGAGACATGCAGCTGCGAGGATGAGACAAGATTTCCTAAAGAGACCTCTGCGTTCTGCGCTTTTCAAGATCTCCTATAATTTAGGGATCATGCATTTCTGGTAAGAGGCCAATTTTTTTTATTAAGCACTTGTAGAGTATAGAAGCACTTGATTGTGTATCATTTAACATTGGAAGAGGAGCACCTTCTATTTACTTACCCTGTATTATAATATGGACACTGTTTCTTAATTGACTGTTTTGTTTCACATGTTTTGTGGCACTTATTGTTTGCAAGTTGATATATTTGTATCACATTTTCACGTTACGTTATATTACAGTGCCTTACAAAAGTATTCACACCCCTTGGCATTTTTCGTTTTGTTTCCTCACAACCTGGAATTAACATTAATTGTTTGAGGATTTGCATCATTTAATTTACAGAACATATTTTTTTGTTATTCTGAAGCAGAGCTGCACGATTCTGGCCAAAATGAGAATCATGATTTTTTTGTTTAGAATAAAGATCACGATTCTCGCGACGTAAAATCTTTCACATTATACAAAATAAAATTGGGCTGACTTTACTGGTTAGTGCTTTTTTTAATTCTATAAAGTAGTTTTTTCCAATAAAATTGAATTTGAAAGACTGCTGCGCAAATACAGTGTGACATAACATATTGCAACAACCACCATTTTATTCTCTAGGGTCTCTACTAAAAAATATATATAATGTTTGGGGGTTCCAAGTAATTTTCTAGCAAAAAAAAAAAAAAAAAGATTTTAACTTGAAACCAGCAAATGTCAGAAAAAGGTTTAGTGTTTAAGTGGTTAAACTTTCTTCATTTACACACAAGTCTATTCCATTGACAAACTGTTACAATGTTTACACTTAGTTCCACTGCTAAAGAATGTGGCGATTCTTGGCAGACTGACCGTTTTTTTCTTCCTTTCTTTTGAGAGCTGTGGCTTCAGAAGAGCAGAGAGAATTCTTTGCATAGACAGAATCGTCAAACACTTTTGTCAAGATCGCAACGAGGAAAAAAATTGCGATAACGATTCTTGACGATTAATCGTGCAGCTCTATTGTGAAGCAAACAACAAATAGGACAAAATAACAGAAAAAGTAAATGTGCATAACTATTCACCCCCATAAAGTCAATACTTTGAAGAGCCACCTTTTGTGGCTATCACAGCTCCAAGTCACTTTGGATAAGTCTCTATGAGCTTGCCACATCTTACCACTGGGACTTTTGCCCATTCCTCCTTGCAAAACTGCTCCAGCACCTTCAAGTTGGATGGTTTGTTCTTGTGAACAGCAATCTTTAAGTCTGACCACAGATTTTCTATTGGATTGAGGTCTGAGCTTTGACTAGGCCGTTCCAACACATTTACATGTTTCCCCTGAAACCACTCAAGTGTTGCTTTAGCAGTGTGTCCTAGCCTCAAATCACACACAGAGTGGTACAGGTTTTTGTTCAAGAATATCCCTGTATTTACCACGATCCATTTTTTCCTCAACTCTGACCAGTTTCCCAGTCCCAACTGCTGAAAAACATCCCCACAGCATGATGCTGCCACCACCATGTTTCACTGTGGGGATGGTGTTCTTTGGGTGATGTGATGTATCGGGATTGCGCCATAGCGTTTTCTTTGATGGCCAAAAAGTTCAATTTTAGTCTCATCAGACCAGAGCACCTTCCCTCCATACATTTTGGGAGTCTCCCATATGCCTTTTCGCAAACTCAAAACGTGCCATTTTGCTTTTTGCTGAAAGTAATGGCTTTCTTCTGACCATTCTGCCATAAAGCCCAACTCTACGGAGCGTACGGCTTATGTCGTCCTATGTACAGATACTCCAGTCTCTGCTGTGGAACTCTGCAGCTCCTCCAGGGTTACCTTGGGTCTCTGTCCTGCCTCTCCGATTAATGCCCTCCTTGCCCGGTCCGTGAATTTTGGTGTGCGTCCGTCTCTTGGCAGGCTTGCTGTTGTGCCATGTTTTTTCCATTTGGTTATGATAGATTTGATGGTGCTCCTAGGGATCGGATCATCAAAGATTTTGATATTTTTTTATAACCTAACCCTGACTTGTACTTCTCAACAACATAGTCCCTTACTTGTTTGGAGAGTTCCTTGGTCTTCATGACAGTGTTTGGTTAGTGTTGCCTCTTGCTTAGGTGTTGCAGCTTCTGGGGCCTTTCAAAAAGGTGTGTGTATATGTAATGACAGATCGTGTGACACTTAGATTGCACACAGGTGGACATCATTTCACCAATAATGTGACTTCTGAAGGTAATTGGTTGCACCAGAGCTTTTTATGGGCTTCATAACAAAGGGGGTGAATACATGCGCACATGCCAATTATTTTTTTTTATTTCTGAAAAACAGTTTTATGTATATATTTTTCTAATTTTACTTCACCAATTTAGACTATGGTGTTCTGATCCATCACATATAATTCAGATTAAAAAAACAAGCTGTAATGTAACAAAATAGGTAAAAAGCCAAACTTGGTGAATACTTTTGCAATGCACTGTATATTTTTTTCTCACTCACCCAACTTTTTTATTTTTGATACTATACACATTGCTTGTGAATGGTCCATAGGCAACAGACAACGCAATCTTATAATCTTTTCACATCCATCATTTGCACCCTGTATTCGGGATGATTTATACAGTATCTCACAAAAGGGAGTACACGCCCTTACATTTTTGTAAATATTTTATTATATCTTTTTACGTGACAACGCTGAAATTACACTTTTATACAAGCTTTACATTGTAGTACAGTGTAAATTTGCTGTCCCTTCAAAATAACTCAACACAGCCATTAATGTCTAAACCGCTGGCAACAAAAGTGAGTACACCCCTAAATGAAAATGTCCAAATTGGGCCCAAAGTGTCAATATTTTGTGTGGCCACCATTATTCTCCAGCACTGCCTTAACCCTCTTGGGCATGGAGTTCACCAGAGCTTCACAGGTTGCCACTGGAGTCCTCTTCCACTCCTCCATGACGACATCTTGGAGCTGGTGGATGTTAAGAGACCTTGGGTTCCTCCACCTTCCGTTTGAGGATATCCCACAGATGCTCAATAGCCATGGCCAGTCCATCACCTTTAGCCTCAGCTTCTTTAATAAGGCAGAGGTAGTCAAGGAGGTGTGTTTGGGGTCGTTATGTTGGAATCCTGCCCTGCGGCCCTGTCTCCAAAGGGAGGGGATCATGCTCTGCTTCAGTATGTCACAGTACATGTTGGTATTTATGGCTCCCTCAATGAACTGTATGTAGCTACATAGTTACATAGTAGGTGAGGTTGAAAAAAGAAACAAGTCCATCAAGACCAACCTATGTGTGTGATTATATGTCAGTATTACCTTGTATATCCCTGTATGCTGTGGTCGTTCAGGTGCTTATCTAATAGTTTTTTGAAACCATCGATGCCCCCCGGTGAGACCACCGCCTGTGGAAGGGAATTCCACATTCTTGCCGCTCTTACAGTAAAGAACCCTCTAAGTAGTTTAAGGTTAAACCTGTTTTTTCTAATTTTAATGAGTGGCCACGTGTCTTGTTAAACTCCCTTCCGTGAAAAACGTTTTATCCCTATTGTGGGGTCACCAGTACGGTATTTGTTAATTGAAATCATATCCCCTCTCAAGCGTCTTTTCTCCAGAGAGAATAAGTTTAGTGCTCGCAACCTTTCTTCATAACTAATATCTTCCAGACCCTTTATTAGCTTTGTTGCCCTTCTTTGTACTTGCTCCATTTCCAGTACATCCTTCCTGAAGACTGGTGCCCAGAACTGGACAGCATACTCCAGGTGCGGCCGGACGAGAGTCTTGTAGAGTGGAAGAATAATAGCTTTATCCCTGGAGTTCATCCCTTTTTTAATGCATGCCAATATTCTGTTGGCTTTATTAGCAGCAGCTTGACATTGCATGCCATTGCTGAGCCTATCATCTACTAGGACCCCCAGGCCCTTTTCCATCCTAGATTCGCCCAGAGGTTCTCCCCCTAGTGTATAGATTGCATTCATATTTTTGCCACCCAAATTCATTATTTTACATTTTTCTACATTAAACCTCAATTTGCCATGTAGTTGCCCACCCCATTAATTTGTTCAGATCTTCCTGCAAGGTTTCCACATCCTGTGGAGAAGTTATTGCCGTGCTTAGCTTAATATTATCTGCAAATACAGAGATTGAACCAGGTTGTTTATGAACAAATTAAATAGAACTGGTCCCAGCACGGAACCCCACTACCCACCCCTGACCATTCTAAGTATTCCCCATTTATCACCACCCTCTGAACTCGCCCTTGTAGCCAGGTTTAAATCAATGTAAGCACACACTATGATCCATGCCAACGGACCTTATTTTGTACAGTATACGTTTATGGGGCACTGTGTCAAATGCTTTTGCAAAATCCAGATACACCACGTCTAGGGGCCTTCCTTTATCTAGATGGCAACTAACCTCCTCATAGAAGGTTAATAGATTGGTTTGGCAAGAACGATTCTTCATGAATCCATGCTGATTACTGCTAATGATAAAGTTTTCATTACTAAAATCTTGTATATAGTCCCTTATCATCCCCTCCAAGAGCTTGCATACTATTGATGTTGGGCTATCTGGTCTAATTCCCAGGGATGTATTTTGGGCCCTTTTTAAATACTGGTGCTACATTGGCTTTTCTCCAATCGCTGGTACCATTCCAGTCAGTAGACTGTCAGTAAAAATTAGGAACAATGGTGTGGCAATTACTTAACTGAGTTCCCCGAGTACCCTCGGGTGTAAGCCATCCGGTCCCGGTGATTTATTAATGTTAAGTTTCCCAAGTCTAATTCTAATTCTGTCCTCTATTAGCCATGAGAGTGCTTCCTGTGATGTGCCACGAGGATAAACACTGCAGTTTTGGTTACTGAAGCCCCCCGATTCCCTCGTGAAGACTGAGGAGAAGAATACCTTCGCCATCTCCCCATCCTTTGTAACCAGATGTCCTTCCTCATTCTTTATGGGGCCAATATGGTCTGTCCTCCCTTTTTTACTGTTTATATACTTAAAGAATTTGTTTGGGATTTTTTTGCTCACAGTGGCAGGTGGGGAGTTTGACCGGGGCGGCACATCTGTCAAACGGTAATGCGGATGTCCTAAGGTGAGCTCAGGGAGGACAGAAACCTCCCGTGAAGCAGAAGCTCCCCAGTGCCGGCAGAACTCTTGCAGCCCCAGACCATGACACTCCCACTACTATGCTTGACTGTAGGTAAGGCACACTTTGTACTTTGTCCTTGTACTCCTCACCTGGTTGCCACCACACACGCTTGACACCATCTGAACCAAATAAGTTTATCTTGGTCTCATCAGCCCAAAGGACAAGGTTCCAGTAATCCATGTCATTAGTCTGCTTGTCTTCAAACTGCGGGCTTTCTTGTGCATTATTTTTAGAAGAGTCTTAATTCTGGGACGACAGCCATGCAGACCAATTTGATGCAGTGTGCGGCGTCTGGTCTGAGCACTGACAGGCTGACCCTCCATCCCTTCAACCTCTACAGCAATGCTGGTAGCACTCATACGTCTATTTCCCAAAGACAACCTCTGGATAGGATGCTGAGCATGTGCACTCAACTTCTTTGGTCAACCATGGCGAGGCCTGTTCTGAGTGGAACCTGTCCTGTTAAACCATTGTATGGTCTTGTCCACCGGGTTGCAGCTCAGTTTCAGGGTCTTGGCAATCTTCTTATAGCCCAGGCCATCTTTATGTAGAGCAACAATTCTTTTTTTCAGATCCTCAGAGAGTTCTTTGCCATGAGGTGCCGTGTCGAACTTGCAGTGACCACTATGCGAGAGAGAGCGGTAACATCAAATTTAACACACCTGCTCCCCAATCACACCAACGAGTCACATGACACCGGGGAGGGAATATGGCTAATTGGGCCCAATTTGGACATTTTCACTTAGGGGTGTACTCACTTTTGTTGCCAGTGGTTTAGACATTAATGGCTGTGTGTTGAGTTATTTTGAGGGGACAGCGAATTTACAAACTGTACACGCACTTTACATTGTAGCAAAGTGTCATTTCTTCAGTGTTGTCACATGAAAAGATATAATAAAACATTTACAAAAATGTGAGGGGTGTACTCAGTTTTGTGAGATACTGTAAGTGCGGCAGTCTGCTTTGCTTTGAGCGCAAGGTTTACCAATTATATGTTATGTCTATAAAATGTGTTAAATCCTAGCCGATACTAAAGTGCACGTTCAGTTTTTTTTTCATTCAACCAGTGGGTTGAACAAACAAAACAGATCGCTACATCAACACAACAATGTGTTATGCAGGGATCTCTCCTGCTGTGCTAATGTATTCTGACAAGAATTCCTGCCAGCTGGGGCTTTCTAGCTAAGCTGCTGCACCTGTCAAATGGACAGGCACTCTGGGGAGCAGGGTTTGAACCCCACATCTCCCCTTTATCCATGCCCCTGCAGGCAAATTTAGATTTTTACCACCTCAGAGTTGTTAATCTCCCGTGAAGGCAGGCCAACTATAATACAGTCAGGACTTACTTAAAATCACCATCCCGATATTTGCCAAAAGCTTGAAGTATAACAGTGATGATCGCCATCAAAGGTTTAACCACACAAAACTGCAGAGTTGCCTGGAAAACACACAAAAACAATGTTTACTGTGATAACATGGGAATAAACATAGAATAAAAAAAATTGCATAATTTAAATCATAAGAGTAGACCTTTCACAAACATGGGCAATAGAAACTCTGAATATGAAGACAAAAATGCAGAGGCTAAAAAAAAAAAAAAAAAAAATAAGGAGATTTAGGAAGTTAGTTAAGTTGCAAAAGCATTTGCGCACAACTCCGACATAGGTGGACCATGCCCACACAATCAGGGGAATTCAAAAGGCGGCAATTCCCTTAAGATCTACCTGCTCCTAATTGAGGCAAGCGTTTGCTCTAGTGTCAGCAAGGTTACTGTCACATGTGGGAAATTCGGGTAGTTCTTACTAACACCACTTTAAGAATCTATCCCTGTGGCAGCTACAACTTCTTAAAGAATTACTGTCAGTTCTCTGTTTAGGAAACTGGTGGTAATTAAGACCAATTCTGAGCTGGAGCACAGGGCATGCCTGTGCTGGGAAGCTGTCGTGTCTGTGTATTCCTTCAGAGGGCTACATCTCCTGCCTCATTTAGCTGTAGGCTGGGAGATTCCAAGGCTGAAAGCTAACTGTAAGCAAAAGGGCCAGAGATTAAGCTGATGCCATTACCCAAATATAGACAAAAACTTCTATAGGACTAAATGGCGTCTATGGATATGCCCGCTCCTGTCATCCTTTATTTCTATTACAGGGGATGTTTAACCACTTGCCGCCCACCATATAGCAGAATGACGGCGGCAAAGTGGTTTCAATATCCTGACTGGGCGTCATATGACGTCCGCAGGATATTGAGCCGCTGCGTGCCCCCGGGGGAGCGCATCGCGGCGATCGTTGTTGCGGGGTGTCAGTCTGACACCCCGCAACACCGATCTAGGTAAAGAGTCTCTGACGGAGACTCTTTACCACGTGATCAGCCGTGTCCAATCACGGCTGATCACGATGTAAATAGGAAGAGCCGGTGATCGGCTTTTCCTCACTCGCGTCTGACAGACGCGAGTAGAGGAGAGCCGATTGGCTGCTCTCCTGACAGGGGGGTCTGTGCTGATTGTTTATCAGCACAGCCCCCCCTCAGGTCCTACCCAGGACCACCAGGGAAGCCGCCCAGGACCACCAGGGAAACCAGCCACACTGAAACTCCAGGGAAAAACTAATCAGTGCAAAGGCAGCTGCCAATCAATGCCCAGGCAGCTGCCAATCAGTGCCCACTCCAATGCCTACCACTGCCACCAGGGATGCCTATCAGTGCCGCGTATCAGTGCCCAGCAGTGCCACCCATAAGAACCCATATTTGCAGCCTTTCAGTGCCCATCAGTGTCGCCTATCAGTGCCCACCTAGTGCCACCCATGAGTGCCCATCAGTGCTGCATATCAGTGCCACCCATGAGTGCCCATCAGTGCCACATATCAGTGTCCAATTTCTGTGGGCACTGAGTACTCCTTGGTCAAGCACCTGTCAGTGTGATGACGCACTGGCTGGAAATGGAGGGTGAGAGTGTTCAGTGTAGACTCCTTCCCCAATGCAAACAGACAAATTTATGTATCTACAGTGCCTTGAAAAAGCATTCACACCCCTTGAAATTTTCCACATTTTGTCATGTTACAACCAAAAACGTAAATGTATTTTATTGAGATTTTATGTGATAGACCAACACAAAGTGGCACATAATTGTGTAGTGTAAGGAAAATGATAAATGATTTTCAATTTTTTTTACAAATAAATATCTGAAAAGTGTGGTGTACATTTGTATTTAGCCCCCTTTACTCTCATACCCCTAACTAAAATCTAGTGGAACCAATTGCCTTCAGAAGTTACCCAATTAGTAAATAGAGTCCACCTGTGTGTAATTTAATCTCAGTATAAATAAAACTCTTCTGCTGAGCCCTCAGAGGTTTGTTGGAGAACAAACAGCATCACGAAGGCCAAGGAACACACCAGACAGGTCAGGGATAAAGCTGTGGAGATGTTTAAAGCAGGGTAAGGTTTTAAAAAAATATCCCAAGCTTTGGGATGTGGAGTACCATTAAATTTTTTTTTTTTTTTTATCATTAATTCTTAATGGTACCTCACACATTGGAAAACGTGGGGTGCTTTTGGTGCAGTGCAATTTAAAAGAAAAAAAAAGGTTGGGGACTTCTTTCCCTACATTTTTGTGGGTAGGGAAGTGAAATGAATGGGCTGTCCTACACACAGCCACACAGATGTGAACCAAGGGCTAGTTTCACATGTCAGGTTGGAGGGGCTGTAAAACCACATGGTTGAGCTGTTTTTACCACCCCCAACTTCTCCCTCTTTAGCTGCAGAGGCAGCAGCTGGGGGTGTACACATGCTGTGGCTGCAGCTGGAGGTATACCCAGGGTGAATTGGGCTGCACTGCAAATACTCCGCAACTGTGTGCATTGCACGGTTGCGGTGTAGCGATGCTGCGTTAAAACAGGTGGTGAGGAAGCAACATAATGACTCTTTACCGCCTGTCAAATGCCTCTGAAAAGCGATCTGTGCATGGGTTGCTTTTCAGAGGAGCAGCAGTCCTTGCTGCAATCACAAACGAGCCCTACAAAAGCAGTTCTGATGGTACAGGAATTGGGGGGGTCAGGATTAAACGTAACATACACACACATACAGACACATGAGCACACATACACACACACACAGACGCATGCACGCACGCACGCACACATACAGATAGACACTCACATGCGTGTACACACACACACATAAAGCCCTTTTAAAGCAAATCTATCTTCTAGCACTGTACCTTTGCAGTTACCTCATTCAGCCGGGTACAGCACTGTAGGGGGAAGCAGAGAGCACTAGAGGTCGACTGATATATCGGCCGATAATTGGCATTTGTTGACTAATCGGCATCGGCCGATTGTGCTGATAAAAAAGGCCGATTATAACTTCAGCGCGACTTGCAAATGACTTCTGTAATATAGAAGTCAATGCAAGTTGCATGAAGTCTTCTGTGGAGTGACTTCTCTTCTTTCTGGGCAGCCTGCCAAGTCTGATAAAAGAAACTAAAAAGACACAATGTTTCCACTTGTCAATGAACTGAACTCCTGTGTAGGCCTTCTCAGTTTAACCATTTAAAGACTAAATCTTTTCTGACATTTGTTGCTTATAAGTAAAAATCCTGTATTTTCTGCTAGAAAATCACTTAGAACCCCCAAACATTATATATATATATATATATATATATATATATATATATATATATATATATATATATATTTTTTTTTAGCAGAGACCCTAGGGAATAAAATAGCGGTTGCTGCAATATTTTATGTCACACGGTATTTGCGCAGCGGTCTTTCAAACGCAATTTTTAATTTTTTTGGGAAAAAATACACTAAAGAATTAAAAAAAAAAAAAAACTAAGCAGTAAAGTTAGCCCATTTTTTTTTCGGCCAAAAGTTTTGATTACCTGTTTAAATGTAAGAAATTTTCTGTATCACTTATTACTTAAGGCTGCTTTCACACTGGAGTGGGCAGACGTTGACGGTAAAACGCTGCTAGTTTTAGCTGCGCTTTACCGTCATTTTAGCGGCGCTATTCGGCTGCTAGCGGGGCGCTTATAACCCAGCTAGCGCCCGAGGAAGGGGGTGAATGCGACCGTGAAGCGCCGCTGACGAATCGCTTTGCAGGCGCTTCGGCAGCGGTGCGCATTCATTTCAATGGGCAGGAATGGTGGAGGAGTGGTATACACCGCTCCACAGATGCTGCTTGCGGGACTTTAACATCCTGCCAGAGCATCGCCTCAGTGTGAAAGCACTGGGGCTTTCACACTGAGACTGCAGGGGAGCCTTTTTGCAGGCACTTTACAGGCACTATTTTTAGCCCAAAAGCGCCTGAAAAACGCCCCATTGTGAAAGGGGTCTAACTGTTCGATTTTATGAGATGAAGGGAAAAAAAAAAAAAAAAAAAAATCGGCTTAACATATCGGCCCAAAAAAATCGGCATCATATATCGGCCGCCGCGATTTCTAAATATCGGCATCAGCATCGGTCAGAGAAAAACCCATATCGGTCGACCTCTAGAGAGCACAGCACACTCCCCTGCACTTTACTTTCACTTTGCTGAGGTTGACGGAGCTTCCCACAGTGCCGATGTACAGTTAGGCAGATCGAGCTCATCTGACAGCTCATCTCTCCCCTGATCCCGCGGCACACCTGAGAACCTCGGACGGCACACTGGTTGAGAAAGGCTGGTCTATCACATAAAATCCCAGTAAAATACATTTATATTTTTGGTTGTAACATGACAAAATGTGGAAAATTTCAAGTGGTATAAATACTTTTTCAAAACACTGTAAATTAAACAAAAATTGGTGTGCTAACCTTTAAAAGTGATAAATCAATAAGGTTTCCAAAAATATACACACTTAGGCCCCTTTCACACTTGAAGTCGTTCCCCATGATTTCCAATGACAATAATTCATATTAGTACGACTTCAGTCATACCGACTTCAAAGTAGTCCCTGCACTACTTTGGTCCGACTTTGATCCTACTTCAGTCCATTGAATATCACTAAAGTCGAATCGCCGTCTTAAATGATACGACTTCGGCACGCGACTTGTGCTCTGATGACCTTGAAGGGGAACTCCACGCCAAATAAAAATAAACGGCATGGAAACAGCATACCAGGCCCTTCGGTCTGGCGTGGATTTTAAGGGGAAAAAAATGGCGTGGGGCCCCCCCAAGACCCTTATCCAAGCACGAAGCCTGGCGGGTCAGGAAAGGGAGTGGGGACGAGTGAGCGCCCCCTCCCGAACTGTACCAGGCTGCATTCCCTCAACATGGGGGTTGGGGACTTTGGGGAAGGGGGCCTTGCGCCCCCCCATCCCAAAGCACCTTGTCCCCATGTTGATGAGTACAAGGGCCTCTTCCCAAGAACCCTGGCCATTGGTTGTCAGGGTCTGCAGGCAGGGGGCTTATCGGAATCTGAAAGGCCCCTCCCCTTATGATGGGGCGGTGATATCATAAGGGGCAGGGCCCCCTGGATGCTATCCCCCGGTGACCCCGCCCCATGCCAATATAAGTAGTGGCAAGGGCCTCTTTCTGACAACCCTGGCCGTTGGTTGTCGGGGTCTGCGAGCAGGGAGCAGGGGGGGTTATCGGAATTTGGTAGCCCCCTTTCACAAGGGGACCCCCAGAGCCTGGCTCCCCACCCTATGTGAATGAGTATGGGGTACTGTACCCCTACCCATTCACCTAAAAAAAAGTGTCAAAAATAAAACACAGTACACAGGTTTTTAAAGTAAGTTATTAAGACAGCTCCGGCGTCGCTTCCGATCTCTTCTCACCTCTGTGGCTGTTCTGCCTCCTCCGCTGAACAGCCACAAGGCCCCCCTGCCCCAAAGCACCCACCCCCCATGTTGAAGGCATGCGGCCTGGTACAGTTCGTTCGGGTGGGGGCGTTCGCTCATCCCCACCCCCTTTCCTGACCTTCCGTGCTGCGTACTTGGGGGGGATCCCACACCGTTTTTTTTGGCGTGGGGGGTTCTCCTTAAAATCCATGCCAGACCGAAGGGCCTGGTATGGTCTTGGAGGGGAAACCCATGCTATTTTTTATTTTTTTTTTAATTTAACATGGAGTTCCCCCTAAAGATTCATACCAGACACAAAGTGCCTGCATTGTTGGGATCAAAGTCGGATCCCCGTTCATTAAAGTCGGAATGATGTCGGACTTTAAGTCGCAGGGCAAAGTCCGATCTACAGTTGTACGACTGTCGTGTCGTACCAGTGTGAACCCGGCCTCAGAGCGTGCAATCACCTGTGAATCAAATAAATACACCCATCAAGTCCACTTAAAATGTTACAAGCAAAATTTGTGCAATCTAGTGCTTCCTTTCATGCGTTGCACCACCAAATGCTTCACCCAGATATCAATGATCTCTACATTTTCAGAGATCTGCAGCACTGAACTTAAAGAAAACGTAAGCCCAACATTTCTTATTCCTGATGTACCATGTACTTGTATGAAAATGTATCCTGTTCTCTTTGTATTGCTTTCTATGTGTGAAATCCTTGGTGTTTCTGCCAGCCACTCCAATGCTTTAACAACTGATCACACTGGGCATGACAGCACAGCATGGTCAGTTTTCAAGTTGTGCTGAGAACTTGGCCTGCTCTCCTCCAATTATCAGACTGATGCTGACATGCACCCCCGTGCACAGCCATTCACTGGGAAAAGCAGTGTGCTGCTGCTTCACCCCCCAAGCGCTCTAAGATCCTTATGCAGCTGAGAACAGAGGGAATGTGACCAACTGAAGTAAGGGTTCACATATACTTTACTTTAATAGATGTCAGTACAGCAGCTCCCGCATCACGCTCACAGCTCACAAAATAAGTCACTGGTAACCTTAGAGAACACAAGGACAAAGGCAGACCACATTGTGTAGTACCTCTAAAAACAATGTGCTTTAATTCTGCATTTACACTTGTCTGTTTCCAAGTGTGTGATTCCACTGAAATGAATGGAAACCCAATGCGAGTGCACTAACAGGCGTTTCAACTAAAATCATTGGAAATGCACATGTGTTAAACTGTACAAGGGTGAATGCAGTGTAAACACAGTGGAGAACACCCTAAGTGGATGTGACAGATGCAACATTTTAGGAACTGCAGAACTTTGACTTTGTACACAGTAAAGTTTATGTAGTTTAATGGCAAGAGAGTAAAAACAAAGTACATCCAGTAATCAGAAGTTCACCAGAGGGTGACCAGACTGATGGGCAGGCAGGAAGGCCTCTCTAAACGCATAAATGGCCAACCCTTGAAGATGTGGGGCTACAACAGCTAATGATAATTCAATACACCGCCCTCAGTGAAGAAAAATCAAGCTACAGTAGGCATGGGATCAAGGAGGTTGTAAAGTCTTAAGTTTTTTCACCATAATGCCTTCTATGCATTACGGTGAAAAACCTTCTTTGCTGCAGCTGCCCCCAGAGACCCCCCCCTCTTTTTTCTTACCTGAACCCGTCCGTTCCATCGACAAGCATGAGCCCAGCAACTCCAGCCGCAGTCTCTGTCCTCATTGGATAGATTGATAGCAGCAGGAGTCATTGGCTCCCGCTGCTGTCATTCAAATCCAATGACACGAAAGCGGAGCTGAGTCCTGCTGTTTGTGCCAATGGATGCAGCAGTGGGACTCAGGAGCGCGCCCGCACGGGTGCCCCATAAAAAGCGGCTCTCTGTGGGGGTACCCAATGAAGGGGAGGAGCGCCAGCCGGCCACCCCAGAAGAGGGTAGGGGCTGCTGTGTGAAAAACACTTGCACAGAGCAGGCAAGTAAAACATGTTTGCTATTTTTATTTTAAAAAATGCAAACCTTTACAACCCCTTTAAAACTAGAACTAGATGGATTTAGAGTAGAGCTGCACGATTATGACTAAAATGAGAATCACAATTTTTTTTCCCTTAGAATAAAGATCACGATTCTCGCGGTGTAACATTTTATTTCACATTATACAAAAAAATTGTCTAACTTTACTGTTTAGTTTTTTAAAAATTCATTAAAGTGTATTTTTTTTTTTTTAATTGCATTTAAAAGACCGCTGCGCAAATACGGTGTGACATAAAATATTGCAACAACCACCATTTTATTCTATAGGGTCTCTGCTAAATAAATAAAAAAATCTTATGTTAGGGTGTTCCAAGTAATTTTCTAGCAGAAAATAATTATTTTTTTACTTGTAAGCAACAAATGTCAGTAAAGGTTTGGTCTTTAAATGGTTAAACTTCCTTTGGTAAAAGAATGAAAAGATACATTGTTTCCACTTATTCTGGGTGCTGTGATAAAACTTGGCAGGCTGCCTGGATTTTTTTTTTTTTTTTTTCAGCTGTGAGAACTTATTATATGTACTTATTAGAAAGAATCATGACATATTGTTTTGGAGATCGGGATGGGAAAAAGATTGCGATTTCGATTCTTAACGATTAATCATGCATCTCTAATTGAGGGAAAGAAAATATGCCAGACAAGTCCAAAAGTGGTGTAAAAAACATGAATGAGATGAAGAAGGCTGCAACATGAACGTGGGGTCAAAAAAATCCACAGGAACTGCAAGATGCTATCAAGTAAGCATGATGCAAACTCTCCAAGAGAGCATCTCCAGCACCTGTGTACAATCCATGCCACAAACAATTCCATAATGAATGCAAAGGGCATCCTACTAGCGCACCTTATAAAATGCTCATCAAGTGTGAATGAGTATATAACCAACAAACCTCCATCTTTCTTAAGATCTGCTGCACGATTCAACAAACCTTAGTCTTTTCAAAGCAAATAACCTATTGTTTTGAACGGGTTTCCTTGACCACAGGGAGGGTGTAGGAAACTACTAAGCTCCGAGCCCTCCAGTTTTTTTTTCTTTGATTTTTTTTTTTTATTACACAGGAAAAGCAGACAATTAGATAATGGTTACACAGGGAGGTTGCCAGCATGTCTAACGGGTTGTTAAAAACCTCTAAAAACAGTCACCAAAAACACATGTAACTGTAATTCTCTCTGCTAAATTGATGATTGAATTGAAGCATACTAGGCTATTAAAATGGCAAGGTACAGATCTAACAATTCCATTTCCATAAACCAATTTTACAGCTAATCCATGACATAAATCTAGTCACAAGGACATAAAGAAATTACAACATTTACATTATGACCAGACAGTACTCATTCCATGAATATCTACTTTCAGTTGCTCAAAAAGCATATTAACTGTAGTTCATTATAAAACATTAACTGCAGGGGTGTAATGTACAAATACAGAGTAGCTTTTTCTTAAAATTATTTACCAAGCAAATTCAAAATCACAAGCATGACATACACTGTATTGTAATATTTCTCCCTGAAGCCTGAATTTAAAGTAGGGTAAATTATCCAAGGTACTCACACTGCAAAAAAAATGAACATTTCATAATGTCCACAGCATAAAAAAGGTCTGCTCAATGTACTAAACATCCAAAATTCTGCAAAGAATCACAATGAAGCAAGGTTTCCATACAAATAGAAATAAAACAAAAAACAGAATCGGCATCATACTGCTCAAACTTTGCACTGATTTCTGCGTGGTTACAACCAAATTTTTAGGATCACTTTAAACCCAAATTTGAAAGAAGCACTTATAGGAGAAGTAGGGCCTGTGGGTTACAGGAGAGCACTTTGTTCTGCACTCCTGTGACCCGTATTCAGCCAACAGCACTCAGTTAGTCCAGGCCCTGGAGAGATACAGACTTTAATGTTAGCATCCACCCAGAAGCTTAGACTGGCAGCTGGCTCAGCCTCTCAGCACGCTGCTGAGAACCTGAGCCAGCCATTTCCATCTCCTTCTCCGCTCGGCAGTCCAGTGAGCGCCGGAGGGTTAGAGCAGAGAGCCAGCGAATAATCACCAACTCTCTGAAGACTAAAAACCGAGCAATCAGCAGTCTTTGATCGCTCGGTTCTTGGTCTTAGAGGCGGGGGGGCCCGGGGGAAGGATGCAGCATCAGATCAATGCTGTATCCACCTAGGCGAGCATGTAGGGTTTGCCTTTTTTTTATATTTCAATACTTCTATTTTAAGCCAAATTCCAGGCGTGATCTTTATTGCACACTTACACAAGTCCAGCTTGACCAACGTAAGTGTGCATATCTCATACCTGGGGGGCCAATGGGGAAGATGACAATCATCATGGTAGTTGGCACTACTACAGTGACAGCTGCAATCTTCCAGGTCTTGTGCCGATTATCAAATCATCTTTGTTTATGAATACAAGGTGTTCTCCGCTGTTACCTTGATTAGCCGAACCAACTAATTTTGTGCCCACCCCCTGGTTTATTTTTATTTTAATACTAGAGCCCAACTTTTCATAACTGCATAGCCAAGCTCCCCCAACTGTGAACCAATGCCATGCACACTAACACAGTTATTTGGGAACTATAAACAACTTCTATGCTCAATGTTTTATGCTGGACTCCAAATCAATATATAAACAGTGATATTGTATGCAACTATCAAACTGTACCAACTTTCTTGCCAAATGTTGTGGCCATCCCCATTATTTGCATTCTCACTTAAATTAAAAATAGCTTCCCAGAACCTTTTATCCTGCATTTAAAGTAGGTTTAGCCACACTTTGTAATTGGTTGCTTGGTGCAAAGAACTCCATTTTCTCTAAACACAGCACTTAAATGCTTACTTTGACATTTCTAAAACATATAAATGCAGGCAATGATTGTTTAATGGTCCCATTCAAGCACAAATATAAATGCAGGGTTGACACTGCCAGTGTAAATAAGGGTTTAATAGATTTAGGTGGACCCCCACCTTGCCACATCCAATATACTGTAAGTACACAGAAAAAAGGCAGACTATCAGCACAACACAAGGCAGCTTGTCATAAAAATGATAACATTTTATATAAGTTTTTAACTTTTAACTGGAGAAAAAAAAATATTACAATTTTTAATACAGGCTGCCTCCTGTTGTGCTGATAAAGTCTGCTTTTTTTTGATAAGTAGGTTTCCTATTTTTCTTTGGAGGCTTAATACCACTCATTATCCAGCAAGATGGCAGTTGGAGAACTAAGGATAAGGCAAGCTACAGTAACAAAAGTAAATCCAAACACCAGCTAGGAGTTGAGAATAGGCTTTTTGGACCAGTGAGAGTAACAGAAAGCACCTCGTGCTGTCCTAACTTGCACAGGACTTTTAAAATTGCTCATTTTAACCACCTGCTGCCCGCCCACCGTCATATGACGGCGGCCCTTCCAGGTCCCCTAGGGTGCGCGCACGCCGCGTCACTCGGGTCCCGATGCGTGTGCCCAACGGCCGCGATGTCCGCTGGGCACCCGCTATTGCCCGGTAACCGAGCAGGACCGTGGATCTGTGTGTGTAAACACACAGATCCACGTTCTGTCAGATGGGAGGAGACCGATGGTGTGTTCCTTGTACAGAGGAACACAGATCGGTCTCATGCCCTTGTGAGTCCCCTCCCCCCCAGTTAGAATCACTCCCTAGCAACACGATTAACCCTACAGCGCCCCCTCCTGGTTAACCCCTTCATTGCCAGTCACATTTATACAGTAATCAATGCATTTTTATAGCACGAATCGCTGTATAAATGTGAATGGTCCCAAAAATGTGTCAAAAGTGTCCGATATGTCTGCCGCAATATCGCAGTCACGATAAAAAACGCAGATTGCCGGCATTACTAGTAAAAAAAAAAAAAAAAAAAAAAATAATAAAAATGCTATAAATCTATCCCCTTATTTTGTAGACGCTATAACTTTTGCGCAAACCAATAAATATACGCTTATTGCGATATTTTTTACCAAAAATATGTAGAAGAATACATATCGGCCTAAACTGAGGAAAAAATTTGTTTAAAAAAAAAAAAAAAAATTGGATGTTTATTATAGCAAAAAGTAGAGTGTTTTTTTTCAAACTTGTCACTTTTGTTTTGTTTATAGTGATAGAAATAAAAACCGCAGAGGTGATCAAATACCACCAAAAGAAAGCTCTATTAGTGGGGAGAAAATTATAAAAATTTCATTTGTGTACAGCGTTGTGTGACCGCGCAATTGTTATTCAAATTACGACAGCGCTGAAAGCTGAAAATTGGCTTGGACAGGAAGGGGGTGAAAATGCCCTGTATGGAAGTGGTGATCTGGTTATAACTTAGGTTAGGTGGGAATCAAACGGAATTAACCAACAAGGGTGTACTGCACTGCATTTAAAACAGTAAAATGTATTCAGATAGGCTCTTGCACTGCATAGTTGGTAAATATAAATGAGTTTGTACAATCAAATTGTAACGTGTGTTCCGCCATAGGGTATGTGTCAAAGAGCTTTTATTTGCCTTACAACTTGCATCTCTTCCCAAACAAGTCAAGAAAAAGCAAAAGCAGTTTAAAGAAAGTTAATGGAGCTTAGGAGGAGGTCAAATGCAGGTCAGGTGGTGGTTCGCTATAGGTCAAATGCACTTATCCAAAGATATTCTCTCTAAAGGCCTGTAAACACGATCAGACTTTTTAACAAACATGCAAATGAGCTGTTTTGGAGCAACATCCGACCGTGTGTACGCTCCATCGGACAAACTTTTTCTGTTTCCATCGGACTTTTGTTGGCTGTGCGAACGCACAAACTTTCCGGCAACAAAAGTCCAATGGAGCAAAGTCCGATCGTGTGTACACAAAAGCATCGGACTTTTGTACAAACTACAGTACCCAGCCGCAAGAATGTTTCCAGCGCAAACCCATTGCGCTGGTTCTCGGCGACAGGGTACTGTACATCTCGCTCTGGCTGCAATAGAAAAAACACATTTTTCTATTGCACGAGCGCGAGAGGGAACTCCCCTCTGGGGGCATACCAGGCCCTTAGGTCTTTTATGGATTTTAAGGGGAACCCCCTACGCCGAAAAAACGGCGTGGGGGTCTCCCCCAAATCCATACCAGACCCTTATCGGAGCACGCAGCCTGGCCGGTCAGGAAAGGGGGTGGGAAGCAGCGAGCGCCCCCCCTCCTGAGCCGTACCAGGCCGCATGCCCTCAACATGGGGGGTGGGTGCTTTGGGGGAGGGGGCGTCCTGCGGCCCCCCCCCCCCCCAAGCACCTTGTCCCCATGTTGATGAGGACAAGGGCCTCTTCCGGACAACCCTGGCCGTTGGTTGTCGGAGTGGCTTATCGGAATCCAGGAGCCCCCTTTAATTAGGAGGCCCCCAGATCCCAGCCCCCCACCCTATGTGAATGAGTATGGGGTACATCGTACCCCTACCCATTCACCTGGGGAAAAAAAAAGCGTCAATAAAAAAAACATACTACACGGCTTTTAAAAGTAATTTATTAGGCAGCTCCAGGGGTCTTCTTCCGACTCCGGGGGTCTTCTTCCGACTCCGGGGGTCTATCCGGCATCTTCTGCCGCCTCCTCCGCTATCTTCTGCCGCTCTTTTGCTAGCGGTGGCCTGGACCTCTGGATCGTCTTCTTCTCTCTTCTCTACTTCCAATGTTGACATCACGCTCTCTCCAGCTGGAATGCTCCCTGAGCGCTCTGCAATGGACTTATATAGGCGGAGGCATGCCGGGGCATGCTGGGACTGTGATCTCATAAGGGGGCGTGGTCATGTCATCGGATTCTGCTCCAGCAGGAACACAACAGGGATTGTGTCAGTGATGCATGCATCGTCACAGCTCACCAACCCTGTTGCCTCCTCAAATGGCGACAGTATAGTGCATGCATCCTTTATCAGCAGCCATTGGTGTAGAGAAAATAAGCCAAGCCACCCTGAGCATGTCGTTGTCCCATACTCACACAGGTACTCGTTGACGGCCCTCTGCTACATGTGTAGCCGCTGCAGCATTGCCAAAGTTGAGTTTCACCTGGTGGGCATATCACAATTTAGACAGTTTACAGGCAGTTGGGGTTGTGCCTCACCCTCACTTTCCTCCTCTGCTCTATCCGGCACCCAAGTCATGTCAGTGACATAATCATCCCCTCCTCATCATCACTGGAGCCAACTTGGCAATACGCTGTGACTGGGGGGAACATGACTGCCAAATTGTTGTTTATCAGTGTTCTCCCTTCTCTGTAGGCCAATGTTCCAACCTTCCCCAACCTCACAGTCAGAACCAACATCAGAATCAAGTAATGCCCCTGCCTCATCAAGGAGCAAGTGGCTGACACTGTGTTCAACTAACTCAGCTGACTTCCATGCAGGATGCTGGGGATATGACAGTAGTAGCTGTGGACAAGTCGTCAGAATAAGCCACTCTGGCAGCTGCGGTGGACTGCGCACTAGTCTCTGCTTGGGTGATAGAGGGTGAGGAGGATGAGGATGGTTTAGTAAGCCAGTCCACCACCTCCTCTGCATACTGTGACTAGATAGCACATGCAACATCACAATACAGAGAAAGTGGTACCCTATCTGAGGACAGACCACATGCACCTTTGCCTGTGGACACAGATGCTGCTGGCCCCCCTCACAGTGGCACAGGAACGTCCATCTCTTCTTTTTGGCCTCCTAGACATGATGGGACAGGGGGGGGGGGCTTATTACCGAAATGTAATAGAGACAGGGAAATGGGTAATTGAATGCACTTTAAACAATGAAAAGTGGTGTTTGGTGTGCTTTCACTAAAGAACTGCCGCCAACAGAAAAAAAAAAAAAAAACTGCACTGACACACTACAATATACTGCAGTAAAACGACACTGATACACTACAATATAATGCAGTAAAACTACACGAACAAACTACACCGACGCCACACTATCACTATATTCACACTACACTGACACTCTACACTCACAACAGAAAACTAACTCGCTAGTAGCAAGAACAGAGCCCTGTACTCTCTTCATTCAAATATCACACTGCAGATGGCTGCTTTGGGAAGGAATCTTTTATAGTGTGGGGCGAGTCTATGAGCAATGATTGCCCTAAGTCATCATGACTTTCTCCAATCACGGCTCTGACAGTGTTCTGTGCCCTGATTGGCTGAAGCAATGAAGGCTTTGCCCAATCAGGGCTTAGAATGCACTGTGTGGCACGCAGTGCATTATGGGGCGTTCGGTGTGCTGAACAAACAGTCAAACTCCCTGACAATTTGGAAGTTCACCAAATGGGCGAACAACCAATGTTCTGGGCAAACTTATGCTTGGCCCGAACCGTTCGCCCAACACTACTGATACTGCGCAACGGCTTGATATTTATAAGGCAAAATTGAAAAAAACATAGCCAATAGATGGCATGCATGCTTATGATCAAAGCATAAGCCATTTTCAAAAAGAAACATAACTGACAATACTATGGCATGTACAGTGCCTTGAAGTGTTCATACCCCTTGGAATTTTCCACAATTTGTCATGCTACAACCAAAAACGTAAATGTATTTTATTGGGAATTTATGTAATAGACCAACACAAAGTGGAACATAAGTAAAATAGAAGGGAAATGATAAATGGTTTTCCACATTTTTTTAAAATAAATATCTGAAAAGTGTGGCATGCATTTGTATTCAGCCCCCCTGAATCAATAGGTTTGTAAAACCACCTTTCGCTGCAATTACAGCTCCAAGTCTTTTTTGGGTATGTCTCTACCAGCTTTGCACATCTAGAGAGTGAAATTTTTGCCCATTCTTTTTTGCAAAATAGCTGAAGCTCAGTCAGATTGGATGGTGAGTGTCTGAACAGCAATTTTGTAGTTTCGCCACCGATTTTCAATTGGATTTAGGTCTGGACTTTGACTGGGCTATTCTAACACATAAAAATGCTTTGCTCTAAACCATTCCATTGTAGCTCTGGCTGTATGTTTAGGATTGTTGTCCTGCTGGAAGGTGAACATTTTCTCCCTTCTCAAGTCCGGCACATCACGGATCTTGTCGGCAGATTACTGGGAGGGGCTGGGGAAGACCCGGCTGTCATGGTGCACGTTGGCACCAATGACAAAGTCAGAGGCAGATGGAGTGTCCTAAAGAACGATTTTAGGGACTTAGGAGCTAAATTGAGGAAAAGGACCTCCAAGGTAGTATTCTCAGGAATACTACCGGTACATCGAGCCACACCAGAAAGGAAGAGGGAGATTAGGGAACTAAACAAGTGGCTGAAGAGTTGGTGTAGTAAGGAGGGGTTTGGGTTCCTGGAGGACTGGGCCAACTTCTCAGTCGGTAACCGGTACTATAGAAGGGACGGACTGCACCTAAATGAGGAGGGTACAGATCTGCTGGGAAGGAAGATGGCCAAAAAGTTAGAGGGGTTTTTAAACTAGGCGATGGGGGGGGGGGGGTCCAGAGGCAGAGATAGCCAGCACGGAAGATATTCCAGAGGGTAGTATTGGGGGCATTAGTGGTAGGTTAACCAAAGCACAAAAACACAAGGTGAGTATAGTAGCAAGTCCTAGTTGCAATCTCGAAACACCCAATATGAAGACAATATGCGACCGGTCTAAACTATGTGGCATGTTCACCAATGCCAGGAGCATGGCGGACAAGATGGGTGAACTAGAGATGCTGTTGTACGAGGAGGATTTGGATTTTGTGGGAATTTCAGAGACCTGGTTCAACAGCTCTCATGATTGGCTGGCAAACATTCAAGGGTATACCCTATACCGCAAGGATAGAGAGGGTAAAAAAGGGGGAGGGGTATGCCTATATATCAAGAATAATGTACAAGTGAATGTGAGAGATGACATCACTGAGGGAGCTAGAGAGGAGGTGGAATCCTTATAGGTAGAGCTCCAAAGGGATGAAGCTAAGGGGAAAATAATACTGGGAGTATGCTATAGGCCCCCTAACCTGAGGGAGGAAGTGGACATGGATCTCCTATCACAAATTGGATTAGCAGCAAGGATGGGAAGTGTTATCATAATGGGGGATTTTAATTATCCAGACATAGACTGGGCAGAGGGAACCGCGCATTCATTTAAGGCTCGCCAGTTCCTTAATGTCTTGCAGGACAATTTTATGGGTCAAATGGTAGACGCACCAACTAGAAATAAAACATTACTGGATCTACTGATTACCAACAATACAGACCTGATCACGGATGTGGAAATACGGGGCAATTTAGGTAACAGCGATCACAGGTCAATTAGTTTCAGTATAAATCACACAAATAGGAAACGTAAAGGGAATACAAAGACACTGAATTTCAAAAGAGCCAACTTCCCTAAACTACAAACCTTGCTAAAAGGCATAAACTGGGATAAAATATTAGGAACAAAGAATACGGAGGAGAGATGGGTTTGCTTTAAGAGCATATTAAATAAGGGCATTAGCCAATGTATCCCATTGGGTAATAAATTTAAAAGAGCGAACAAAAGTCCTGGATGGCTTAACTCCAATGTAAAAATGCATATAAAAGCAAAGGAGAAGGCCTTCAAAAAATACAAGGTTGAGGGATCATCCTCAGCATTCAGACTTTATAAAGAATGCAACAGGAAATGTAAGGGTGCAATTAGGACAGCTAAGATAGAACATGAAAGAAACATAGCGGAGGAGAGCAAAAAAAATCCCAAGAAATTCTTTAAGTATGTAAACAGTAAAAAAGGGAGGACAGACCATATTGGCCACATAAAGAATGAGGAAGAACATCTGGTTACAAAGGATGGGGAGATGGCGAAGGTATTGAATTTATTCTTCTCCTCAGTCTTCACGTGTGAATCGGGGGGCTTCAGTAACCAAAACTGCAGTGTTTATCCTCATGACACATCACAGGAAGCACCTCCATGGTTAACAGAGGACAGAATTAAAATTAGACTTGAGAAACTTAACGTTAATAAATCACCGGGACCAGATGGCTTGCACCCGAGGGTACTTAGGGAACTCAGTCAAGTGATTGCCAGACCGTTGTTCCTAATTTTTACAGATAGTCTACTGACTGGAATGGTACCAGCTGATTGGAGAAAAGCCAATGTAGCACCTATATTTAAAAAGGGCCCAAAATACATCCCTGTGAATTACAGACCAGTTAGCCTAACATCAATAGTATGTAAACTCTTTGAGGGGATGATAAGGGACTATATGCAGGATTTTAGTAATGAGAACGGTATCATTAGCAGTAATCAGCATGGATTCATGAAGAATCATTCTTGCCAAACCAATCTACTATCCTTCTATGAGGAGGTGAGTTGCCATCTAGATAAAGGAAGGCCCGAAGACGTGGTGTATCTGAATTTTGCAAAAGCATTTGACACAGTTCCCCATAAACGTTTACTGTACAAAATAAGGTCCGTTGGCATGGACCATAGGGTGAGTACATGGATTGAAAACTGGCTACAAGGGCGAGTTCAGAGGGTGGTGATAAATAGGGAGTACTCAGAATGGTCAGGGGTGGGTAGTGGGGTTCCCCAAGGTTCTGTGCTGGGACCAATCCTATTTAATTTGTTCATAAACGATCTGGAGGATGGGATAAACAGTTCAATCTCTGTATTTGCAGACGATACTAAGCTAAGCAGGGCAATAACTTCTCCGCAGGACGTGGAAACCTTGCAAAAAGACCTGAACAAATTAATGGGGTGGGCGACTACATGGCAAATGAGGTTCAATGTAGAAAAATGTAAAATAATGCATTTGGGTGGCAAAAATATGAATGCAATCTATACACTGGGGGGAGAACCTCTGGGGGAATCTAGGATGGAAAAGGACCTGGGGGGTCCTAGTAGATGATAGGCTCAGCAATGGCAGGCAATGCCAAGCTGCTGCTAACAAAGCAAACAGAATATTGGCATGCATTAAAAGGGGATCAACTCCAGAGATAAAAACGATAATTCTCCCGCTCTACAAGACTCTGGTCCGGCCGCACCTAGAGTATGCGGTCCAGTTCAGGGCACCAGTCCTCAGGAAGGATGTACTGGAAATGGAGCGAGTACAAAGAAGGGCAACAAAGCTAATAAAGGGTCTGGAGGATCTTAGTTATGAGGAAAGGTTGCGAGCACTGAACTTATTCTCTCAGGAGAAGAGACGCTTGAGAGGGGATATGATTTCAATTTACAAATACCGGACTGGTGACCCCACAATAGGGATAAAACTTTTTTGCAGAAGAGAGTTTAACAAGACTCGTGGCCACTCATTAAAATTAGAAGAAAAGAGGTTTAACCTTAAACTACGTAGAGGGTTCTTTACTGTAAGAGCGGTAAGGATGTGGAATTCCCTTCCACAGGCGGTGGTCTTAGCGGGGAGCATTGATAGCTTCAAGAAACTATTAGATAAGCACCTGAATGACCACAACATACAGGGATATACAATGCAATACTGACACGTAATCACACACATAGGTTGGACTTGATGGACTTGTGTCTTTTTTCAACCTCACATACTATGTACTTTAATAAGTCTTACAAAATCACAGGTTTTCTTTTAAGATTGCACTGTATTTGGCTCCATACATCTTCCCATCAACTCTGACTAGCTTCCCCATCCCTGCTGAAGAAAAGCATCCCCACAACATGATGCTGCCACCACCATGTTTCACTCTGGGGATGGTGTGTTCAGCAAGATGTGCAGTGTTAGTTTTCCGTCACACACAGCGTTTTGCTTTTAGGCCAAAAAGTTCAATTTTTCCCCCACATGGCTTCTCGCAAACTGCAAACTGACGTCTTAAGGCTTTCTTTGTGCCACTCTTCCATAAAGGCCAGATTTGTGGGGTGCACGACCAATAGTTGCCCTGTGGACAGATTCTCCCACCTGGGCTGTGGATCTCTGCAGCTCATCCTGAGTTACCTTAGCTGCTTCTGTAATTAATACTCTCCTTGCCCGGCCATTCAGTTTAGGTGGACCGCCATGTCTTGGTAGGTGTGCAATTGTGCCATACTCTTTCCATTTTCAGATGATGGATTGATCAGTGCTCAGTGAGATATTCAAAGCTTGTGATATTTTTTTTATAACCTAAAACTGCTTTAACCACTTCAGCCCCGGAAGGTTTTACCCCCTTCCTGACCAGAGCACTTTTTACAATTCGGCACTGCGTCGCTTTAACTGCTAATTACGCGGTTATGCAATGCTGTACCCAAACGAAATTTGCATCCTTTTCTTCCCACAAATAGAGCTTTCTTTTGATGGTATTTGATCACCTCTGGCGTTTTTATTTTTTGCGCTATAAACGGAAAAAGACCGAAAATTTTGAAAAAAAAATGATATTTTCTACTTTTTGTTATAAAAAAAATCCAATAAACTCAATTTTAGTCATACATTTAGGCCAAAATGTATTCGGCCACATGTCTTTGGTAAAAAAAATGTCAATAAGCGTATATTTATTGGTTTGCGCAAAAGTTATAGCGTCTACAAACTAGGGTACATTTTCTGGAATTTACACAGCTTTTATTTTATGACTGCCTATGTCATTTCATGAGGTGCTAAAATGGCAGGGCAGTATAAAACCCCCCCAAATGACCCCATTTTGGAAAGTAGACACCCCAAGGAAATTGCTGAGAGGCATGTTGAACCCATTGAATATTTATTTTTTTTGTCCCAAGTGATTGAATAATGACAAAAAAAAAAAAAAAAAAAATTACAAAAAGTTGTCACTAAATGATATATTGCTCACACAGGCCATGCGCATATGTGGAATTGCACCCCAAAATACATTTGGCTGCTTCTCCTGAGTACGGGGATACCACATTTGTGGGACTTTTTGGGAGCCTAGCCGCGTACGGGGCCCCGAAAACCAAGCACCGCCTTCAGGATTTCAAAGGGCATAAATTTTTGATTTCACTCCTCACTACCTATCACAGTTTTGAAGGCCATAAAATGCCCAGATGGCACAAACCCGAAACTGTGATAGGCAGTGAAGAGTGAAATCAAAAATTTACGCCCCTTAGAAAGCCTAAAGGCGGTGCTTGGTTTTCGGGGTCCCGTACGCGGCTAGGCTCCCAAAAAGTCTCACACATGTCGTATCCCCGTACTCAGGAGAAGCAACAGAATGCATTTTGGGGTGTAATTTCACATATTCCCATTGCATGTTTGAGCAATATATCATTTAGTGACAACTTTGTGCAAAAAAAAAAAAAAAAAAAAATTGTCTTTTTCCTGCAACTTGTGTCACAATATAAAATATTCCATGGACTCGACATGCCTCTCAGCAAATAGCTTGGGGTGTCTACTTTCCAAAATGGGGTCATTTGGGGGGGTTTTGAACTGTCCTGGCATTTTATGCACAACATTTAGAAGCTTATGTCACACATCACCCACTCTTCTAACCACCTGAAGACAAAGCCCTTTCTGACACTTTTTGTTTACATGAAAAAATTATTTTTTTTGCAAGAAAATTACTTTGGACCCCCAAACATTATATATTTTTTTAAAGCAAATGCCCTACAGATTAAAATGGTGGGTGTTTCATTTTTTTTTTCACACAGTATTTGCGCAGCGATTTTTCAAACGCATTTTTTGGGGAAAAAACACACTTTTTAAAATTTTAATGCACTAAAACACACTATATTGCCCAAATGTTTGATGAAATAAAAAAGATGATCTTAGGCCGAGTACATGGATACCAAACATGACATGCTTTAAAATTGCGCACAAACGTGCAGTGGCGACAAACTAAATACATTTTTAAAAGCCTTTAAAAGCCTTTACAGGTTACCACTTTAGATTTACAGAGGAGGTCTACTGCTAAAATTACTGCCCTCGATCTGACCTTCGCGGTGATACCTCACATGCATGGGGCAATTGCTGTTTACATTTGACTCCAGACCGACGCTTGCGTTCGCCTTTGCGCGAGAGCAGGGGGGGACAGGGGTGCTTTTTTTTTTTTTTTTTTTTTTTCTTTATTCATTTTTTGATTTTTTATCTTATTTTTAAACTGTTCCTTTCATTTTTATTTTTTTTTTATCATTTTTATTGTTATCTCAGGGAATGTAAATATCCCCTATGATAGCAATAGGTAGTGACAGGTACTCTTTTTTGAAAAAATTGGGGTCTATTAGACCCTAGATCTCTCCTCTGCCCTCAAAGCATCTGACCACACCAAGATCGGTGTGATAAAATGCTTTCCCAATTTCCCAATGGCGCTGTTTACATCCAGCGAAATCTAAGTCATGAAATGCTCGTAGCTTCCGGTTTCTTAGGCCATAGAGATGATTGGAGCCATTCTGGTCTCTGATCAGCTCTATGGTCAGCTGGCCGAATCACCGGCTGCATTCTCAGGTTCCCTGTTGGGCCAGGAGAGGCAGAGAAAAACATGGAAGACGGTGGGGGGGGGGGAATCCCTCCCACTGCTTGTAAAAGCAGTCTAGAGGCTAATTAGCCGCTAGGATTGCTTTTACATGAAAGCCGACCGCTGGCTGAAAAGAATGATACCAAGATGATACCTAAACCTGCAGGCATCATTCTGGTATAACCACTCAGAGTCCAGCAACATACCAGTACGTTGCTGGTCCTTGTATTGTAAACTTTTTTTTCATGCAGCCTGTGGGCTGAACGAAAAAAAGATATTGATCGGTGGGTATGCCCACCATTAGAATACCTCCCTTCATCCACCCACTTCTAATGATGGGCATACATGCACCATTTATATATGCCGAAGCATGGGGGCATCCTCCCGCAAAAGGCAGGAGCAAATTGCTCCTCCACCCACTGCTGCCCCCACGCTTCGGCATATATGCTGAAGTATGTAACTGTGGTGGTGAAATCACCTCCGACAGCGCTGGAGTCACGGCTTTATATATCGTGGGAGCAAACGCTGTTGCTGTCAAGATAAATAAATCCGCTCTGCAGCTGAATGGCGTACCTGAAAACAAAAAAGTGGTTAACAATAAAAAAACAAAGTATAAAAAAATTGCATACCTATAAAGCAAACATGATAAAAACATAACAATAAAACATTGCAGTATAGAATACAATAAAAAAAGAGCAGAACAATAGAGAGAGAATAGAGAGAGAGAACAATAAAACGACAACTATTTTTGGTTTTTTTATTTTATATTTTTTTTGTATTTTTTTTTTTTTTTTTAACTTTTTTTTTAGTAACTTTAACTTTTAACTGTAACTGTACCAGGTTTGGGTCTCTCAAAATGCGATGGCATCTTGGGAGACCCTGTGTTAGTGTGCCTAGTCTGTGCCGTGCTGAACCCTACGCTAATACTCCACTAGTGTATGGTAGTGTTCAAAACATTCACCAATGCATAGACCAGGATTGTCAGGACAGGAGGGACAATAATACCGGGTGTCACGCCTAAATCCGCGCTTGCTGCAGACACGACATCTTTTTTGGGGGGCTCGTGGGTAGGGGTACTCTGGAGGACATAAGGAAAATGCCTTCCATGCAGGCGGCTTACTGCATTTGGTTGGGGAAGGTGAGGTGGAGCACCGTCTGGGTACAGAAGGGCTCTGACGATCTCTTCCTGGAATTTAAGGAAGGATCCAGTCTGTCCTGAAGCTCTTTATAGCACATGAGCATTCAGCAAAGCCAATTGAAATAAATAAACAGACACTTTTTTGTACCAACGTCTGGCCTTACGGGCAATTAGGTACGGCGCCAACAACTGGTCGTTGAGGTCCACCCCTCCCATATTAAGGTTGTATTCGTGGACACAGAGGGGTTTCTCCACAACACCAGTCGCCGTAGTAATTTGGGTCGTCGTGTCTGCATGAAGGGAGGTAAGAACGAAAACATTCTTATTGTCCCTCCACTTCATAGCGAGCAAATTATTATACTGCAAGCAGGCTCTCTCCCCCAGCCTAAGACGGGACTCTACAAGCCGCTGGGGAAAGCCCCGGCGATTAGGTCGCACGGTGCCACATGCTCCAATCTGATGATCAAACAAGTGACTAAAAAGTGGCACGCTCGTATAATAATTGTCCACGTACAAGTGGTACCCCTTTCCGAATAAGGGTGACACCAAGTCCCACACTATCTTGCCAGCGCTTCCTATGTAGTCAGGGCAGTTTATCGGCTCTACGTGACTATCTTTGCCCTCGTAAACCATAAATCTACATGTATAGCCTGTGGCCCTGTCACAGAGCTTATACATCTTGACCCCGTATCTGGCACGCTTGCTGGGAAGGTACGGTTTGAATGACAAGCGGCCAGAAAACTTAATCAGGGACTCATCAACGCAGACAACTTGATGGGGAGTAAACAAGTCTGCAAAACACTGGTTGAAGTGGTTTACGAGGGGCCGAATTTTGTAGAGCCGATCGTATGCAGGGTCTCCACGAGGACGACAGAGTTCATTGTCGTTGAAGTGCATGAACCGCAAAATCTGCTCGTATCGTGCCCTGGTCATGGAGGCAGAGAACACGGGCATATGGTGAATTGGGTCAGTGGACCAATATGACCGCAACTCACTCTTTTTGGTTATGCCCATGAGGAGGGAAAGGCCCAGAAAGGTCTTAAATTCGGAGACCGTAATTGGTCTCCAATCTCTGGCAAGGGAGGACTGGGGAATAGTGGTGATGTGTTGACCAGCGTACAAATTGCTTTGGTCCACAATAGATCTATAGAGATCTTTGGTGAAAAACAGCGAATAAAAATCAAGTGGCGTAAAGTCAACTGTTTCCACCTGAATTCCGGGTTGGCCAGTGAAAGGGGGAAGTACGGGTGCTGCAGAAGTGGTGGGTTCCCAATTCGGATTGGCGAATGCAGCACTTGTGCTTGCCACCTCGCCAGCTTGAACTGCACTTATGGAACTCGCCACGTCACCACGTGATACTGCAGTGCTGGATGTACGACCAGGGTGTACTAGGCCGCTGGTGCTTGCCAGTTCACCAGGAGGAGTAGCGGCACTAGTACTTCTCTGCTCCACACGAGAGCCCTGCGGTTCTTGCACTTCAAGGACAGAAGAAGTTCGGGGTCTGGTACGCCTGACCCTAGCAGGGACCACAACTCCGTCGTCAGAGCTATCTGTCATGGAGCCGCTGTCCTCTACAAGTTCGTATTCTGAGCCTGAACTTGACAGATGAGTGACTTCCTCTTCACTATCTGTCATACTCAGAAACGTGTAGGCCTCTTCACTAGTGTACCTTCGATTTGCCATTTTGGCCTCTAAATTTAGGGGTACACTAGTGAGACTCACAGGCAAAAAAGCTCCTGACTGTTAGCGACTGATTCAAAACGCTACCAAAAAACTGTTAGCGATCGCAGGGATCAGGCCTGACTCTGCGATCGCTGCCGTTATGTGTGCTTAGTGTTTTGTAAGTGTCAGTTATCGATCGATACTGCACTTGGGTGGGCTGGGCTGGGCCGAGGGGCAAAACGCAGGTGCTAGCAGGTATCTGGGCTGATCCCGCTAACACTGTGTTTCAGGGAACCCTAAACTGCTGGGGAGTATAGATCTGATCGGATCAGATATCGATCCGTTCAGATACTATAGCACTAAGGGAGGTGTATGCTGCGTGCGTGGGTTTTAGCGGTACTGCGCTAACCTGACGCTGCCTGGGGCGACGCAGACCTTATCAGATCCTAAAAACTTAACTTATATCACCGCCGGGCAATTAGGGGGTTAAACCTTTATAAGGTAATAAACGGCGGGTGCCCTAAAACTATAATAAACTATAATAAACTGTAATAAACTATAATAAACTACAAAAAACAAACTAGCTAACCAGCGTCACCCGTAACACTTATACGGTGATCGCTGGTGAAAGGGTTAACTAGGGGGCAATCAAGGGGTTAAAACCTTTAGCAGGTAGTATATGGGGGTCCCTGTCGCTATAAAACACTGACAGCGAACCTATATACTTACCTCCCTAACTAGCGTCACCTGTGTCACTAATACAGCGATCAGAAAAACGATCGCTTAGCGACACTGGCGACGGGGGGTAATCAAGGGGTTAACTTTTATTAGGGGGGGGTTAGGGGGGTACCCTGGACCTAAAGGGGGGTACCCTAGACTTAAAGGGGGCTAACCTAACTGCCCTAACACTTGTAACTGACACAAACTGACACCAATGCAAAAAAAAAAAAAAACTGCTATTGGTGTCAGAGTGACAGGGGGTACAGGGGGGTGATCGGAGGGTGACTGGGGGGTGAAAAGCGTGCCTGCGTGTTCTACTGTAAGTGTAGTGTTGGTGCACTTACTTGGATGTCTTCTCTCCTCTGCGCCGGGACGAAAAGACCGGCTCGAGGAGGGATGACATCACTTCCTTTCCCTCGGTTTACATTACAGAGGGAAAGGAAGCGTTTACATTCGCCGGGAGCGATCGGGAGGGGGTGGCCAACAATGGATGGCCTCCCCCTCACCTCTCATCGCCCGCGAACGAGAGCCGACCGCCTATGGCACCGGGGGGGTCCGATCAGACCCCCCACCCGCGGGAGGCAGATCACGTACAGGTACGTGATTCTGCCTGCCCGTGCCATTCTGCCGCCGTATATATGCGTTAGGCGGTCGGCAAGTGGTTAAACTTCTCCGCAACTTTATTCCTCACCTGTCTGGTGAGTTCATTGGCCTTCATGATGCGGTTTGTTCACAAAGGTTCACTAAAGGTTCTCTAACAAACCTCTGAGGGCTTCACAGAACAGCTGTATTTATACTGAGATTAAATTACACAAAAGGTTGACTCCATTTACTAATTAGATACTTCTGAAGGAAATTGCTTTCACTTGATTTTAGTTAGGGGTATCAGAGTAAAAGGGGGCTGAATACAAATGCACGCCACGCTTTTCAGCTATTTGTAAAAAAAATTGGAAAACCACTTATTTCCCTTCCACTTCACAAATATGTGCCACTTTGTGTTGGTTTATCACATAAAATCCCAATAAAATACATTTACTGTTTTGGTTGTAACATGACAAAATGTGGAAAATTTCCACATACAGGGACTGTATAGACGTGTATAGACTGTATAGACGTGCTAAAATTAACCCAGCAACAGTAGTTAATGATGTATTAAGTGTAAAAAATGTAAGTGAACAGAGCTAAACATGGTGTCCTGCAGCTACATACCTGTTTACAGAACCGCAAGAAGCCTATGGAATAAGTCTTTCCCCACAGGCAGCATGTACCATACATGCAGCTGGACCTGGTGATGCAAGGAAAAAAATACAGATAGAATGTACATCATTACCATATAACTTAATTTTAAACAGGACATAAAGAAAAACCTGCTCTAAGAGAAATATTGGGGTCATTATTCTTGACCTCCTGAAAATGGCTGCTTCCTGGCAGTCTGTTCATTATCAGATTTAATTAATGAGTCACCAACCCAGAGAAAGCATGAGTTTTAAGTGAAGTCATAGGTTTTTATATGCAGACTTTTTCTGGGTCACTTACAAAATATAGAAGCAACTGTATTACCATGACAGCCAGGTAACCAACAATGGCAGCATGCATATTCCTCTCAGCATGTTTGAACTTTTCTGTAAAATACAGTGTAAGTCATCAGATCTATTTTTCACCTTAAAAAAAAAAAAAAAAAAAAAAAACTCCATTCAAAGGGCTCTTGTACATGGGCAGAGTTGCCTGTATACGCATATTTTAGTGTCCCAAAGCCCCTGGTCCTGCATACAGCTCCCCGTAGACATAAATGGATGAAGGCGGCTGTACGCAACTACTTGCATCAAGTAAAGCATGTGCACAGATGTAATGTCCCAAAAGGAGGGGGGTGGGGGGGGGGTGTGGGCACAAAACCCATGTTGGCAATCACAGAGGTCAGACGTTTCTTGTAGTTGACCACCAGGTTTGCACACATCTCAGGAGGGATTTTGTCCCACTCCTCTTTGCAGATCCTCTCCAAATCATTAGGGCTCTGAAGCTGACATTTGGCAACCCGAACCTTAAGCTCCCTCCACATAATTTTCTATGGGATTAAGGTCTGGAGACTGGCTAGGCCACTCCAGGACCTTAACCGATTCGGCCTCGGAAGATTTTACCCCCTTCCTGACCAGAGTACTCTTTGCGATTCGGCACTGCGTTGCTTTAACTGACAATTGCACGGTCGTGCAACGTTGCACCCAAACAAAATTGACGTCTTTTTTCCCCACAAATAGAGCTTTCTTTTGGTGGTATTTGATCACCTCAGCTGTTCTTATTTTTTGCGCTATAAACAAAAAAAGAGCGACAATTTTGAAAAAAAAAACGCAATATTTTTTACTTTTTGCTATAATAAATATCCCCCAAAAATACATAAAAACAATTTTTTCCTCAGTTTAGGCTGATATGTATTCTTCTACATATTTTTGGTAAAAAAAAAAAAAAAAAAAAAAAAAAAAAATCGCAAGAAGCGTATATTGATTGGTTTGCGCAAAAGTTATAGCGTCTACAAAATAGGGGGTAGTTTTATGGTATTTTTATTAATTTTTTTTACTAGTAATGAAGGTGATCTGCAATTTTTATCAGGACTGCGACATTATGGCGGACAATTTTGACACATTTTTGGGACCATTGGCATTTTTACAGCGATCAGTGCTATAAAAATGCACTGATTACTGTAAAAATGTCACGGGCAGGGAAGGGGTTAACACTAGGGGGCGATCAAGGGGTTGTGTTCCCTAGTGTGTGTTCTAACTGAAGGGGGGAGTGGACTGTGTAAGGGAAGAGATAGAGCCCTGTTCATACCCTGTATGAACAGACGATCTGTCACTTCTCCCCTCAGAGAGCCGGAAACTGTGCCCCGAGTGATCACGGGAGCCCAGTGGTGATCGTGACCGCCGGGCACTCGCATCAGCTCCGTGGGCGAGCAGCACAATGTCGTTTCCCCCAGCCGCGCCATTCTGCTGCAGTACAACTGCAGCGACTGGTCGGCAAGTGGTTAACGTGCTTCTGTTTGAGCCACTCTTTTGTTGCCTTGGCCATGTGTTTTGAGTCATTATCATGCTGGAATACCCATCCACTATCAATTATTCAGCTGCGGGATCGGGGCACCACCAGTGCACAGCTTGCTTAGGCATGGCAGCAGGCAGGTGTGAGTTCATCTGCACGCACAGTGAGGTGAAGACTTTTTGAGGATGGCCTGGTGTCAAGAAGGGCCGCAAAGAAGCTACTTCTCTCCAGGAAAAACATCAGGGACAGACTGATATTCTGCAAAAGGTACAAGTATTGGACTGCTGATTGTTTGGGCCATCCTGAAAAAACCTTGTATGGAGAAGGAAAGGTGAACACTACCATCAATCCTGTGTCATGCCAACAGTAAAGCATCCTGGGACCATTCATGCGTGGGGATGCTTCTCAGCCAAGGGAGTGGGCTCACTCGCAATTTTCCATCTCTACTATATTCACAGTGCTGTCCTATGATCATATCATTCTATTTACAGCAGCAAAAAATGTGCAGTGGACTCATTAAGGAAATATATGCAGTAAATAAATTATACCATCATACAATACTGCTATTCAAAGTCCAAATAATAAATGTCCGTATGTGAGTGGCACTGGCTGCATTAGGTTTTATGAAAATCCAAAAGGCTCATCACAGGTTGAAGACTAGGATCTGTTATGAATGGAAGAGGCCTCCTTGTGGGAATCCTGAGACATCCTTCATATAGCCAATGCCCCATCTCAGACTCTTCAAAGACGCTTACATCCCCCTGACTTCCATGGGCCTCTACGTCAACGTATATGAATCACAGATCTGAGGAGTGTGCACACAGTGATTGAAGGAGAGTGCTGGAGGAGTGGATGAGCTGTCTGTTTTCCTGCAAAGACCCAGGAGGGTAATAGCCACAAGCCTATGGAGACTTTGTAGCTGAAAGGCACAAAGTCAAACATCCGGTGAGTGTTACAAGACACAGGGTGGTGTACGAGGCACTTTATGTATGCACATAGGAGCACTGAAGCACTTTGGATTTGGAGCACTATAAGAAGAATTTTTGAAGCACTTTATGAATTATTTTAGATAATCTCACATACGGACATTTATTATTTGGACTTTTAATAGCAGTATTGTATGATGGTATAAATTATATACTGCATATATTTCCTGAATGTGTCCACTGCACATTTTTTGCTGTTATAGATAGAATTATATGATCATAGGACAGCACTTTGAATATGGTAGAGACATTTAATACCAGGACTATGCAATAAAAATAGTGCTGCGCTGTACTCAAACAAATAATAAAAATAGTGCAAATGTGCAAGATAAAGTGACAGTGCAAAAAATACCAAATATTCATCAAATAGAGGCAATGCCTGTGACTGATCGACAACAGGTAACCTCAACTGTCGATAGAGGTTAGCAGGTATGTAATACAAAAAGATGTCACATTGTCTGAATTCTTCTCGTTTGTGGAAACAATAATATTATCAATCATAACAAAAATCCACGTAAATGCTGTATAGTGCGGAAAACTTTATACAACGTGAACAGGTGAAATAAAGTGCTGATACATCCGTGGTACTCTTTTATATAATGTGCAAAGCAAAAAATAGTAACTGTATATCATCAGTGTAAAATAGTTATGCAAAGTGCTGGTGACCACTCTCTTGAATGGAGTGCAAATAACTCTTCGGTGCAATATAGTATATGAGTATCCCCTTACCTTACTGCTGTAAGGTAACAGCATATAAAAATATCTTTATGGGTGGTCAGTGTATTCCCTGTGGGTCTGGATGCCTTTGAGCCTCTCAGTATGGCGTTTCCGAATGTATGGTCTGTGTCTGCAATCAGAAGCCCCCCGCCCTTTTTTTTTTTTGCCAAATACGGCTATAAGGTGAGCCTCGTACGTAGGCAGGGGGAGGAATAGAGAGGATGTTCATTTATTAATAGCAGCAAACAATTAAACAGGGTATTCACATTAAAAAACAGTGAAACAGGCATGTAAAAAATGAGCAGTGAGCTCGCCTGACATCACTTCCGGTGCCTAATGTCCGACGTGTTTTCATCACGATCACGCAACTTCATCAGGGGATCTCTATTGGCTCTGGAAGTGTATTTATATATGGTTATTGATTTGTATATATGGCGGCCATTTTCGTGTAGCTCCGGTTGCCAGAAGTAGAGCGGCGGCCATTTTCTTAGGGATATCTAACCATAGTCTATCATCAGCATAGAGTAAACAAGCCGCGGCCATTTTCATGTGGCTCTAAAGCCGGAAATGGGGGCAGCAGCCATTATCTTGTGGATGCCTGGCCATAGTAAATGAACATACTATATTTAATGGTAAAAAAAAAAACACGACCTACTTGCAATGGCAGCTGGAAATATGAGAACAGTAAATATTGTGCGGCAATTGAACCATAAAAAACCACACAGCCATTGCACCGGAATTCAATATATAGATATGCATAAAAAATATAACATAATGAAAAATGCCAGCAATAAACTAATACATAAAAAAATATATATAAAAATTATATTAAAAAAATTATATACAAAAAAAAGGGGGAAATAAATCGAGCAGGATGGTGTAGGAATAAAATGAAGCTCCTACCACATGTGTAAAACAATGGGTCTAGGTCATGATACCCAGATTGGTATGCCACACAAAAAAAATTATATAAGGACCTTGGTCTGAAAAATCACATAGAAAAAAAGTTGCATTAAAAAAAAAAAAAAAAAAAAAATGCATAAAATCTAAATAGACATGAGGCAATTGAGATATAAAAAATGCACCAGAAATGGCATCAGTAAGCATATATACATGTGAATGTAGAGAAAAAGATAAAGGCAGTAAAAAGGTATGCAAATAGGATAAATATAACAAATGACAAAAAATCCTAAAAATCGCTAATAAAGCAGTTCAGGTCAAATTCTATATTCAGGCCCGAGGTGCAAAGGTGTCTAACGTAAATATCCACTTAGATTCTAATTGGCTCAAAGTTCCCACTTTGTGGCCCCCACGCCAATAACTCACATAGGGTTCTATTCCCCAAAATTTAAATTGGGTAGGATCTTTATTGTGGTATAGGGCAAAGTGTTTGGATACGTTGTGCTTATCGGACTCTTTTAGTATATTTTGTACATGTTCTCTTATACGTGTTTTGAGGGGTCTCTTGGTCCGTCCTACATATTGTAGCCCACAGCTGCACTCAAGGGCATACACTACTCCCTCTGTATTGCAGCAAATACATGCATTAATCTCGTGGGTATTTCCTGTGCTTGTGGAGATAGGGTCAGGGATGCTCTTTAAAGTTTTGTCACGAATGGTGGGGGCTCTTCTGTATACAAATTTTGGAAGGGTGGGGAGGATATCTCGTATCAGATGTCTATCGGCCAGTAAGATGCACCAATGGCATTTGATAATTTTCTCGATTTGTTTGTGTTGAGTACTGTAATCAAAGATGATCGGTATCATGTCTTTTGAGGCTTCATGTTTTTTCTCATCTTTAATGCGTTCACAGTGATCCATGTCAGCCACGTCTGCAATTTTTTTGGAAATAAATTCATTATCGTAACCTTTTTCTATAAATCTGTGTCCCATGATTTTGGCCTGGGCCGTAAACAAATCTTTGAGGGTACAGTTCCGCCTTAAACGCATTAGTTGACCTTTTGGTATGTTGTATGTTGTAGCTGTTTCTGTCTACATTTTTGAAATGTGTTCTGGAAGATCGCGGTTTTCTTGCAGGATCTCTAGATCTAGGAACGTGATCTTTTTATCGATTTCCCAAGACAGCTTTAGATTTCTATTGTTTACATTTAGTTCCTCAAGAAAATTCAATAGAATTTCTTGTTCACCCTTCCATAGGATTAAAAATATCAACATATCTATGGAAGATAAATAACCCTTGTAGGCAGTTAGAGAAAATTTTCTCTTCTTCCCATTGTGCCATAAAAAGGCCTGCCACACTGGGATCAAATTTTGCTCCCATGGCGACTCCCGTTTTTTGAAAGTAGTAGTTACTATTGTACCAAAAATAGCTGTTTTTTAGGCAAGAATCAAGACACTTCACAAGGTATTTTCTTTGGACACACGGTAGCGTTATGTGTTTCCTAAGTCCCCACTTTACTGCTTCACAGGCCTGGTGATGCAGTGTGACTGTATATAGTGAAGATACATCTGCTGTGGCCATCCACCAAGGGCCCTCTCCTTTAGGGATGTCTTCCAAGATTTGTAGCATCTGCTTGGTATCTCTTAAATAGGCTTGGGTCTTTTGTACTGACAGCTGTAATAGTCAATCTATTTCCCCATTCTGGCCGTAAGCGAGTCTATCCCGTTGACTATTGGTGTAGGCGGTGGGTTGGTTTTATCTTTATGTATCTTCGGGAGTGAATACAAGATTAGTGTGGGGCATGACTCTGGTATGAGATATTTGGCCTCCTTTTTATTAAGAATGTTTCTTTTCATGCCCAAGTGGACAGTCTGTTCTAGAGCTTTCTTGCATTTGAACATGGGATTACCCAATAGGTGGCTATATGTATCCTCATCTTGTAGTAATAGGTGCATGTTTCACTGTATTGTTCTATGGAAAGAACCACAATACCTCCACCTCTATCCGCCGGACGGATTACTAGATCTTTCCTTTTTGCAAGTTTGCGTATTCCACTTTTTATGTGTTTGGGTTTTTAATATAACCCCCCCCACTAATAAAAGCAGTGATTTGGAGAGCCTCATGAGAAAATTAGGCTATAGTATGTAGATGGTGGTTAGCTTATGGTGGAATATAACTACCTTCGAACGATATCTGAAAGGTAGCATTGTCCCGAGACGCCTTAGATGGGACATAATACCTAATGATGGCTTGACGGACCAGGAATCCATTGATGAATGGTTCAAGTTTTTTAATAGCAAAGGCTTGGAACTTTTAACATTTTTACTAGAAAGAAAACAAAAAAAGATGAAGATGATAAATCAGATTATATCAGAAGTCAAGGAGGAATTAGATGCATACAAAGAAACAGCAGAATTTTCCACTCTTACAGCCAAACCAGGGGCGGCTCCAGACAATTTTTTTGGGGGGTGCTGTGTGGGTGCTGGGGGAAAAAAATGGTGGAGCTCATGTGGTGCCACCAGTGACCGCAATCCCGTGGCCAAAAGTGGCACCGCGTTCCCGTGGCATGGCCAAAAGTCATCAAAGGTAAGCGTGACTGAAAACTGGGTGTTTCTTCACAGTCTTTCCCCTTTATATAAACAAAATAGGGCCTTGGGGCACAAAGAATTGATTGAGTAAAACAAGCCCAAATGGGACTAGCAATGATAACCCCCAGCAAGTGTCAGGGTCAGCAATAGCTCCCCAGCAAGTATAAAAGCCAGATAATCCCCAGTACATGTCAGGGCCAGCCATAACACCCAGCACAGCATAACAACTAACCCCCGACTGAGAACAAAAATAATCCCCCAGTGCAGCACAAGCATGGCACAATAATGTACCGCAAAGCATGGCACAAAAAATAACCCCTTAGCATGGAAAAATTAAATACCAGCATGGCACAATAATGAACGGCAAGCATGGCACAATAATAAACCTCCAACATTGCACAATAATTAGCCCCTTAGCATGGCAGAACAATGAAATCCCAGCATGGCACAATAATGAACCACAGCACAGTAATAAGCCCCAGGAATGTGTATTATTACCTACCAGAACTACACAATAATTAACCCCCAACACTGTACAATAATTAACCTCAAGGATTATAGCAGTCAGTGGGCCCCCTTCATTGTGAAACATACAACAGAGAATATACATGGAAGAGGTCCGCACTTTGTGTGTGTGGTCACCAGAATGGTGGTCAGTGTGCCCCTGTGCAATGCATACAGTGGGGGAGGGGGGTCAGTGAGCAGAATTCAGTGGGTGGATAGTGAGCAGCAAATAACTGGGGGGGGGGATCAGGAATGACCCTTTAGATTGCCCAGATCAGAAGTGACCCTTAAGAGTGGCAAGATCAGGAGTGACCCCTTAGAGTGCCCAGATTAGGAGAGCCCAGAGCAGAAGTGACCCTTTAGATCACAGTGCCCATATGGATCAGACTTTCTCCTTGGAATGCCCAGAGCAGGAGTGCCCACATCAGTGTGTGCAGAGCAGGAGAGGGGCCCCACAGCGTTCCCAAGAGACGCGAAAAAGTGTCCCCTCAGAGTGCCCAGACCTGGAGAATGTCCACTTAAAGTTCCCACAACAGGAGTGACCCCTTTGATCAGTGCCCATATAGACCATGCTTTCTCTCAAAGTGGCAAAATTAGGAGTTCCCTTTTAGAGTGCCCAGATCAGGAGTGACCCCCTAAGATCAGTGCCCCTAAAAACCAAGCTTCCCCCTTAAACGTGGCAAGATTAGGCGTGTCCAAATCAGCAGGGACTCCTTAGAGTGACCTAATTAGGAATGCTCCCTCAGAGTGCCCAGAGCAGGAGTGTCCCCTTAGATCAATACCCACATAGACCAGCCTTCCCCCTGAGAGTACCCAGAGCAGGAGTGTCCCCTTAGATCAATACCCACATAGACCAGCCTTCCCCCTGAGAGTACCCAGAGCAGGAGTGACCCCTTAGAGTCCCCAAATTAGGAGTGCCCCCTCAGCGAGGCCAGAGCAGACGAGTGCCCCCTCAGCGCGCCCAGAGCAGACGAGTGCCCCCTCAGCGCGCCCAGAGCAGACGAGTGCCCCCTCAGCGCGCCCAGAGCAGACGAGTGCCCCCTCAGCGCGCCCAGAGCAGACGAGTGCCCCCTCAGCGCGCCCAGAGCAGACGAGTGCCCCCTCAGCGCGCCCAGAGCAGACGAGTGCCCCCTCAGCGCGCCCAGAGCAGACGAGTGCCCCCTCAGCGCGCCCAGAGAAGACGAGTGCCCCCTCAGCGCGCCCAGAGAAGACGAGTGCCCCCTCAGCGCGCCCAGAGAAGACGAGTGCCCCCTCAGCGCGCCCAGAGAAGACGAGTGCCCCCTCAGCGCGCCCAGAGAAGACGAGTGCCCCCTCAGCGCGCCCAGAGAAGACGAGTGCCCCCTCAGCGCGCCCAGAGAAGACGAGTGCCCCCTCAGCGCGCCCAGAGAAGACGAGTGCCCCCTCAGCGCGCCCAGAGAAGACGAGTGCCCCCTCAGCGCGCCCAGAGAAGACGAGTGCCCCCTCAGCGCGCCCAGAGAAGACGAGTGCCCCCTCAGCGCGCCCAGAGAAGACGAGTGCCCCCTCAGCGCGCCCAGAGAAGACGAGTGCCCCCTCAGCGCGCCCAGAGAAGACGAGTGCCCCCTCAGCGCGCCCAGAGAAGACGAGTGCCCCCTCAGCGCGCCCAGAGAAGACGAGTGCCCCCTCAGCGCGCCCAGAGAAGACGAGTGCCCCCTCAGCGCGCCCAGAGAAGACGAGTGCCCCCTCAGCGCGCCCAGAGAAGACGAGTGCCCCCTCAGCGCGCCCAGAGAAGACGAGTGCCCCCTCAGCGCGCCCAGAGAAGACGAGTGCCCCCTCAGCGCGCCCAGAGAAGACGAGTGCCCCCTCAGCGCGCCCAGAGAAGACGAGTGCCCCCTCAGCGCGCCCAGAGAAGACGAGTGCCCCCTCAGCGCGCCCAGAGAAGACGAGTGCCCCCTCAGCGCGCCCAGAGAAGACGAATGCCCCCTCAGCGCGCCCAGAGAAGACGAGTGCCCCCTCAGCGCGCCCAGAGAAGACGAGTGCCCTCTCAGCGCGCCCAGAGAAGACGAGTGCCCCCTCAGCGCGCCCAGAGAAGACGAGTGCCCCCTCAGCGCGCCCAGAGAAGACGAGTGCCCCCTCAGCGCGCCCAGAGAAGACGAGTGCCCCCTCAGCGCGCCCAGAGAAGACGAGTGCCCCCTTAGCGCGCCCAGAGCAGACGAGTGCCCCCTTAGCGCGCCCAGAGCAGACGAGTGCCCCCTTAGCGCGCCCAGAGCAGACGAGTGCCCCCTTAGCGCGCCCAGAGCAGACGAGTGCCCCCTTAGCGCGCCCAGAGCAGACGAGTGCCCCCTTAGCGCGCCCAGAGCAGACGAGTGCCCCCTTAGCACGCCCAGAGCAGAAAAGTGCCCCCTTAGTGCGCCCAGAGCAGAAGAGTGCCCCCTTAGTGTGCCCAGAGCAGAAGAGTGCCCCCTTAGTGTGCCCAGAGCAGAAGAGTGCCCCCTTAGTGTGCCCAGAGCAAAAGAGTGCCCCCTTAGTGTGCCCAGAGCAGAATAACCCCTTAGTGTGCCCAGAGCAGGAGAATAGCCCCTTACTGTGCCCAGAGCTGAAGAGCACCCCCTTAGTGTGCCCAGAGCAGGAGAATAGCCCCCTTAGTGTGCCCAGAGCAGAAGAGTGCCCCTTTAGTGTGCCCATAATATGAGAATAAACCCTGTGTTCAGTTCACAGGATTCCTCTTATCCAGATCCCTTACTGTGCCCAGATCACAGGATTCCTCTTATCCAGATCAATGCCTGCCACAACCATAAAGGAGGACTGGAGTCACAATTCTTATCCTTCCTCCACTGATAAGGACTGGAGTCACTGCCCCTCCCCCCTCAGCAGACAGCAGCTCCATAATAAGAATCAGGGCCAGACAGGAGATGTTGTGATGGTGAGGGGGTGGCTGCAGCCTACCTGCATTTTCAGAAGTAATCCTTCCTACTCTGGGGCTGGGACAGGAAACTCTCCTCCTGTCCTAATCCTGGCTCAGCCCACAGCAGCTCCATGCTTCTCCATCCTCCATAATGCGGCTAGCAAGTGCAGAGGCGCCACATGTCCCAGTACTTTTAGGACCTAGCGCCTCTGCATGGGTCTGGGAAGGGATCACTCCGCCACTGGTATGAGTGTACTAACCCAGCCCCTGTGGGGACTCACTGAAGATCAGCAGCTTATGCGGCCAGAGCTGCGATTTCTCGCCTCTAAATAAAAGAGTTCCCAGACCTTTTTTGTCACACAGGGCATGCAGGTAAATTATTATTTAAAAAATTGTGTGACATTATATTGGTAATTCAGGTGTGTAATTTTGGGGGATGCTATGAGGGTGCTTAAAGAATGTTTGGGGGTGCTTTAGCACCACCCAAGCACCCACCTGGCGCTGCTGCTGAGCCCATCTAAACAGGGACCTCACAAAAAAAGGATAAAGTTCAACAGAGGAAGGGCAAAAAATACAGTAGAGACATGATTTCAAAACAAATCGCACATTTAAATGGCAAAGTCAACTGGGCCAAATGGACCCCATTTCCACCTATTCAACGCCAGAGAAGACGGTTAGAGTTCATCCACAACACGCCAATACTGTATCAGACTACAATACACAACATAGACTCCATCAAGAAACATAGGAGAGAAATAGGGGAGAGACCCCAAGACACCTAGGAAATGAAGAAAGACAGGGGAATTACAACCAACATACCCTGTATCGCAATGATAGAAGACCCCCACAATACAAGCGAACATCACAAAATTTATGGAAGAAACCGTTTTGGAAAAATCACAAGAAAAACAACAATGGTCATAATTGGCAGAGACCCCCCTACGATCAAGAGAGACAACAGAGGGCATCCACACAACCAGAGAGATAATAGAGGCGCACCCTATGAAAACAGGGGACGCCAACATGAATCATATGGTCAAGAAGCCCAGAATACCATCATGAACCAAGAGATGGAGATCATAGAGGGCCACCACCACAGGGTCCATATCGCCCATACGATAGAGTCCCATCTAGGGCACTGTCCTCAGGAAGCCAGTCTAGGCTCATGATTATTAGGGGTGCGCATCTTCACTGACCTCACGATTCGATTACGATTATCCTGTCCACGATTCGATTCCGCGATGCATCACGATTACTGCGCTTGGTTTTCATCCAAAAAATTCAAGCAGTCAGAACTCAATTTTTTTATTTTATCTGTTCTTGATAAAAAAAAAAAAAAAAGACAACACTCCCTGCATGTAGCATAGCATAGCCCCCAAAATACTACAAGAGATGGTCAGAGACTGCAGACATGATACAGGAGATGGTCAGAGACTGCAGACATGATACAGGAGATGGTCAGAGACTGCAGACATGATACAGGAGATGGTCAGAGACTGCAGACATGATACAGGAGATGGTCAGAGACTGCAGACATGATACAGGAGATGGTCAGAGACTGCAGACATGATACAAGAGAGGGTCAGAGACTGCAGACATGATACAAGAGAGGGTCAGAGACTGCAGACATGATACAAGAGAGGGTCAGAGACTGCGGACATGATACAAGAGAGGGTCAGAGACTGCGGACAATGTCCCCATAACATCCCCCCAAACGATAATGTATGCCATTTCATTAATTATGGTTTATGTCTTATTGTCTTAGTGACTGATTCACATCACAACTGTATGTGTGGGGTCAGTGATGAGTAAAATCATAAATCATACAAAAAAGAAAAAAGGTATTAATGAAGTTGTGATGTGAATCAGTCACTAACACATACATAAACCATAATTAATGAAATGGCATTGTCACTTGTTAGGTCCACCATCAAGTTTATTTATTTTAAAGTAACTTACTTGTGCATACAGTAACTAACCATTGCTGCAGGAGCACACAGGAGCCAGAGAGGAGACTACCTGCCTCCAATGGAGAAAAACAATGCCAGTGGAGTGGCAGAACCTGGGGGGGTTCAGGAAAGTAGCACTGGATCTAAGTGTCGGGGGGGGGGGGGGGGGGGGGGGGGGGGGGGACTGCGGTGTCCACCAGACCCCAGCTGCACAGCACAGAACGCCAGGGGATGGAACAAGGGTGGCCAACCATGTAGCATGGATGCTATCTGGGGAGAGCGGCAGCACCAGCACCGCTCCAGTGGGCCAGGGAGAGCGGAGGAAACCTCTCGTGGCTTGACGTCCGGGTTCCAGGAGCTGTCGTCACCTGACTAGCCGCGTCACACCTCACACAGGCTCCAGTGAACACTGTGTTTTCTGATGTGGCTGGGGATGACCCCAGTGGAAGGGGGCGCGGCTAACACCCACGGCTCAGTGTGGACATGGCACAGCGCTTTCAGCTCCGTTCGGCGGGGCGGGGCATAGCGTGGCAAGCAGATAGATTAGGTCATCCCAAAATCGATTTTTAGAGGTCGCAGCATCGATGCATCACAATTCAGCCGTCTGCGATTCGGCATCAATGCTGCGACCGCTAAAAATAGATTTTGGGATGACCTCACCTCTGCGATTAAATTCAACACCCCTAATGATTATTACATTTCTGTACTACAAAGATAAAAACACTATTCTCCAAAAGGCAAGAGTGATGAGGAATATACAGTATAATGGTGCAAGGATCTCATTATACCCGGACTTCTCTCCTGAACTACAGAAACAAAGAGCAAAATTTATAAAGTGCAAGTATAGACTGCAACAGCTTAAAATTAGTTATGCACTGCTGTACCCGGCACGCTTAAAAGTGACAGCCCTTGGAGAAACCAGGTTTTTTTAATACACCTGCAGAAGTGACATCATGGTTGGAAAGGAATGAAGGGAAGATACAAACGGGTTGAAGAGCCATGAGGATGACCATGAGCCACGAGGATGACCAGAATGTGGAGGATATTTTCCTCTCTTACACCTGAACTTTTTTTCTACTTTCTCTTTTTTTTTTTTCAGATATATGCATGAAAATGGGAGCGGGGGAGGGAGGGAAGGGGAAAAAAAGACTCAGGGTAGAGTGTGAAGTGGATTGAGTCTCTCTTCTCTGTGGGGGGGAATATCGGAGTGTTATTTTTCTTTTTTTTGAATTTTGTATCAATGGACACAATTGAGATATTTGGGACACTAGGGATTGATTTCCCCTTATTTAACTTAGCTTAAAATGCACAAAAAGTTTTCTTTTTACTATTTTCAAAAAAGATGGGTATTATCACTTTGGGGAAGAAATGCGGTCAGATTAGAAGCCCTCAATATGGGCCCAAAGATGGGCAGAAAAGAGGTGGTAGGGCAGTAGGGAGGAGGAGGGAGTGGGGAGGTAAAGGTGGGGGGAGGTGAAGGGGAAAGGGAGGAGGGGAGTGAATGGGGTGAATGTAAAGTTGCAAGGGAAACTAGGAGGAGAAGTGGCGAAATGTTTTGGTATGGATCGGGAGGGGGAGAGAAAGATGAGTGTGGGGGATGCGAGTTATGGATAGGTTGTAAGAATGTATGTGGGATAGGTTTTGAGTTTGCACGGGAGGGTAAAACACTAAAAAGAGATCACAATACACAGAGGGAAGAGTATTTGAGAACACTAAACACGAAAGAAAATGGAACAAATTTAAGGAACTATTTTGATAGGGATAAGAAAAGTGGGATAATAGAATGGTAGGGATAGGAGATAGGAGAGGGAAGATCCCAGGTCAGACTAGAAAAATCAGAAAAGTCAAGATATGCTCTTGGAATGTACAGACGGGCAATTTTTTCCGAGGCTAGTCTGGGTGGATCCGGAATACTTTGCCTGCAGGAGACACACCTTGAGAAAGAAACAACTAATGTTTTAGAACA